>NW_027555625.1:290209800-290337300 GCF_003287225.1 Phascolarctos cinereus | reverse complement strand
TTGGGCCAGGCTGTGGTGAGTTAATCTTCAAGGAGTTCCTTCCTGGTCATGAGTTTTGATGGGAAGCTGGCTTCCATTTCACCTAGCTATGCGAGAATTGCCAGTCAGGGATCTCCCGTGGCAATGTGGCAGATTATCACCTGGGCCATGGGTTCGCCATTTCCCTTGTGTGGCTAGCACTTCCACATTCTATGCTACAAAATCACATTATTCTAATGAAAATGCAAATGGAAGAAAAGCTATATGAAATGGCTATAGATGACTTGCTTGTCAAAAATGTTTTACTTTGGGGGTTGGAGGAGGTGGGGAGAGAGAGAGAGAGCAAGTCTGCTCACAGAGTAATGTAAGGCATCTTCTAGATGTACTTCTCTTTAGAGAGGTGGCACATGGCCAAATTGGAAGGAAACACATCTTCATTGATGTGCCTATTGTTACAAGTTCTTATTCATGGTATTTAAACAACTCATGCAGGTTTTGACAGCTTTAAAAAAAATGTATTTACGGAGACATTTTGTTGTGGTAAAACCTCTAAGGGCCATGGTACATCCCATGCCCCATATATCCTATGCCCATTAGGCAAAATGGAAAGTCAGGGCCATGACCCAGCAGATTTGGGAGAACAGGTCCTGTTGATGATTTCTAGCTTCTCAGACCAAAAGGATTGGCCCAACATACCTTCCCATGCCATAAACTTTAAACCAAATACCTTACAGAACCAGGCTTATTTCTCTAAGGGTAGATTTAGGAAGTCAGCTGAGCACTTGAACTGTTGTTTGGTGGTGGGGGTGGGGGAAGGCAGGAAGAAACGTGTGCACGAGGAGTATGTCTGGAAGATGAAATTAGGCCTGCTGAAGGATGCTGGAGAACTGTGCAAAGATAACCTTTAATTAGGTTTAAATATGATATGCGGTCCTAGGCAGGCTTCAGCTTTTATTGATTCTTTATAATGGGTTAAAAGTATAACGTGACATCTCCAATCACCGTGGGTTGGTCTTTATGGCCGCCTGAGGTCTGATTGTTAATATTCTTACAGCTATTTACCTCTATCAGCAATGAACAGACTAAGGGGTCAGTCAGCAGGGCTCTGTCGATTCCTCAGTACAATTTCCATTCGAGGTTTGTCTGAAAACGGCATATTTTCTAGGTGGACTTGAAGTGATTCAGGTCCCTCTGTGAATACAGAACCTGTCAGACATGTAACAAGGTAGATACAAAAATAAAGTTTCATGTGACCCAAAATAAAATAACAGTTTCATATTAAATGTGAGTCCTGTGGGGACTGCTGGGAAATGTCCCCTCTGAGTTCATCTGGCTGCTTTCCTGTCAGTCAATCTGCCACGGTCATGTCGTTAGTGATCCCCCATCCCTGTTGCTTGACTTTCTATCTAAGTCGAGAGAGTTCACTTAATTTTTTTTAATAAGACATTAATTTTCCAATGTATGGCATTAACTTGCAACACTTTTTTTTTAGGGAAAGATGTTATCTTTATGGAGTTGACTTATTTGCAAACTTAACATAAGCTTTCAAACCCACAAAAAATATGGCAGCATGTTTATATTTAAAATACATTTTTAAAAATCCAGTGATTTACTGTGAATTTACTTACCACCCAATAATACAGGGATAAAAATAATTTATGCTCCTATTTTAATTAAAAGCAAATCTTTTTTGTAAAGAGACAGGAGCTCGGTCTAGTGGTTAGAATGCAGAAGTGGGAGTTTTAAGGCTCCTCTTGTTTTATTCCTGGCTCAGGCACAGAGGGGCTGAGTGATGTCGGGCAAGTTTCTGGCCCTCTCTGAACTTTGTTTTTACAATCTTCAGCGTAAAAGATGGATCGACAAAGGTCTGTATTGCCCGGAACTGCAAGAACTATTTAAAATGACTGTTTCCCCTTTGCTCCCCGAGCAGAGGACAAAGTTGATCCAAGAGTTTGAAACAAATGTTTGTCAACACTTTGTATCTCGGGACCACGGAAGAAAAAAAGCATGGGAGGTGAGTAGGACGGTTTTCACTATATGATGAAAATGGAACAGGGGAGGGGACACATGGCATTTTAGGACAGGTCATTATTCGCAAATTCCCCATTCTAGGTGATAAGAGTCAGTGGCCCATTGTCACGGTTCTTAGAAAATGTCTGAGGCCCTAGAGCTTGGAAAATAGTTGGTATTTCCAGAAGTGTATATATGGGTGAATTCAGGTTATTGAGGGGAAGGTGGGAGGAACACTCTGAAGTCATTTGCATTTGCTTAGAATTTTTTTTCTCATTCATCCACTCATTTATTCATACATTTTTTCATTCATTCATTCAACATATAATAAATATTGAACTACTGGTTTCACAAAACTATGCTAGGCATATTAAAGGATCTCCCTCCTCCACACACGCACATACACATACACCCCAAGAGAGATATGCTCCCTATCTTCCACAAGCTGACAGTCTAGATGGGAAGAAAAGACATGTGCACAAGAAAAGATTATACAATAATACCAGTCATAGTGAGTACTCTGCACAGAGAAGACACTAACATTTTTCTCTTGTTATATAATTAAATGTTGAATTATACGATGTATATACATGCATACATATGTATGTATATGATACTTTTAGGTGCTCAGGGTATTAGAGATGGGGTGGCCCTTAGAGGTTATCTAGTTGAACTCCCTCATTCATTAGAGAAGGCAACTGAGGCCCAGAGAGGGGAAGCAAGTTGACCTAAAAGAGTGACCACAACCCTGGTATTCTGATGGCCTGATTATTGCTAGAACCATTAAGGAAGACCTCATGGAAAACTCTGGACCTGAGTTAGGTCTTAAAGGGAAGAAGGACATGGAAAAGGTAGAGAGGCGGTTATAGCCAGGTGGGGTGGGGGGCATTTCAATGAAGTATGGGAGAATAATGGAAGGGAGGCTGGCACTTGGTGGGGGGAGTAGGGGTGGAAAGCTTCCTGATGAAGGGAATACCTGTAGGAAGCAGTGGGAAAGCATAATTTTTCAGATCTAATTTTTTTAATGTCCTTTTACTTTTGTATGCCTCACTGAAATGCATCTATGGGAAGTTTTAGCCTTAACTCCTGTTAATGTTTAAATGTATTTTTATGAAGGAATTCAAACTAGGAGGCATTGCTTTCTCAGCTTTGCAGCCTGCTTACTATTTTTATTCTTCTCCTAGTTATACCAACCAGGGCTTCCCTTCACGTTGACTTAAATAGTTCTGAGTTTACAATGAATTTAGAATGAAACCCAAGCTCAATAAGCCAAAGGCTCCTCTCCTTTCCCCACCAAACCCCAAGAAGAGGACTTCCTATGGAAAGGCTGAACTGAAATGCAAAATGATTTCTCCGGTTTCCGACCTAGATTCGTTTCCTGACTCACAATGCATTTGTCTTTTTAAAGGAACCAATATGTTTGTATAACTGATGTGAAACAGGCTTGACTCCAAAAAGATTTAACTTAATATCTGCCTAAGCATTCCAAGGGTAGGCCGTCTGTAGGATGTACATTAAAGACCTTGGCTGTGGCACAGCTAGTCATGTATGATACTGAGCACACAAATGGGACGTGATGCCCATATACTCTTGAGGATAATTCGATGTGCCATGCAGCTCTATGGGTAGAGAAGCTATAAACACAGTTGTCACAAATGAGAAAAAGCACTAGGTTGGATTCAGGCTGAAGAATGAAGCAGCATTAGATCCTGTCTTTGAGCCCTAATGAAAGTGTTAATTAGGATATTACAGAATTTATGGTGAAAGCAGCATACTCCCCGTCAGATCCCTTTGGTGACGTGCACTTAATTAACCATTTCTTCTTTCTTTCCTTTCTTCCTCCCTCCTCAGTCCCTAGGAAAGACAAACTCAGAAAGGCGAACTTGGAAGAAGGATGGTGGCAAATTGGATGGAAAAATGGAGTGGCCACTTCCCCATCTGCCTTTCCTCTTGTGGCGACCAGAGCGCACGATTATCTACTGTTTATAGGAAGAAGTACACATTTAATCTACATAACCATCAATCTTTCTTTATGTAAAAATGATTAGTAAATAGGGTTTTTAAGCAACTGTTTAGTTTACACATTGGCATCATAGATTAACTTATTTCTAAAACACTTGATTTTATCACTCTGCCTAATGATTTGTCACATGATTTATTGGGTAATATGATGAATCATGTGCGATTTATTGTTTATCCTATAAATAGCGCAACAATTCATTAAACAGTGATAAAACCCAGCAGTTCCACAAGGAGGTCCACCTTTGTTGCCTCTGTGCACAATGGGGCTAACGTTTGAGTGTAATTTCAGTCCTTTCCTCTTTCCAGGTTTGCAGCATTGGGGCAGTTAGGCTCCTGTGCTCACATTAAATGGTTTTTGGAAATAATGGTACAGTCATAATCTTATACTCCAGCCATATTTATTTTATATGGAAAAATAAAGTCTAAATCCTGATGGGTGTTAAATCCATGAATTTATTTGTGATAATAAATGTGGTATTCTTTGTTAGGAAGGCATTAAACTTAATGGCAATGTTTCATATTATAGCATTTCAGTTGTGTTTCCATCTCTGAGTTTTATGTCACAGTTGATGAATATGGTGCAGAGACCTGGGTCTAAATTGGGGTCTCTGTTGCCACAGGGCTTTTCCAACCAAGCCTGCCCAGAGGCACCTGCCACTGGCAAAAATGGATGGGTTGACAAAATGAGCCCTGCCCCTTGTGGTTCATTGTGGGCTAGTCAGGCTGCTCTGGTCAATACTGGTCTGAATTGAGGCCTGGTCTGGCTAGGCTGGGATAGCCTTTCATGGCGCCTTTGAAGTAGTGATTTACTTGTGGAGAAGCCTTCAAGCAGAGGCTAAATCATTGCTCTCAGAGAAGCAGTAGAAGAGAATGTATGTGAGGAGCTAAATTAGATGACCTCTGAGATCTCTCTCAATTCTTAGATCCCAAAGTTCTATGACTAATCCTTCATGCACTTTACCCATCTTCTTATGATGTATATAGTGTGGTTCAATTGAAAGACTCTTGGCTTTGAAATTAGAAGATCTGGGTTTGAGTCTCCATTCTGGAACTTACTGCAGAAGGAAACATCAATTTCCTCATCTAAAAAATGTGGGGGTTAGATCAGATGGCCTCTGAGGTCCTTTCAGCTCTCTCAGCTCTCTCTCTTTCTCTGTCTCTCTCTCTGTCTCTCTCTGTCTCTCTCTCTCTCTTTCTCCTCTCCTCTCTTCTCTCTGTCTCTTTCTGTCTCTCTTACTCTCCACTCTCCATCTCTCTCTCTCTCTCTCTCTGTCTGTCTGTCTCTGTCTCTCTCTCTCTCTCTGTCTCTCTCTCTGTCTTTCTCTCCCTTTCTCTCTCTCTCTCTCTCTCTCTCTCTCTCTCTCTCTCTCTCTCTCTGTCTCTCTCTCTCTGTCTCTCTTTCTCTGTCTTTCCCTTTCTCTCTCTCTCTGTCTCTCTCTCTCTGTCTTTCTCTCCCTTTCTCTCTCTCTCTGTCTCTGTCTCTCTGTCTTTCTCTCCCTTTCTCTCTCTCTCTCTCTCTCTCTCTCTCTCCCTCTCTCTTTCTCTATCTATATCTATCTGTATATGACTTATGATCTATCTCCAAATTATGTAACCTCTTAAAGTATCATTTTCCTCATCTGTAAAATGGCAGGAAGGATGGGGGTGGTGGAGTTAGTGTAAACAACATGTCCCTTCCAGCTCTAAATCTATGCCCCTATAATCCTCTCCTGCTCAAATATACTATTGGGTCAGGGTGGGGATCAGGGTGGGGAAAGCAGGGGACGAGAAAGAGTATAAACATCTCAGATTTGGAAGGGATCAGATCAGATGTCATCTGGCTCACCCGAACACATATAGGAATTCCCTTTGAAATATCTCAACACATGATCATCTAGTCATCACTAGAAAACCTTCAGAAGGTCTTCATTTGAAGATTCTCAGTTCCATGGAAATAAACCAGTTGTTTGTATTTTCTCTATTTCCTCTCCCTCCCTCCTCCAAGACATTTTCCAATTTTACTCATCCTTGAAGACTTAGCTGAAATTTCTCCTTCCACTGGAGGCTTCTGAGCCCATTCCAGTCTACAGTGATCTCTCTTCTCTCAACTCTTATAGCACTTTCAGTCTGTATTTCTCATTTGGAAATAAATCATGCTCTGACTGTCCTTTACGCCATGTCTCTTAGTATGTATTAAGCTGTTACTTGTCTTCTGTATTGTTATTTAAATGTTCATGTTCTTCTCTTTTATCTCCTAGTGAGATCCTTGGGGTCCTCCTAAAGGGCAAAAACCATTTCTTATTTCTCTTTGTATCCCCTTCTCCTCCTCCCCAACCCTTTTACAATGTGAGGGGCCTAGAACATAGTAGATACCCAGTAAACAATTTGTTTCCATTTTTACCCAATCAATGTATTAACAAAGTAGGCTAAAATGACAAAGACATTTCTTTTATTGGCTGAAGATTATAGAGGAAGGAGGAATAGGAATGGGAAGAAAATAGCTCCTTTAGTGCAACTGTACTAAAAATTGTCTACACGTGTAAGGATGCCTCTGTTTCAAATGAGTAGCTAATGCATGCAATTTACATATTCAGCACTTCAGTTTTCTCTTCTGTAGGATGAAGAGGTAAGATCTCCAAGGTGCCTGCCAGTTCTGATATTCTATGGCTGTATGCTTCATCCCCTTCTCCACCTCCCCACCATCAGGCTTTTTATCCTGAGCCCTCATCTGCTATGAATTAAAGGTTTGGTTATTGGACAGTCAAGAGAAATGATGACCTTAAGACCAGTTTTCTGATATCTGAAGAGTTATGGTAAAGGGGGAGGTAACTTTATGTCTTCCATCCATAAGAAACCAGATTCTACCTCAGCCAAAGGGTCTTTGAATCAGCCTAGGATTCTTAGGAAGGAATCCAAACTGGGACTGTAAGGGAATTCTCCAGAGTGGGTTGGATTGACAAAATGGAAAACTTTGGGGTCAAGTCATAGTACTGCCCTGGCTTATTCCACCCCTTTGAGAGCCTGTGGAATTTGGAATTTGTTTATGTCACAATCTGGCTAATACTTCATAAAATATTATTTGCCAATAATGTCATCCTGTAATTACATTTGCCAATCTAGCTCTGCCAGTGTTTATGTTCTTTTTTCATTATGTAGCTTCAACCTTTATAATGCTACCAATTGACATCATAATTAGTATAGTTTACTGCAGCACCAATTATAAGGGACCTGCTTGTCAATCAGTCCCTGTTTGTTTCTGTTTGAGGAGTTATTATCCCTTCACCTCTAAACCTTGGTTAATTTCCAGGGCACAAGGGGTTCAAGTTTTTGTGTGTGTGAAAGGGGAGCAACATAGTCACTTCTTATACTTGACTGACCATAGTTATTAAATGGTTGGTTTGGTTCCAGACATTTTATCCTGTCTCCAGCAGCTTTTCTTAGAACCCAAGAGTCACTGTTGGGATGCTTCAGTCTATGGTCATAGACTTCATACACATTGGACAATTACTAAATTTTCCTGTGTCTTCCCTTACTTTCCTCCAGGGTTTTTTAATTGAGATAAAAGAAGTGAAAATGCTTTTAAAGTAAAAGTGCTGGAATTCCTTCCTCTCACTAGAGAAGTGAGGGCTAGGGGCACCAAATGTTGCATTTACCACCAGACGTGATCACAATGTTGAGTAGTTTTTCTCATTTTCTTTTTTAAAAAGAAAGGTTTTATAGGAGAGGGATACTGTGATAGTTAAAAAAAAAGATGGCAATAAACCTTCAGTAAATTAAAATAAAGTATTATGTAAATTCATAGTATTTAGGAATGATTTGCTCAGAAGCCAGTCAGTATTATCGTTTTGGAAAAGGAAACAATCAAATGTATTCTTGAGCTAAGTTGCTCTGATACTGAATTAGAATCTGGGGAAAAGTTCCCGTCTAGACTGTTATCAAGGACATCAGGGGAATGACCCATCCCTAAAATCATGAAAGACTGTTTGTTCCCTGGGGAGTATCCTCTGCATTGGAAGTACAAACCTTGATGCCTTTTCCTCATTATCATGCGTTACCTCGTTGGGCAACACTGAAAAATAGGTACTGATAAGGTGTTAGGAAAGAAACCACGGCTTTCCTCCAAGGCTTTATATTTAAGGGAACTTGAAGTCCAATAGCATAGAATCAACATAGCTTAGCACCTGGTAAATATGAATAGTTTATTAAAATAGGAAACCACCAGATGGCTGGATGTGATAAGCTCCTCCACATTCATCTCTCTCTCTGACAGAGCAATGTCCTATCTGCCCCTCCCCCTTTCCATCTCAACAACATAGGATATGCTTTGTATGGGCATGGTTTGTGATACTTCCTCTGGAAGCAAAAATTCCCGTTGATGGTTAGAAGGAACCTCAGAGATCATCTCATCTGACCTTTCACCCAGTGCCAGGCATCTCTATGATAGTATTCCTGACAAATACTCATTTACCATCTGCTTAAGCACTTTGACTAGTGGGGTACTCACCACTTCCCAAAACAATCGATTCCACTGTTAGTCAGCTCTGATTTTTAGAAGGTTCAGCCTCATTTTAAGCCAAAAGCTACCTCCTGGCAACACAAAATGTGTCTAATCCTTCTTCCATATAACAATCACTTTTTTTCTTTTTACCAGCCTGTCTTTCCTCTAAAAATAACAACTGCTACAACAACAACAATTCTATACTCTAAAAGCTTGTTCTTCCCAGCTTTCTCCTATCTACCTTAGGAAATTGTTGAGTAATTACTATCAGGCTTCTCCATTGCTTTTATTTTGAGAAAAGAGAATGTTTCTTCTCTGGGTCCTTGGTCAAATTCTCATCCCTTTACCCAAAACCTGTACACTCATAGGATCACAGATATATAACTTGAAGGGGTCTTGGAGTCCATCTAGTTTAAAGCCTTCATTTTATAACTGAGAAAAATGAAGCCAAAGAAGATTAAGTGACTTGACTGGGATCACTCTGATCCTTCAAGCTATGTCCTACAAAATAAAGAGTTTTCAGGCCAGTATGGGATGTTTTGGCAAACCTTTCATCATGGAACTCAGAGTGTTATGGAAGCCTTCTTTGGATATCTGTGAATATGACTGTTCATTCCTGTGTTCCTGTTAATAAATGAATAACATTGGGTCAGGGCTGACCCCTAGCACAACTGAGAGGTCAACAAAATTTGTCTCTCTTCTCCCTTTCCCTTCTCTTTCGTACTCATTACTTTTTGCAGTGCCCCCTCAAAGCCTTAGCTATTGCTTCTTTCTCTCTTATTAAGACCTATTTGCAGGTAAGAATCTATTTTCAGTCATTTCCATTTCAGTGTGAATTTAAATTAATGCACTCACTTTTCCAGAGGTATTCACTATTTAAATCGTATTTCAGAGAGTACTGGCCTTGGAATCAGAAGACCTAGTTTCAAAGCCTAGATGTGATTGTTACTACATGTGTGATCCTGGGCAAATCACTTCAACTTTCTGGGCCTCAGTGAAATAAGGGCTTGGAATTATGCCAGAATATGACTAAAATGTCCACACCCTTCAGCCAAGATATTTGGGCAGAATATGCCATTGCCAGTCATATGATGCAAGGAGCTTAAAAACACCAAATAGAAATACACTAAAATAATTCAAAATACACAAAACATTTATAGAAGCTTTTCTTTTGATAGTGGCAAAGAGCTGGAAGCAAAGGAAATGTCCATCATCAGGGGAATGGTTAAGGAAGTTGTAGCATATGATTATAATGGATTGTTATCACACTAATCTAAACAAAGGAAAGCATAGGAAGACATATGAACTGATACCAAGTGAAGTAACCAAAACTATGAAAACAATATATATGCATATGTATATGTATATATACATATATATAAAATAACAATAATATAAATTTAAAGATAAAAACAATAATACAAATAGGACAAAATATTATGATATTAAACAAGCAAATTTGGCCCCAGAGAAGAGTTAAGACTGAACATCTTGCTTATTTCAGGGATAGGTAGACAAAATGACTATGGGTATGGGACTCTGCATGCAAATGTTGAACTTGGGTGATATGTTGGTTAGTTTTGTAGAAATATTTTATTTTCCTTCCTTATTCTTTGTTATAAGGGATGGTTCTCTATAAAATGGAAGAGAAGGATATAATGGAAAATGAGGGCAATGTAAAAACAAAAGAGATTTTTTTTTAAAGTTAGGCACTAGTTGGACTAGTCGGACTAGTTGACTCTAAGATGCCTTTCATTTGTGAACCCCCCAACCTAGTTATGTAATAAAAGGCTTGGAAATCCTTGTTCTTTGTGAAATGGATTTCATACGTATCAGTCAACAGGAGGGAAAGGGATATTAGCGGCAGAAGGACTTCTAAGGATCCCTCAAATTATGCCATGTTGGCCACTGGCTACTTTGAGTACAGGTAAGACTGATCTCAATTAAAGCACTTAGTAAGAGTTTGTAATGTCTCATTCTAGGCAGTGAACACCTTCTCACTCATGCTATGTAAGCTGGAATGAAGTACCTGTGGAATGCTTCTCCCAAGGGGCAGCTAGATGGTGCAGTGGAGCACCAGCCCTGGATTCAGGGGGACCTGAGTTTAAATCTGGCCTCAGACATGTAACACTTACAAGCTGTGTGACCCTGGCAAGTCACTTAACCCCATTGCCTAACCAAAAAGAAAAAAAAAAGAATGCTTCTCCCACTCAAGGGTTCCATAGATCACAAAAGTTTGAAAACACTGGCTTACAAACTGGACTTTAGAGTTAAGAGAAAGACAACCTCAAGTTTTTCAGCCACGTTGCCATAGCAGGGTCTGACACTTACCTAGGTACCATTACTTTTCCAGGATTTTGCTCTCTCTTCTGTGAGACAAGGCTAATTCTGTGTCATAGAGGTGCTAAGAATATAATTTGAACACAGATTGTCAGATTGATTACTTCAGAAACATAAAGTTACAGTATATGAAGATTATACATATACATACATATAAACATATGCATATCTATGTATACATACACACACACACATATATATGTATAAATAATCCTCCCTTCCCCCCTTCAGCTGCTTGTGCCCATCCTACCAAAAGTACCTTGAATTCATTTTGTAAATACTTTGAACACATACATGTTGTCTCTTGCATTGGAATGTAAACTCCTAGGTGTCTCCAGCACCTAGCATAGTACCTGACACATAGTATGTCCTTAATAAAGTCTTGACAATTGATCAACTGGTGATGTTGCCTTGAATTTTAGTGTCTTCATATTTCTCAAAGTTCTTTTGTGTCCAGACCCTCTTGAGTCACCAGCCACTAGAAATAGGAAAGAATAGGAAAGTGGCATTAGAGAAAAACAAGAATCCCCAGGTGACAATTTGAAATATAGCCAACCTATTTGGTCTAAGTGGCTGAGTAGTATACACAGCAATGCATACCTTATGCAGATATATGCAAATGAACTTCCAAAGGGCATTGGCATATTTTACAGCTCCAGAACTGTGATCCTGGCTGGAGGAAAGCAACCATCCTCTTCATTACAAGGAAATGGGGGTATGAACTCCTCACCTACCTCATCCCACCTTGCCTACCTGAATTAGTGATGGCTTTTCCATTAAGAGATAATTGTCTCTTCTCTGGAATTCTTGAAGGCAGCAACAGAAAGAGCTCTGTCTGAATGGACAACATTGGTACCAGCCTGTCTCTACTTAAAATGAAAAACAGTGGTAATAACAAAAATTCTTGCATTTAACTTTTGTACGCATTTCACTGGATCCTTATGACAACCCTCTGAGGTAGCAAGGGCAGGAATTGTTGATCCTTTTTTAGATGAGAAACAGAGGACTAGAGAGTTGAAAGGAATTTACCAAGGTCACATAGCTAGTTAGTAACAGTTATTATGGCTGAAACCCAGACCCCTTGACCAGAGTCACTGCTAGTATTTTTTAATAAGTATTTGGGGTAACAGAAACCACTCTGTGGACTGGTGACACTGAGAGTCTCTTTAGGCCAACTTTTAAGGAGGTTGAGTGAAGCAAGGTGGGACTTTAGTAGTAGTAGCAGCGGTAGGAGTAGTAGTAGGAGTAGTAATTTTAGTAGTGGTAGCAGTAGTAGTCATAGTAGTAATGGTAGAAGTAGTAGTAGTGGTAGTAGTAATAGTAGTAGTAGTAGTAATTAATAACAATAACAACTTCCTATTAGTTGTTCCAAAATGGAAAGAGCAGCTCTCAGGGCAATTTTATCCTATCACTAGTAGCTTTTAGACTGTCAAGCTTTCTTGTATACATGCTCACTACTTAGATAAGAATTGGGACCTACCTGAAGTGCATTCCAACTCTATAATTTTGTTTTTATATTGATGCTTATTTATGAATAAACAAAATCATGAGAAGTAGCATGATCTGGATAGTGTTTAGAACCTGTAGTCATGAAGATCTGGGTTCAGATCCTGTCCTTGATATTTGCTACCTAAGGGGCAAGGGCAAGTCACTTAATCTCTCTGAGATTCAGTTTCTTCATCTGTAAAATTACACGTAATAATAATATCAGTTGTACCTACTTCACAAAGTTGTTGTGAGGACCATATAAGATAATACATTCAAAACACTTTGAAAACCTTGAAGTACTGGGTAAATGTTAACAATTTTTATCAAGCCCTTCCTTTGTGCAGATTATAGTTCAAGGTACTACTAGATCTAAAAAGCACTGATATTTGGGGTGTACGATTAAAATATAAGGTACCTACCCTGTTCTCACACAGTTTATGCCATATTGTAAGAAAGAAGACATTCACGAGTGAAAAATGATGGAGCAAGAACATAGAGCTATTAAGAAGTAAATTATGATAAGTGACAAAGCAAAGGTTTAGACAATAATTGTAAGTAGCCGGGGTTGGGATTAGGGGACAAGTGAAGGAAGAGAAATGAGTTTGGTCTGGTGTTCACAAAAGGATACATAGAAGAGGTATAATTTTACACTTTTCAAATCTGGCCTCAGGCACTTACTAGCACCATGACCCTGGGCAAGTCACTTAACCTGTTTGCCTCAGTTTCCTCATCTGTAAAATGGGTAACAATAGCATCTATCTCCCAGGGTTGTTATGAAGAGCAAATGAAGTAATAACCGTTAAGTGCTTAGCATGATGCCTGACACATAGGAGGCACTATATAAATGTTACCCTTCAATGGTGAGTGGCATTTGGATAAGTATCTGGTAGTGTTTGTATGGGCAACATGAAGAAGAATTTGATTACCATCACAAGCCCATCTAACTTGGAAGCATCTCCCATGTTAATGCTCAGTATTCCTTGCTTGCCACATCATGGTGATTGATCCTGGGCAGCTGTGAATGATGGGGCGAGGGTCCCAGTGATAGCCCTCAGTAGTTCAGACTGGACCCTGGTTTCTAATTCTTGTGACTCTCTGTATTGATCTCTTTTTCTCTCCCCAGCCCTCCATATCCCCCTCAACCCTCCACCCACTGCATGTAATTTAAGGAATTGGCAGTGTTGGGCCACGACCATTTTGCCAGGACTAGTCAAGGCTCATTCCTTGTGCAGATGGGGAAAGGCCTTTGGTAAACAACTGAGCAGACTCTGGCTCTCTGGTCGACATCAGCTTAATGTAGCTTGCTATATTACTCTTGCTTAACTTTGAGCCTCTGATTTAGCGCTCTTGTTTAGCAGTGGGTATTCCACAGAGGATGTTGTTGGATCCCAAATCTTTTGTCAGTGTAATTGAGCAGAACATCTTTTCAGGTTTGCATTTCAAAAGATGCATTATCTCTTCTTGTCCGTTGGTTCTATCTGAGCTATTCAAAACTTTCTAGCTTTCTATGTCCCACTGAAAGAATGTGGGTTTGAGGCTGATAATTTATGTTTGTGCTGAAGATGCGATTTCCTTTCTGTACCCAGAATGATTAATAGACTACTTGCTATAAATTAGTAGGAAAAAGAGGATATAGGTACATTGGTAAGCAAACCCAGGTACCCTATTAGATTGGGGAGTTTCTTTAAAACTGTTTTTTAGTTCCTTCTCCAGAGATGCAAAAACTTTCACTATGACCTCCTGCCCTTTTAGGCTTTTGAAATAAATTGCAATAGAATTTAGAATGTCAAGAGCTGGAAGGACCCATAGAGAAATAATCTAGTGCAACCCTTTCATTATACAGATGAGGAGACTGAGGACTGGCTACAGAAGGAGCTTGTTCAAGTCCACCTAGCCTGTGGAAGTGCTAGAATTAGGACCGAGATGTCCTGTACACAAGCTTGGTGAGCTCTCAGAGATGTCACCCAGCAAGACAACAGCCGAAGAGATAGTGGAACCGTTGTTTATTGGTGGGTTGTTTTTTTTTTTTGCAGTTGTTGTTGTTAAAGTTGCTGCAAATCAAAATATCATTTCCTCCTCTGTAACTCCTAGTGATTGGGATGAGCATAAGACCTTATGATGACAATGGCATTGTCTGATCCACACCATGCTAATGCCAACCTGGGCAGTGGGTAGGGCTGAGGATTGGATCTATGACTGGTGACAGGACTTCTCCTATCTACCTTCTATGTTCCAGATTACTGTGAGGTTTCATGGACAATTAAATAGTCCTGAGAAAACAACATGTGGATACTTTGAGTTTAAATGAATCAGAACATATGGATTCTATTTCCTCTGGAGAGTAAGTGTGCTGAAGAATACAAAGAGGAAGTGCTTCAGGATGGTCATGTTTTGGGTTTCACTGAATCTGGAACGTCTGAAAACTCTTGAGCCAAAAGGCCACACCTCTATAACATATACTTGCTTAGGCAAGAACTAGACAAAAGGCTGTGTGTCTTTGGATTGGCTAAAATGAAGACTGAGGAATTGACTTGTTGACCCATCATTGTGTCCTCCAGTTCAGCGGGGATAGGATGCTTTGTGAAAACCAGGTGATTCCTTATTTACCTTCTCTTTAGGGTTTTGCAAAATGACCCCATTTGGAGTAGTTCCCAGTAGTACTTTCCTATCTACACTGAAGGTTATGGGAGCCATACTAAAGCTGGGAATCTTGGAGAGCTCCTGTCCTAAATGTTTTTGTTGTCTAAGTTGAGACAACCAGAAACAAACTTCCAAGCTGAGGGAGGAGAACTGGGCCCCTTGCCAACCATAGGAAAATGGCTTTTGGTAGTTACTCCAACATGTGTGTCTGGATTTAAGGGCCTTGATATATGCAGACAGGGCAGCTCTGCACATAGGGTGGCTGAAATATGGCTCTGTGCAAGCTGCCCAAGTTAGCAGTTGGTGCAAATAATGTAAATCAGGGAAAGAAGGAGTTTGGCAAGCAGAAGAAAAAGGGGGCAGATGAACCCCTTCCTGGAAGTTCTGATGGGGGAGGACAGGCAGGGACTGTGGAGAGACTGCCTATTGGAGAAGATTGGAGAAAACAGGCCAAATTGTATACAAAGACTGAGAGAGGGATAGAAATTCTCACTTTGTAGGACAATGAGATGTAGTAGTAAAAGGAAGTTGATGACCAGGGAAGATAGGAGTAAAGTAGTGTCAGCCTCAGGGATTTGGTATTCAAGTGCTAAGAGAGTCATCCAAACACGTGTAACTCAGGATAAAAACCTGACCCTTTCTGCTTCCTCTTAGTTTAGGGTTTTCTGACCAAAGGAACAAAAATAGTCACATGGTCTCTGTTTAATAGGCTTTAGAAAATGGAAGCAGCTTCTGATGAAGATTGAGGCGTAAGAAATATTTGGAGAACGGGATCTTCAAGGAGGCAGGACCACAGTTCCTCTGGGCAAAGGCCACAGAGAAACTGGGTAGGTCTGTGGTCCAGTATAGGAAACGTACTTCAAAGTTTACAGATTTGTTGAAAGACACAGCACTGGAAATCTTTTGGGGCCTCTAGTTCTATCAAAACAGTAACTCGAGAGATTTTTTTTCCTCCTGAATTTATTCTACCATTCATTCATTCCCTCACTTCATTCTTTCACCAATAACAAGCATTTATTGAGCACCTGTGTGTAGCATACTATACTGCTCTTCTAGGCACACAGGGAGACAAGATAAACGAATAAGAAACAAGTAGAAATGATAAGCAAATGAAAATATACTGATGTATAAACTTGTGAAATCACTGGTGAACCCAGAGAGTGAATGATCCATAGTTTGACATGGAGGGAAGAGGAAAAGGCAATGGCAGTACTCCCTCAGAGCATGCTAGCATGCCCAGTCCATAGTGTACTTGGTTACTATGTGCTGACATGAGTCAGGGACGGCAACATGATACAATGGAAAGAATAATAGAATTGGAGAAAAAAGATCTGCTCAAATACCACCTGTGATACTACTTTGTGTGACCTTACGTAAGTCACTTAACATGCCTTGGCTCTAGAATTATGATCCTATTGACTTCTTAGATCACAGGATTTAGAGCTGGAATTGACATTACAGCGTGTCTAATCCAATCTCTTCATTTTGTAGTTGAGGAATCTGAGTTGAAGTGCCTTGCCAAGCTGGCACAGGCAGTGAGAGACAAAGAGAAGGGGTTTAAACCCAGGGCTTCTGACTCCAAATTCCCTACTCTTTCTACTATAGCATACAAGGCAGTTAGTCTTGAAGGGAGCAATGTGGAAAAAAAGGGAGATCATCTGAGAGAGTGTGCCTTCCCCTCCTGGACAAAACAGTGATAGTGGAAGGCTTCAGAAAAGGCTAGGAGCCTAAAGCCTAGAGTAGGGTGATTCCATCTGCAAAAGTAATTAAATTATTGGGAGGGGGAGGGGCCCAGGGTAGCTGTTGTTTGATCCAAACTGATTTGTTGAAAATGAGGCCTTTTGACTTTTTGTAAAACCCTTGGCTCATTAGAATAAATTAAAAGAGATTATGTCCTTCTGTTCCCTCCCTTCTCCTCCTCTCGGCCCAGGAAACACAGCACTCTGCTATTGTTTTACCTTCAGATAGCTTGCATGGCACAGAGGTAAACCTGCAATTACGCTGTCTCTGAAAATGACGGCTGTCACTTAAGGGAAAACCCTGCTCTGGTTTCCCAGGATCTCATGAAATATGCCAACATGTCTGTTTGCTCCCTCTTGGCTGCATCTTATTCCGAGGCAACCATGTGTCAGGGAAATGACGGGGTTGGTGGTAGCCAAATAGAGCAGCAGTGGGAGGGAGGGGGAGGAGGAGCAGGGGGAGGCTCTAGTCCCCCACGTTGCCAGGTTTGCTACCTCCAACTCTTGCCACTCTCCTCAAGCTCACTGTGTGAGACAAAGCTGGAGAAGAAAGAAGGGATGGGCAAGGCAGCATATCTCTTTCCTTTCCGTGTCCCTTCCCCCAGTAGGCAAGAGATAAACACTTGGGTTATCTCACCTGGTGTGTCTCATGGAAGACTAAGGTATGGACTTCTCTTCCATCACCAGAATGAATGAATGGTCACTGAATGTGGTGCCTGAGATATTGCATTTCAGGGGAACTGAAAGTGAATTACTTCAGATCCTATTATTTTAATTTTAGGTCTGCTGTGTCGTTCTGATGAAGCAGAGTGAGGGTTAGGGCATCTGGGCAAAATGGCTAAATAAGGACAGTTCACCTTTGAACCTTCCCTTTCCCCTCCAAATTTGAGTTATTCTAAATCTGACCCCCTTGGGGACCTGCTAGGGAGAGGAGTTAATTTTATGCACCAAGTTTTAAGTTCTGTCTTCAGTAGTTAATAATGACTTGATGCATTATCCTCACCTAGTAATGTCCTTGCATCTTAATAGGGCTTTCAAAGCTTTACCTCAAAGCAGTGACCTATTACAGAATTGCTATCTGAGATGCTATTGGGTCTAAAGAAACCTTTCAATCAATCAATCAAAATCCATTAAGTATCTACTATGTCCCAGGCATTGGTCACTTTCAGTGCACCTCAAAATAGTCAGGAAAAGAGCCCACCTTTGCATAGGGCTGTGGGGATAGTGACCTGGGTTCTAGGAGACATTTTAGTGATTGGATTTCATATTTTGACCCTTCTTGAATCTTCTCAGGAACCTTTGGGAACAACTATTTATCTTGAATGTAAGCATCTTATAGTCATTTATTCACTCATCCCATCTCTGGCTCTTCTGAACTGTGTGACCATGGGCAAGTCCCTTCCCCTCTTTGAGCTTCAGTTTCCTCATTTATAATGTGAGTATAATAATACTTCTAGTAGCTAATTCATAGGGGTGTGAGACAGTGAGGCTCAAATGTGATAACATACCCAAATTGTTTAACAAAACTGAATCCAGAACTTTGACTCAAGCCAGCCCCCATCTTTTGAATTTCTAGTTGTGACTCTGCTTCCATTTCTGCTACAATCTCCTGTTTCTCATCCCTTTTCTCTTATTGACTCATTTACATGAATGAATGAATGAATGAATGAATGAATGAATACATGCATGAACAAAAACAGCATTTACTAAGAGCTTACTATGTGCCAAACATTGTGGTGAGTGTTGAGGTTACACATTAAAATAAAGTAAGACAGTCCTTGCTCTTAAAAAACGGACTCTAATTTCAGGAGACAATACACGAACAGGAGATCAGTCAGAGGACAGATGGAAAGGCCTTGTGGTCCTTTGGGTAAAGAGGTTGTAGTTCAGACCTTGTTCTCGACCTCCTCCCATTCTAGGACTTTTCAGGCATGCCTTTTCCTGCTCTGCAAGGGGTTTGATGGGTCAGAGGAGATTAAATCAGCACCATGGACTCAAGTCAGCCAAATCCTCTTACTGCCTCCACTTGGGTCCCAACCGGATACCGAGACAGGCAAAACAGGACTCAGAAACACAAAGATAGGCCAGGAAGAACATGATATTCTGTAACTATTGGCAATGAGTTATTCAGGCCGCATCCAATTTGGTTACTGATTTTTGCATTCTGTAAGAACCAAACTCCCTATGATTTTTTTCAGTTCTAGAGGAATTTGTCTTGGGTTAAAGAGCTGAGCATGTTAATGAGTTGATATCAGTCAGGTTGAAAGTGGAATCTAAGGTACTGTGGTTGTGGTTGTGGTTGTTTTTTGCTTTTAATTCAGACCTGTGATTTCATTTGTGTAGGGATTTCCCAGTGAGGAAATTACCTACACTACTTCCCTCTATGATCACCTTTCATTTATACTATATATTTGTGTGTACATATATTTGTATGTATATATTCATATGTGTATATTTGTATATATATATGTATGCATGTGTGTATATGTATATATGTACACATATATATGTGTATATACACACATGTACCTTGTATGTACACTTTTTTTTTAACATGGTGTCTTCCCCATTAGAATATAAGCACCTTGAGAACAGGTCTTGTTTTTGTCTTTCTTTGCATCCCCAGCACTTAGCATAGTACCTGCTAGCACATAGCAAGTGATTAATAAATGTTGATTGACTGACTGATGTCTTCTGCAACTTATAATCTTAGAGAGCTGCCCAGACCATCAAAAGGTTAATTGATTGCCAAATGTCACAAAGCCAGTACTTGTCTGATATGATAACATATGTAAAGCACTTTGCAAATGTTTAAAACACTGTATACCTGTTGGCCAATAATAATGTGTCAGAGGATGTGAATTTTTTAGCTAATAAATGTGTCAGGATGTGAACCCAAGTTTTCCTAGCTACTAGATTGGCTCCCTGTACTGTCCAATTTCCAATTCTTACCCAAGAATAGTAGAAAAATACTTTGGCCAAACGCTCATGGTAAAGCAGAGAACTGTGTAAAGACCAAGAAATATCCATGTACTGAGGGAGAATGGCAAAAATCTGGCCTTTACTGCACCTATAAGGAAAGGAAAATGAGTCAAAATTATGGGAAGAAGGAATTAGCTTAGATGTAAGTTAGAACTTTTTTTCTAGAAAGTCATGTGAAACTAGAGAACAAAACCATTCATTCCCCCAAGTGAAGAAATCACTTTACGTCAGGGAGTCTTAATGTTTTTTGTATAACAGACCCTTTTGTCAGTCCGGTGAATACTATGGATCCCTTTTCAGAATGATGGTTTTAAATGAATAAAATAAAATAGGGTAACAAAATAATAAGTTCAAAGACCCTCAGGTTAAGAACAAACTATCTGATTTACTTTAGTTATAGTTAGCTTAGAGGCAAAAGGAATGGATTTTTTTGTGGGGCAGAGAGGGAAGAAGAGCTTGAGGGAGGGTCCTTTCTAGCCCTAGAATTTTTCATAGATCTGTATATTAAAAATTAGGAACAGAATTGTTGATGCAGTTGTGAACTAATTCAACCATTCTGGAGAACAATTTGGAACTATGCCCAAAACACTATAAAACTGTGCATGTCCTTTGACCCAGCAATACCACCACTGGATGTATATCCCAAGGAGATCAAACAAAGGGAAAAGGACCTACTTATAGAAACATATTTATAGCAGCTTTTTTTTGTAGTGGCTAAGAATTGGAAATTGAAGGGATGGCCATCAATTAGGGAATAGCTGAACAAGTTGTGGTAGATGATTGTAATGGAATATTATTGTGCTATAAGAAATTACAAGCAGGATGATTTCAGAAAAACCTGGAAAGATTTATAGGAACTGATGCAAAGTGAAGTGAGCAGAACCAGGGCAACATTGTACCCAGTAACAGCAATATTGTATGATGAGGAGCTATGAATGACTTAGCAATTGTCAGCAATACAATGATCTAAGACAATCCCAAAAACTCATGATGAAACATACTATCTGCCTCCAGAGAAAGGTCTAATATTGTCTGAATACAGACGGAAGCATATTACTTTTCACTTTCTTTCATTCTTTCTTTTGTTCAAGTCTTCATGTACAAAATGACTAATATGAAATGTTTTACATGATTGCACATGTATAACCTATATCAGAGAGATGGGAGATATAATTTGGAACTCAAAACTCAAAAAAATGTTAAAAATTGTTTTACCATGTAACTGTTGAAAAATACTGTTAAAAACAGAGGCAGATATGTCACTGGTAGTGGGGAGAATAATGGGTCTGAAGGTTTGGATTCATCGGGAAAACAGAAATGCTTGAGAGAACCAATAAATCAGCTACCATTATGAAATACCCAACACCATGTTGGACAATATGGAAGAGATAAGAGAAACATAAGACGTGGTTTCTGCAGTCAGAAAGCTCACAGTCTAGACTGGAACACAGAGTTCCAAGGCATAGAGAGTAAATGGGCACTGAGTAGAATGTTGCTGAGTATAGACAAAATAGGAGTTGAGGTAAGAGAATGAGACTGAGTGCTGCAGACAATGTGTCCCACCAGGGATTAGAAAGAACCTCCAGAAATTATGATTAAAAAAATGACTAGAGAATTTATATACTTTGATCCAGAAACCTCAATGATAGAGGCCTCAATATACCAAAATATTCATAGCAACATTTTCTGTATTGTCAAAGAACTGAAAATAAAACAGATGCTCATTAATTGAAGAGTAGCTTTAAAAATTGTGATACATGAATATAATGGAATATTACTGGGCCATAGGAAATGATAAATGTGAAGAATTCAGGAAAAGCAAGGAAAAACAGCTTAGTGGCCTGGTGGGTAGAGTACTGGACTTGGAATTGAGAAGACCTGAGTGTAACTCTGCTTCAGAAACTTACTAGTTGTGTAATCAACCCCAGGCAATTCATATTCATGCCACTCACTCTGTGACTCAGTTTCCTCATCTGTAAAATGAGGGAGTCAGACTCAATGACTTCTAATAAGGTCCCTTCCAGCTTTAGATCCATGTTTTATGATTCTAGGAACTAATAAAGAGTGAAGTTATGTAGAACCAGAAAAAATGATATTTATAATAACTAACTAAGCAAAAATATAATAAAAATTAATCTGAATGCTGTGTAATTATAATGACCAAATTTGACCTTGAAGAAGAGATTAGAAAATGCAACTCTTCTTGAAAGGAGTGAGGGCAATGGATGTGGAACATTGCATATACTGTCCAACTTGTTGATATGTTGGTTAGTACTGAATTTTTTTCTTTTTTGCATAATACCAAACAAGTAGTGAGGCAGGGGAGAAGATGAATCCATTCTGAAAATGTAGATATTGTAAAATAAAAAACATCAGTAAAATTTAAAAATAAAAAGTAAAGAATATATGCTTCCAAAAAAGAAAAGAATGAAAATCCCTGTAAAATTTTACAGGTTGTTTTGCCTAAAGCTGTTCTGATGATCATTCCTGGAGATGTGTTCTCTGAAGAATAGCAAAATTGTAAACTAGCCTTACTGGCAGAGATAAAAGATTCCTGGGGAGTCCTACGATCAGGATGCTTAGGTTCAGTAGCCCTAAAGAACAGCTACATCCAGCTCCCAGTGAGAGGGAGAGATGGTACACTAACCCAGAGCTGATGTGTGCAAGGCAGAACAGAGGACTGCGGGTCATGGGAGAAGAGGGTGAGTAGTACTCTTCCATCTGGATGCTAGAACTGTCCCAAGAGGGAGAGGCATTGAGAAAGGAGTTCACTCTAGGGAATGGTAATGTGGTAAGAAATAGGAAGTCCTGTGGCATGGTAGATAGTAGTGGATGCTATAGACCTGGAGTCTGGAAGTCCACTAAATTCAAACCCTGCCTTGGACACTTACGAATTCTTTTGTGAACCTAGTGCAAATCCCTCATCTGTAAAAAGGTGGATAATAATAGCACCCACCTCCCAGGAAAATTGTGAAAATAAAGTGAAAGAGATATTTGTAAAGCACTTTGCAAACCTTAAAGTGCTATCTAAATGCTAGGTGTTATTATTATAGGAAAGAGTCACATGGTTCATTTTCCCCCACTGTCACATGGAACTTTGCCAGAGAGATAGAGCTGGATGACATTATTTTCATTTGGCCCCATTACAAATATTCTCCTTGCTTCTTTCAAAGTTCAAGTTGGCACAGAGCACATCTTGCCTTTCGGGGCTGTGGATTAACACCAAGGTTGTAGTATCATTAAATTATGGAACATGAGAGCAGAAAGGGATGTTACAGATTATCTGAGCTAATACCCTCATTTTACAAATGAGAACACTGAAGCCCAGATTGGGGCAGGGGCTTGCCAAAGTCATACAGCTGGTTAGTAGCAGAGCAGATCCGGGGCTTAGAACTCTGTTCTTCTTAGAACTTAGAACTCCTGTGTTCTTCCTGCTACCACATACTGGCCCTGGATAAAATTCTCAAGAATTGCTTCTGAGTATCAGGCAGTTCATCTTTTAAGGGAAAATGAACTAAGATGACTTTTCCAGAGAAATGAAAACTGATGAGGCAATTAAATGCAACGAATGACATTTTCACTTTAGTCCACTAGCTTTCTAGCTTCTGCTTTGGTGCAAGAAGGACTCTAGCTCTCCTTTACCCTTAGGTCATACCACTCTACCTTGATCTCACCTATTCTACCAAAGACTAGCTGAAGACTAACCTGAGACAAGACAATAGGTACCTCCTGAGGTCACCTTACAGAGTATGAGGTCATGGCCAGTTAAATGCAGCTATTATGAATGGCTCCACAGGAAAAGCCTAGAATTTTAGGCATAGAAGAGACCATGAGTGAATATCTAGTTTATTCTTCTATCTTATTTTAAAAATCCTTCTAGAGAAAAATATCATAATTCTCTTAGTTTCTTATTCCATTGTTTAAGAATACTTCCAAGCATAAAAACCTTCTTTATACCTGGTTTCTATGTTTTGTGCCTGAAGACAATTCCCCTTCATCTAGCTCAACCGGAAATTGAGAATAATTGTTCATGAATATCTGAGTAAGAGGGTGGGTGCCACATTTTAGGAAGGACATTAAGAAACCAAAGATCATTCAAAGAATGGAGAAGGGCCTTAAGATCACTCTATATAAAGACCAGTTGAAGGACTAGGAAGATTTATCCTGGAGAAGAGGAGATTGAGGGAGGAGATTGGCTCTGATAGCTGCGGTAGCTGGGTTCAGATATTTGAAGAAATATCATGTGGAAAAGGGATTTGATTTGTTCTTCTTGGACTCTAAGGGCTAAAGATACAAGAGAAATTTAGGTTAGATATAAGAGAAAATTTTTTAAAAAGTTCCTAACAATTAGGATTCTCAAAAAGTAGAATGGACTGCCTTGGAGAGTAGAGGATCTTCTCTCCCTTAAGGTCTTCAAAGAAAGTCTAGACTAGGTGTGTGGAACCAGCAACCTCAAGACCACGTGTGGTCCTCTAGGTTCTCAAGTGTGGCTCAACCTAGAGCACCACATGTGGCCTGGAGGCTGCAGGTTCCCCACCCCTGGTCTACATGGTGACTTGTTAGGTGTGCTACAGATGGGATTCTTAGGTGTCATAATGGGTAGCACTTTGGGCTTAGAGTCAGGAAGATGAGTTCTAATCCTGCCTCACACACTTAGTTTCCTTATCTGTAATATGGTGATAACAATAGCACCTATTTCCCATAACTGTGAGGCTAAAATGATAAAATGAGATAGCATATGCAAAGCATTTTGCAAACATTAAAGTGCTACTATTGTCATTATTTTTATTAGGATTGGGCTAGCTGACCTCTGAAATCTTCTCCAAATCTGAAATTCTGTAACTTTGTGAATTGAGCTTTTTTATTGTTATTAGAAGATGCCCTTTCAGTCATATCCTTTCTGACCTGTTTAATCCCTGACCCGTTAACCTTTCCCCATAGATTGTACTTCCAGCTGGAGTAAGAACTGGGCAAGTCAGACACCTTTGTATGTAACTATGATGTATAATGGAAATTCTTAACATCCCAAAGTCAGAAGATCTAACAATTCCTATTAACCTTTATATTTAATAAATTACAAATAACATAAAGCACAAAATATCACATGCACAATGTAGCATGTGAAAAGCTGAAGATGATTTTTCTGAAGACCTGGCCCTAATCAAGTTCTTTAATGTGGTTTTAATAGAGACTTTTTGGGTTCAGGTCTAGATCAATGTTTCTTTAACATTTTAGGAACAAGGGAGGCTTAGCTATAGTCTGGCCTGAAACTTGTACAGCTAACCTCTTTTGAAATGTGTGTCCTTCCCCAGGGAAACAGAAAGTAGTGAGAAGACTGAGGCCAGGGCCTCCCACTGATGCAAAGACCCCCCCCCCAATACCACTCATCTCCTTTCACTCTGTCAAATGGCCCACATTTCTGAATGGAGATAGCCATTTTAACTAGTCTCTGAAAAACAGCCTCATTGGGTCTCTGACTGTATGTGTGTGTGTGTGTGTGTGTGTGTGTGTGTGTGTGTGTGTGCGCGTGCGTGAGCATGTGCGTGTGTTTTCTCTTATGTCTGTCTGTTGTTTTATTATTTTTAATCCATAGGGTTACCAGAGACATTTTTCCCCTTGAAAAGTTATTTTGGCATTTGCTTCCTTTGCTAATGTTAGCAAAAACAAAATGCACTATTCGTGGTGTATGGGGAGTCTTTCACAGACAGTGTATTTAGTTCAAAGCACATGGAAAAATGACTACTTTACTAGGCTTGCCTTGGCTCCCCTCAGGCTCCGTAAGATTAGTTTTAGATTCATATGCTGTGGTCATTCATTGACCAAGTGGTTTCAGCCCTTGTACATATCCAACAAAGTGTCGTTCCCTGCAGGCGGGCCTCTCTTTCCATCACATTTACCCCAAACCATTAACCACGCTTGGGGCTGAGACAGAAGAAGGAAACAACTTTATATGAACACAATTCAAAACAGCTTTTCTCCTTGGGAGAGGAGGGAGTAGGAACAAGGCGCTGCTGGGAATCGGCTGTTCTTCTTAGGATCGATGTATCTCGTGCCAGGGGAGTCGGGATTAACATGTCAGCACTGACAGGTGGTTTGACATCCTGGATTCTCTTTCCAGAAAGGGGTCCTATGGATCTGGCATGGTAACAATTCTGGAAATATTGGGCCTCCATTAGAAGTGCTTGAGCCTTCATGTCTTTTGGTAAATAGAGTGTACTGGAAAGAACACCGGACGAGGCTGAAGAAAGGCTGGATTCTAACTCTGTTCACCTCCTATGTGACTCAAGGCTAGTCATTTAACTTCTCTTTACCTCAGTTTCTCTATCTGTAAAATAGGATAGTAATATCTCCCTTGTGGGGGTGCTGTGATCAAATGAAAAGATGGATGTGAATGTGGTTTGGAAAAATTCAAGGAAGATGTTCCCAAAAGTTACCTTGCCACCTAATGCCAGGGCTATCACAATAACTGGCAAGTAAGTCTCTCTGACCAACTCTCCTCATTCCAATCTAGCCTCCCTTCACCAATACTAAAGTGGGAGTTTTACCATGCCTCTGCTCCCCCTCCTCCAACTCAATCATTCCCAGTGGCTCCTTATTACTTCCAGGACCAAATATAAACTCTTCTGTTTGGCTTTTAAAGGCCTTTACAACTGGCCTCCTTCTTACCTTTCTAGTCTCTCTACTTTACTTCCCACCATGTACTCTACAGAGCAGCTACTATGGTCTAATGTCCATTTCTCAAACATGACACTCCATCTCCTAATTCCATGCCCTTTCTTGGCTGTCCCCCCATGCCTGGAACACTCTACTTTCTCATCTCTACTTCTCAGCTTCCCTGGCTTCCTTCAAAACTTATCTCAACTCCTGCCTGTAGCTGGAGGCCTTTCCTAGAACCCTTCTTCCCAAGCCTCTGTCCTGTCCTTGGGATATTCCCTTCTGTTTATATTGTATAGCTCTTGTAGGAACAGAGTTCATTTGTAAGCTCCTTGAGGGCAAGGGATGGTGTTTTTGCCTTTTTTTTTTTTTTGTATTTTCAACTCTTAGCACTGTTTCTGGAACATACAAAATGTTTATTTGTCTTTTACTGTTATTGTTCATCCTTTCCTATTGATGATTCAACTTTACAAAACTCTGTTAGATATAGGCTACTGTGCTGAGCTTTGGACATAGAAACATGAGAAATAATATAGTCATTTTTGTTTCAGGATACTGGGGGCAGAGGGACAGGTTATGGCATATGGACAAGTAAACATAAGATAGAGTGGGATATCTGGTGAAGGGAAGACCTAGATAAGATGCTGTAGGAAAATTCAAGGCAGGAGAGAGCGCTTGGGTCGGGTGGAAGGGCTCAGGGAAGGCTTCACAGAGCCTCCATATGTCACCTGAGCTGAACCTGAATGAAAGACCGCAGGTTCATAGAACCAGGGCTAGAAGTTTCCTTAGACATCATTGACTGCAAACACCTTCCTTTTATAGCTGAGGAAACTGAGACCCAGAGAGATTAAGTGACTTGCTTGAGGTCACACAGGCAGTAAGTGGCAGAGCCAGGATTTGAACTCATACCCTTTGATTCCAAGTCTGGGTCCTCCTTCTACCATTCTATATTTCTAGATCCTGAGAAAATGACTTTTGCAAGGGTGTGAAGACAGTTAAGTGGCAGAGCTGAAATTCAAACCTAGAACATGCAATTCTTGTCTTAAGTATCTTCTATCTCTGAGCCACCCTACACACAGCTACCAAAGTGATATGTCTAAAGTACATGTCTAACTATGCAATTCCCCTGCTCAGTAACTCCAGGAGCTCTTTATTGCCTCTCAGATTATATGGAAATTGTTTTGTTTGGCATAAAAAGCCCTTCATGATATGGCCTTAATCTACCTTTGCAGGCTATTAATGTCTTCTCCCCTACTCACACTTTGTACTCTAGCTAAACTGGTCTTCTGGTATTCCTTGCACACATTTTGTGTCCCATTGTCGTGGCTTTGCATGAGCTGTCCCCCCTGTCTGCTGTAGAATGTATTTCCTCCTCACCTTTTACTCTTACTGAAGAACCTCTAGTTTCCTCCACAGCTTAACTTAAATGGCATTTCCTTTATGGAGGTTTTCCTGATCCTTTTAACTCTTAGTACCCCCCTCACCAAATTACCTTGTATGTATTTTGTATATATTTTATATATTTACATGTTTTCTTATTAGATAGATTGTAAGCTCCCAGAGGACAGGCACTATTTTTTTGTCTTTGTATTCCAGCACCTAGCACTGTTCCTGGAGCATGCTGTTCAGTCATTCATGACACCAATGACCATATTCTCCCTGGGGTTTTCTTGGCAAAGATACTGGAATGATTTGCCATTTCCTTCTTCAGTGGATTAAGGCAAACAGAGGTTAAGTGACTTGTCCAGGATCACACAGCTAGTAAGTATCTGAGGCCAGATTTGAATTCAGATCTTTCTGACTCCAGGCCCACTGCTCTATCCTCTGAGCCATCTAGTTGCCTCACCTGCTGTATAGTAAGTGCTTAATAAATGTTTGTTGATTAGTTTAGAAGATCCAGGAGCCCATTTTCAAGGAGCTCATTGTTTAGTTTGGAAAGCCAGTGCTCAACGTATCCCTGTGGGAGTAAGAAAGTGAAACACAGAGAGAGCAAATACATTTCCCAAGTTCACACAGCTAATGAGTTGGACTGGATGAAGCATCCTACTGTGCTTGGATCTCCATCTTCCAGGGACTGGGAGATGACCTTTTATGAGCTGCCCATCTCAAAGATGTAACTCTGTAGGAAAGGCACCAAAGGCTCTCCCATCCTGCCAGTTTATTGTCAGACCTTCTCCTCTTTCTCTCCCACATGGATGAAATCTATTGTCCATGGAAATTAGCTCTTTTGCAGTTCAGCCTTCAAACCCATCTCTCCTTCCAGGTTGGCTTTTGGTTAATGTTTTTTGCTTTGATGTTTTGTTTTACCATAGAGCACCGCAAGACACAATTGTGTGAACTATGCTATATGAGGTTTTATTGTATTGTATTGTTTACGCCTTGTCTGTGACAGGTACCAGCAACACTTACCACCCTGCGATTTTCCAGCAGGGAAAATAATAGAGGAATTTCATACAGGTAAAATAATTAGTGGTTTAGACAAAAATGAATACAATTTGTCACACAGAGTATTAGCCTTTTTTTCAGTATAAGTGTCAGTTTCTGGGGGTTACAAAGACAGATTACACAGAATTTTATCCTTTTAACTATGAATTAGTGCTTTTCCATTTGCTACTTAGAAATTCAATAGTCCACATTTGGAGGCAACTCTGTGGGGTCTAGAGACAATACATCGGAAGCTACGCTCAGACGCCATAAGTTTTAAGTAGTTTTAGCCCTCTTGAGCCTTCTCTGCTATAATAAACTCCGTGTCTCTAGGGGTGAGAGTACGATACAATGGAGAGAACACTGGTTTGGGAGTCATGGAATCTGGGTTTGCATCCTGCCTCCTCTATACATAACCTTTGTAACTTAAGTTACCTAACCTCACTAGACCTCAGTTTCCTCATTTACAAAATGAGGAGGTCAGACTCAATGACTCTTAAGGTCACTTTCAATTCTAATTCCACCTTATGACTCTAATTCCATCCAATGACTCCTAAGGCCACCTCCAACTCTTAAATTTTTAATTACAGTATGATGTTGACTGAGGCCACCCCTTTTTGGATTTCGAGTTGACCTAGAATCCGAGCACCATAAATCTTAGAATTATAAAAGGGAGCTCAGAGGTCTAGGGCAATCCCTACCTGAAATATACATCCCTTCAGTGAATGTCTGGAATATGAGAAAGCATGTCCCAAGATGAGGTGTTCACTAGCTCAGAAGGCAGCCCATAACCTTCTAAGAGAATCTAATTTGGAATAGTTTCTCATCAGATTTGCTTCCCTGTAGCTTCCATCTCTTGGTTCTTATCTGTCTGAAGTCAAGCAGAATATCTTCTCCTTCATTTTGGCTACCACCTATTTGGTTTGGTTCTGACTCCACAAACATCTTCATTATGACCTCACACCTCCCACTCCCCTGCTTTTCAGTTTCCTTTTGAGTATTGTCTTTCCCCACTAAAATGCAAGCACCCTGAGGGCAGGCACTGCCTCTTACTTATATTTCCAGTACTTGGAACATAGTGGGCACTTAACAAATGTTTATTGACTATTGACTGTACATATGACAGGCCTTTCAATTTTTAAAGATAGTGTTCATAGGATCATAGCTGTTGAGCCGGAAGTAAACTTAGGGGCCATCTGATCTAACTCCATCATTGTATAGATGAGGAAACTGAGACACACATTTTAAATGATTTGACCAGGATCACATAGCTATTAAGTGTCTGAGAAAGGATTCAAACCCGGGTCTTCCTGACTCTGAGCCTAATTCTTTATTTCCCATACTGTTTCTCATGTTTACCATCAAATATTCTTTTTTTTTTTCCGGGATAAACATCTACATCTCTTTCATCTGATTCCCCTAATATGGTTTTGAGTTCTTTCATCTTTCTTCAGATTTATTCTAGTTTATCTTTGTCCTTTCTGAAAGGTGGCTCTTAGCACTGAAAACAATACTTAAGATGTATCCTAGGACCTCACTGACTTCTCAGTTCAAAAACTGTTGAATGAATCATCAAATACTTCACTGGGTTCCATTTATGACACTGTCTCCTCTTGCCTAATCTTGGGCTCATTTGGAGGCCAGCGATACCAGATCAGGCCTGGCTGGGGCCAGGAGATTAAATAGACACCAAGGGGTGGAGCAGATCAGGGAAGATTAAAGAGTGGGAAAGATCAAAAGTCCTAGCGGTCACAGTTTGTACCTCAAAGAGGTCTATCAGGGGCCAGCATGGATGGGGGAGAGGGTGCTCTTCTAGCTGGGCAAAACACAGCATTCGTGGAGGTCTCAGAACCTTCATCCTGGGCTGCCTCCTATGCTTCCTCCTTGTCATGTGATTCTTCTAAGTGAGGAGCATCAGAAGCAGGCAGAGTTTGTGACTGACAAACTTCAGTCCAAAAGGGACGGGCTATTCCTCATTAAATAAGGAATAATTGTATATGTTTATGTATGTATGCATGAGTGTGTGTCTGTGTGTATGCAGACGCATAAGATGTCTTGTGTCTTCAGGATAAAAAGCCGGGTCTGATTTTCATCAGCCTATAGGCCCCCAAGTGCCAGGTTGGAGGCAATGATACAAAATCTTTAAAGAAACCGTGAAGCCATTAAAGGCAGTATGGAGAAACACGAGTGCAGTGACAGACTAAATCCACTGGGAGACCGGAGTGAATTTCTCTGGAAAGCGGCCAGCCAGAGTGACCCCAGAGGCACAATTATGGACAGGAGATTTATGGAGTAGCAAAGTGAGGGGATTTGGGGTCCTCCCTCAATATCATTTCTGTGGGACAAAAGGAAAGAAGAAAAAAGGAAAGGCAAATTCAAACCAAATGTTTTAACACCGTCACAATTGTTCAGCAGTGTCCATCTCATTTGCCATAGTACTTGCCCAGCAATAGGTGTTGATGAACTCTTATAGTAGACAACAGGTGGAAAGGGATGTGTGTGTGTGTGTGTGTGTGTGTGTGTAGGTACCTGCTGAACATCCTACCCCAGCACCTCCTTCTGTCTTTGCTCTGTCTTTTTCTGGCTGAGGTACCCACTGGCCAGGAAGGGATGATTAAGAAGGAGTCAATGACTCATCCCAGGGTCTCTCTTTATCTCTTTATGTGCTCTGTGTCAGCTGAAGGACCGGGGGACAAGGACTGGGCAGAAAGCTTTATTGGGAAATGCACAGGTTTTGATTTCTATAAATGCTCTTGGCTTAAAGGCATGTGAAATTTAACCTAGTAATCTGTGAGACATGGACAGCATTCACTGATGGGAGCGAAAAGAGCTCCGGAGAGCTCTGTCCTCAAGACCTGTCTATCTCTGTGCTCACAATAAGAGCAGGAGGAAAAAGCAGCCGGGTTATCGCTACACCTCGGCAAGTGAATTAGCAGCCCTGATGGGATACAGCTCAGAGAGCTACGGGGAGCAGCGGCGGCTGCTGGGGCCTCCTTGTCGGCTGCCGCCACTTCCTCCCTCTTGCAAACCATATTCTGCTCTTTATTTGTGCTTCAGTAACGTGCTATCCTGAGGGCTTCAAACAGAAGGGACCTGTCTGGCAGTGTTTGGGCCCTGGTGTGAGGAAAGCTGAATGCAGGAAAACATGCAACAGGGCCCGAAATCCCTTCCCCAAAGTCTCTGCTGGCTCCTCTCCAGATTCATTCAGTGGGAGAGCAGGGGATGGGGTGGGGGAAGCAGATGGTTCGGACTTGGCCCCAGCATCCCAGGGAGGAGTGGATGGGATGGGAATTGTGAAATTGACTCATGGCTGGAGAAAGAGAGGGAGAGTTTGGCCCTCCTCTTGGAAATGCTTGCCCTTTTCTGGGGTTAAAGCATTCTGCCCCACACATGACGCTTTCAAGACTCCATTAAGAGAAACTGAAAAAAGAAAATTCTCTAGGATAGCTCCCTTAAACCTTCACCCCAGCTCTACCTGCCCACCCTGCACTGCACCCTGCCACATCCCCCTCAAGCTGGGTAGAACTAATGGTAAAAGTGAGTGTGTGTGTGTGTGTGTGTGTGTGTGTGTGTGTGTGTGTGTGTGCTGTGTTTGCTTGCACATTCATAGAAAAGGTTTCTGAGCATGCTCACCATAAATTTTTGATTTGGTTCTCTATGCCATTACCACATAATGAATATTGGTGAATACCACTTTAACTTGGGGATCATTCCGGGGTAAAAATGCCGTCCATCAGAATTTTGGATGGGAAAGTTCCCTTGGCAATCCATTACCTGGGATGGAGATGTATGTGCATAAGTAGTGGAAATTGAAAAACTGTGTTAAGTAGTTGGAACGCCTCCAAGTGGAGCCCAGGACCAGCCGTTTCGGCAATACTGTCAGACAGGTGTTATTGTAAGAGGAAAAGGTGCTTTTTCCCGGCCATGGTGATGGGGACACTAAGAAGGAACAGCAGATTTCATTGTCCCTTGTGACTTAGATGCATCAAAAGCCCCAGTTAGATGTGCTACAGTAACAACAACACCTGGCTGCTTTCATCCTCACCAGAGACATGCTCCCCTGATACTCAAGAGAAAAGAGGAGTAGGAGGTTCAGAGGACTCACAGAACAACTGCGTGAAAACCACCAGAGTGCTGCTTATTTAGAAGGTGAACTTAGGCTTCTGGGACAATAATAACGAAACAAGCCTTATAGCATACTGGGAAATCAGATACGGATGAGAGGGGACCAAAGAACCAAGTTCCTAAGGACAGGATTCATTTGTTCATTCCATAAATATTTGTTAAGTTTCTCATATGCACAGAATACTGAGCTGGGAAAGATAAAAGGATTAGATAAGACATAGTCTCTGACCTCATGTTTGGTTGGAAAATAAGACACAAGTAACTAGGGGCACCCTGATAGAGTAAAATTAAGATGTGGAGTCAGTGGATGTGGGTTTAAATCACAGGTTTGTCCCAGTTACTTGTGTGATTATCAGCAAATCACTTAACATCCCTGGGTCTTAGTCTCCTGATCTGTAAAATGAAAGGCTAGTACTAGATGGCTTCTGAGGTCTTTTTCAGTTCTAAATCTCTGCTCTTAATACCTCCTATATTAATTATATAGTGCTTCAAAATTTACAAAGCACTCTACCCACCACAGTCTTTTGAGATAGGTGTGGAGGTGTTATTCTCCCCATTTTACAGAGGAAGCAACGGAGGCTCAGACTGGAAGTAGTGTTCCCAAGGGCACGGAGTGGATAAGTGGCAAAGCTAGGACTTGAAGTCAAATCCTTTGGTGTTTTTTCTGCTCCACCAGACTGCCTCCCATGCTGTGATATGATTCATACTGCTTTACAAAAAGTGTATCGGAGAAACACAGGCAAAGTATGTCTTGATTGACTCAGATCTATGAATATAGGCTAGCTAAGAACAAGACCTGGCCCTGATCTACATCAGAACAGATGTTAAAAATCCTGGAATGATGATGATGAAATTAAAGAGAATGGTAAAAATAACGATGGTGAAAGTAATAATGAAAACTAGATAGATAGATAGATAGATAGATGATAGATAGATAGATAGATAGATAGAAAGATAGACTAGACTAGAGTAGATAGAAAAATAGAATAAAATAGGATAGATAAAATAAAATAGAGTAGATAGAAAAATAGAATGGAATAGAAAGGATAGACAAAATAAAAGATAGAACGATGTGATAGACAGAATAGAAAGATAAATAGGATAGATAGAAAGATAGAATGAAAGAATAGAATAGATAGGATAGATAGAATAGGTTAAAAAGATAAAAGAAATAGAAAGATAGAATAGATACATAAACTAGACTAGGTGGAAAGAATGGATAGATAGAATAGATAGAATAGAATAGATAAAATGGATAGATAAAAAGATAGAGTAGAATAGATAGAAAGATAGGACAGATAGAAAGAGAGAATAGAATAAACAGGATAGAAAAATAGAATAGATAGGATAGGTCAGATAGGCTGGAATAGATAGAAAGATGGAATGGATAAATAGAATAGATAAAAAGATAGAATAGAATAGGTTGAAAGGATAAGATAGGATAGACAGACAGATATATGTTTATTACACATGCACATTCTTTGAGAGACAGTGTGGCATAGTAGGTAGACAGCTGGCCTTGATGCCATGAACATTGGGGTTTAAATCCCTCCTTGGACCCATATTGTTTCTATGGCTCCCCGAGTTGAGCTTTACTAGCCTCAGGCAACTCAAAAACAGTGCTTCTGATGAAGTACCATTCAGCTTTGGGGGAGGGAGTTTCCTCATTGTGGAGTTCTCTATGCCAATAAAATCACAGATCTAGTCCCAACCCAAATGTATGTATGTGCATATCAGTTTATAGACACACAGTACTCTGACATATATTACACATAGTGTGTGGGATATGTTCTACTGGGAATTTCGTATTTAGGCTGAAAATCAGCAAGGACGTTAGCCTCTGAAAAAAGTACCTATTCTACATTTCAAAGCCTCAAAGAACTCTTAGACAAGAATCTTGAAAGGAAAATAAAAGAGTGAAAGTAATCTGGATCTCTCTCTGGAGCACCAGGAGATCTCAGAATTGTAGTAGCTTCCATGAGTTTAAAGAAGATGAATTCATCAGCTGGTTGGAATATTTTCTAGGATTTCGATGAATAAATGGGCTGCGTTTATTGTAACCCCAACATTCTCAGAGGCTTCCAGCTCTGAAATGGACTTCTGCTGGAAATCATGAAGGCTAATGTCCAGAGAGTGTAGAGCGAATGATGATTCTACAGATAGAACAAACACAAAATCGAGGAGCTTTAAAATGAGTTTTTTCCTCTTTTCCTTGAGGGTTTTTTTTTGTGAGGTGGAAAGCTGGGTGAACATTCTTTTGGAAAGGTAACCATTTGAGAGAAAAACATCATGTCTATATTAAATCAGATTTCCTTACAAAGGACCTTGCTGATTTTCTTCTAAAACTCCAGTCAGGTGATCTGAAGTAGATGAACAAGGAACCAGGTAGCTCAACTCCCCGGACCTCCCAAGAAACTGTTATTTTAAAATCAAGCATGTTTTTCATTTGAGAGAAGAATACAAAATGTGTTTAGGTATTCTTGGTTTCTTAACCTGTGTGACTTTAGGCAAGTTATTTCACCTCTCAGGGCCTCAGTTTCCTTATCTGTTAAAAGAGGTGCCTAGACTAGATATCATTAAGGTTTCTTTAGCTCTAAATCTATGATCCCATGAGTATAATTCACAGTCACACCTTGAATCAGTCTGTCCTATGCATCATTCAGTTTATTGCTATATTTGACAAAAAAATAATGTACAGGTATTGAGAGGCTGAATATACCAGTCCCTATGGAGAATGTAAATGTCTGGCCCAAAGAGACTGGGGAAGAAGACAGGGATGTGGGTGCAACCTATGCAGTCCACTTTCTAGTCAAGCCTAGCATCTCTCTCTCTCTCTCTCTCTCTCTCTCTCTCTCTCTCTCTCTCTCTCTCTCTCGGCAATCAGGGTAAGTGACATGCCCAGGGTCACACAGCTAGTAAGTGTCTGAGGTTGGATTTGAACTCAAGTCCTCCTGACTCCAAAGCCAGCGCTCTGTCCACTGTACCACCTAGCTGCCCCTTACAATGATCTCTTAATTGCCAAATTCAAAAGTATTGTTTTTCAATCCTCATCCTTCTTTACACTGTTGATCACCTCTTCCTGGATACCATCTCTTCTCTGAATTTTTGTGACACTGCTCTCCCTTGGTGTCACAGGATCCTAGGAAATGAAGTCCTCTGTCACTTGTGTGATGACTCTTTCTCAGTTTCCTTTGTTGGATCTTCATCCTTGTCATGCCTCCTAACTGAGTGTTCACCAGGGCTCTCTCTACAAGTCTCTTCTCTTTCCTCTTTCTACTATTTCAGTTAAGGACCTCATTGCCTACCATAGGTTCAACTAACTTCTCTATGCATGTCACTTCTAGATCTACAAATCCAGCCCTAGTCTCTCTTCTCAGCACTAATTTTCAACTGCATCTTCATCTGCCTTTTGAACATAGCAAATTGACTGTCCTTAGGCATTTCAAACTCAACTTGTCCAAAACAGAAATGATCTTTCTCTCCAAACTCTCTCCCTTTCCACACTTCCTTATTCCTATACAGAGGGTACTATCGTCCTCCAAGTTATCCATGTGACAGAGTCACCAACCTCATTCAGCCCATGATCACCTCTTACCCAAACTAGTGGAATGGCCTTCTAATTGGTCTCTCTGCATCAAATTCCACCCCCTCCCCGTAGCTCATCTTCTACATAGGGGGCCAAAGTGATTTTTTTTTTCTAAGCCTTCAGTCTGACCAAGTCATTTCCTTGTTCAATGAATTTCAGTAGGTCCCTATTACTTCCAGGTTTGGACATAAAGTCCTTTGGCATTCGAGACTCTTCACAACCTGGTCCCTTCCTACCATTCCAATATTCTTACATTTTCCTCTCCTCCATCAACTCTCTGATCCAGTGATACCAGTGTTTGCTGTTACTTGCACACGTTGCAGAGAGACAAAGACAGAGACAGAGAGAGACAGAGCGTGACAAAGAGAGAGACAGAGATAGGGAAACAAAGACAGGGAAGGATAGAGACAGACAGTGAGAGACAGAGAGATGGAGAGAGAGAGAGAGAGAGAGAGAGAGAGAGAGAGAGAGAGAGAGAGAGAGAGAAGTAGACTGAAAAAGTAAGAAGGGTCCAGTATGGGATAAGTATCTTACTATGTGCTAAACCCTGGAGAAAAGATTGCAAAGCATTTATGGGGGGCGAGAAAGGGAAGAGAGAAAAAAGTAAATGAAAGAGTATAGTATGAAATGAGCTAGAAGATAAATTCAAGTGAGATTATGAATGACTTTGAATACTAGGCTAATTTTTTTTCAATAGGCAAGGAGGAGCCATGGAAGCTTTCTAAGTGACATCATCAGAGCAGTGCAACATGAAGATTATTTGTTTTGAAGGAGCGCAATGATATTTAAAATACTCTGCATATACTAGGAATTTAATAAATATTGTATCCTGAGGAATGGAGGACTAGACTAGAGGCAGCATAGCTGGTTAGGGGATGATTATAGTATTCTAGGCAAGAAGATAGGAGAACCAAAATTAGGGTGGTTGCAATGGGAGTTGGGATATGATAATAATACATTATAAATATTAATATATATATATATATATATATATATATATATGTACTTATCATTGTAGAAATAGTTCCCATAGTTTGATGTAGTTCAGATAGAAACAGTCCTTCTACAAATTGATATCTCATTATTATTCTTTCATATTGAATATTCTGAAGAATATTTCACAGGTAAATGAAATAACTCCTTTTCTGTAGTTGAATCAAAGTGGTTGGTTTTTTTGGTTTGTTGCTGCCCTTCATTCTTGAAGAGGACCAAAATGACATTACTATGTTAGACTCAAGTTACAATGTGTCTATCTATGCCTAATTAGACCGATAGCAGCTCAGAATGCTCGACCACAGGTTGGGTACAAATAGTAAAATTATTAGCATGCAAGCTTATCTTCTCTAAGTTTGCAAAACAAAACAAAAAATCTTTAGGGAGACTGGTAGCAAATAGGATGATGTGAAAATATGTGCCTTATCCTGTACTAGATAATGTTGATTTCTTCCATAAGGTCTATATTTTGAAAGCATTTCACTACACATGGGAGATTTTTAGGAGAATTTGTTATGGTGACATCTACTAAAAACATTCATAGAATTTTATGTATCAGTGTTTTGTATGGGTGGTGATGGACAACAGTTCACTCAAGGTAATGCTCAATTTTAGTACATTTATGTTTGAATTCCACAGGATATACTGAGTTTTAGATTTGTAATATGGAGTTTTATCATGCATTAGTCTGCATAAGACAGCAAGATTCTGATATATAATTCTAGCCACGAGGTCATGTCTTGCTAGATTTTCGGTTGGTACCAAAAATTTATAGCCTCCAATGATATATTGTACAATTTTCCATCATTTCTTTGCATATTCTATATTGATTACTAAATTTAGGTGCTTCAATTCTTTGATAATCTGTGGTAATAATGACCTGTTTCTGGACTCCTATCATAATCTCCTCCATTTCCACAAACAAGTTTGCATGATTCAGTCATTTGTTTGTTCAGCACTTTTTTTATTCATATATTATTAGCTGAGTTCATGCAGATGTTACTCACAGAAGGCCTTTTAATTCTGCTCTTGGACATAAACCATTTCAAAGATTCCATCCAGTATAAACTACTTTCAGTTTTGTTAGATAAATACAAGGCATGTTACTGTTATCAGCCTTTACTATACTTCTCACTATACTTTGGTAAATATAGTGTTCTCCCTATGCTCTGGGTAAGGTGGTATAGTGGATGAGTGCTGGACTCAGAGGCAGAAGACCTGAGTTTGAATCCTGCCTCACACATTTATTAGCTATATGACTTGGGCAAGTTATTTATCTCTCACCTTTATCCTCATCTATAAAATAGGAATAATAATAACATTTACAGGGTTGTTGTGAGAATCAAAAAAGATAATAGATGTAAAATGCTTTGAAAATTTTAGATCCTATATGGTGTTTATCATCATCATCATCATCATCATCACCATCATCATCAGGAAGACATAAGTGCTCAACTGAGCCAAAGACTTAGCCAGTCAATTTGTCAATTAACATTCACTAAATGCCTAGAATGAACCAGATACTATTCTAAGTACTGGGGAATATCGAAAGATAATCCCTGTTCTCAAGGAGTTCACAGTCTCATGGGGAAGACAATATGCAAACAACTGTCTACTAACAAAATATGTGCAGGATAAATTGGAGATAATAGAGTAGGAAAGGCTTCCTGTGGAATAGTAGCTAACATTTGTAGAATAATTACTTTATGCCAGGCACTGTGCAAAGTACTTTACAAATGTTACCTCATTTGATCTTCATAACAACCCTGGAAAGCAAGTACTATTATTACTCCTATTTTGCAGATGAGGAAACTGAGGCAAACAGAGGTTAAGACACTTGCCCAGGGTCACATAATTGGTTAGTGTTTGAGGCCAGATTTGAACTCAGGTCTTCCTGGCTCCAGGCTGGTGCTCTATCCACTGTGCCACTTAGATGCTTAATTAGCTATAGAAGGGTAAGATTTTAGCTGGGACTTGAAGGAAGTCAGAGAAACTATATACTACCTACTGTGATTTTGGGCAACTTGTTCAATAATAATCAAATTCACAATAATTATAATAGTAAATTCTTTACATTCTCTAGGCTTTATAATATTCCCTATTAGGGAATATAATATAGGCATGTAATATGCCTTTATAATTTGCCAACATGCTGTTTTCTTCTTATCGTTTTTAGGTTCTTTTTAGTGATACAAGCTATACATGCTCTGTATAAAGTACACAAACGTGTAATTGGCTTCTATTTTTATTGTTCACCGATGTGCTCATCTTTTGGGAATAGATATGCAATGCTTTTTGTTAGGAATAGTGGGATCGGACTTATAACTCAGAGGAAGCTGGTCACTCTGCCTGCTGTGAGCCACTGGGAAAAGTTTGAGCCAATAATCATAGATCATCTATGGCTTGGATACTTTCCAGTTTTTGCAGAGAAACTAGAATTTCGATCATCAACCTTGATGTAACTGTTTTGTCATTCATTAAATTAATAGTGAGTAAGCTGCTTGTTTCTCATTTAATCCTATTTGCATTTTCATTGTGATGGACTTCACGTGATTATATAGGTGACTACACATTTTCCATATCCCCCTTCAAAGGTTGTCTCTCTCCTCTGATTTCTTTGCTTTTCAAGCTTTTGTAGTAAAGTTTTTGATCGATGTTGACTTGTTTATTTTGTTATATGAATTCAGCTTTTACTTCTTGTATCACCTTAACCTTTTGTTTACCACTTTCACTTACTGATAAAGGGACTCTAGAATTTCTTAGATATTTTTATTTTCCCACCCCCTTTTTCATGTTTCTTTTTATTTGTTAAGTGAACAATATAGTGCTTTACTTTTCTACTTCACATAGCAGCTATGTATTGATGTGATCTTTCAATGCCTTTCAATAGCTTTCCCAAGTTATTTCTGACTCTTGGGCTTAAGGTTGTTATTTGATAGCTTTACTTTTCTCTTCTGGTTTTTACAATGTCAGAAGCTACATCATTGTCATGTGTAGGTCTTGAATGTTTTTTTTTTAATTCCCATTTATGTATGCCTATCTCCTTTTCAAAATCATTTGTGATATCAGTGTTGTTTTTGTCATCTTTTTTATTATTAGGCCTCATTTCTGGTGTATGTGTTAAGTGAAGGTTTTCATTGACTTCAAATTCTTTAGCTTGCCATTTCAGAATTTAGTAGTTACTTTATGTTATCTTTTATTTTGTTTAGCTTAGGCTTAGGGAAGAATTTATTTTTAACAGTTGCCCTGTATTGATTAGCAGTATGCTTTCAACATATTAGTCATAAACTCTGGAAATTTTATCGCTCTTTTTTTTTTGATTGATAAGGACTATCCTTAAGCAGCCCCAATTTTTTTAATCAATGCACATTATGCAAGTATAGTGGGATTATACTCTCCTACTTTGCTCTCCATAGCATGCTTAGAGTAGTGATCCTGGTGATCACCTTCATCAGTTGGTTTAATGTGACATCATCATCATCATCATCATCATCATCATCATCATTATTTTGGTTGTTTGTTATTCTCATCTTTAATAGAATTGGAAGCTTAGGATGGGAGCCCCTGTTATTGGCTATGTGTGACTCATTATTGAAGGCCTTGGAATGCGAGATGACCAAGAATGCCTTTATTGGCTGCAGAGCCATAGGAGATGATGACTCAGACATGTACAAAAGAAATATCCTGGAGAACTCAACCAATAAATTGTGCTGGAAATGAGCATTGTCCCAGATCAACTGGTCCCCATAAACTTCTAGAAATAAGACTAACTATAAAATCTTAAGATTATTCTTAATTGAATGGCACCATACCAAACATTTCTGAACTCTAAGCTACTTGGAAGAAAAAAAGTTTTGAAATATAAAGACCTAGTAGTAGAGGATATAAAAATCATATGTAAATAGGATGAAGTAGATATTATTGATGTCCTGGTATTGTACTGAAGATGCTTTCAGTGAACCTAAAGAGTATGAGCATACATCCTAATATTTCTATGCAACAACAAAAAGCAGTTATTTTATCTATCTGTGAAATAGTCCATAGATCATGATATTTAAAGGAATAATGACAGGATAGCAAACTTTCACAGGACCATTTCTATATGAAGCTCCTCAAAAAGGTGAGAACAAAATGATAACCATAATACCATCAACAGTAACAATACATAAAGCATAGTGGATAGAGAACTGGTCTCAGAATCAAGAAGACCAGTGTTAACCTACCTCTGACACAAGTTAACTATGTTATTTGGAAAGTCACAACTTCTCCCTGCTCTTGGCAACTCTCTAAGATTCTAAGTTGCAGAGAAAATGCTAACCTTTACTAGCAGAGGGAATTTTCTCATTCAGGAGTTCCCTACACTGTTGAAATCCCTGACCTAGTTCCTATTTGTATCACTAATAATAACTTCCATTTTATAGTGCTCTGTAGCTGACAAAGCATTTTTACAAACATGATCTCATTTAATCTTCACAACCTTGTAAAGCTGTTAAGGCAAAGGAGGAACCAGACGCAGAGAATGGAAGTGCCTTGCCCAAGGTCATACAACCTCTAATTGTCATGGTTAAAGCTTGGGACCAGGTCAGCTGAATAGAGCCAGTCTTCAGCATGTGTAAAATATCACATAGGCAAAGTATCTTGTTGAGAAGCAACCCAGTTTTAGAGACTATCTTACTAGATGTGTGTACTACTTGAGGCTCATAATGAAAGCTTTTATGATGTAAAAGGCAGTGTAGGACAAAGCAAAAGAAATAGATGTGCCAACAGAAGACCTGAAGTCAAATTCTTCTTCTGTTACTTGGTACTTATGTGAACATGTGCAAGTTACTTTCCTCTTTAGATCCTAGTTTCCTCATCTTCAAAATAATGGGATTATACTAGATGCTGTTTAGCATTCCCTTCATATCCAAATTGATAATTCTATGACAAATGTTTTTGTGTCAGAAAGAGCAGAGGAAAAATTACTTTTTGTGAAATGAAGGATCAAAGATAGGGTTGTTTGAGATCCTTAGCCGCTAGAAAGAAATGCCCAGGAAAGTAACTTGGTGATCTCAGGCAATTTATTTTACCTTTATGGACCTCAGTTTCACAAAATAGTAGAATTTTATAGTTGGAAAGGGGTCTTAGAGGTCAATTAATACCAAAAGAATTACTAGTGGAGAGTCACTCTCTCTTTTCCTTATCTTATCCCTTGGTGAACCAATTCAATTTTACACTGCCCTTTTTCTCTTGAATCCTTAGTCCTTTATTAATTCAGTGATTACTCCTTACCAAACCTCAGCCCTGTGTCACTTGAACCATTCACTGGCTTGGGTCCTACACACATGCTCTTGAATGAAGATAGAGAAAATAATACAATCATTCTTATTGGGTTCAATATATGTTATATAACTTCAACTGGGCCCTCACTGCTGTGAGACAATCATACTATACCTCCCTTATCAACTCACTATCCCACTCTACACAGCAGCTCTTCCAAACCTTTTCATCCCTCCTTGAATTTCCCACCCTCTCGGTTGAGAACCTTGCCTCATACTTTACAGAAAAAAAATGAAGCCATTCACTGTGAACTCCCAATTCTCCCCTCTTCCTCATCTCCTATCACTCAGATGCCTTCTGTTCTTCACCCTTTTCTCATGTAATGAGGTGGCTTTACTCTTCACCAAAGTTAACCCTTCCAACTTGCTCAAGTGAACCCTTTGCTTCCCATTGCTTGCAACAGATTGCTTCCTCTGTCACTTATTTTTAATCTTTTCCTGTTTACTGGCTCATTTTGCATTGCCTACAGACACATTTTATTCTTACATCCATCCTACCTCCTACCTTCCCTACCACTGTAAAAGGCAACACCATCCTCCTAGTGCTTCAGGCCCAACTTAGGTGTCATCTTGATTCCTCAGTATCTCTCACCACTTCCCATATCCAATCTATTGCCATATTCAGTCTCCTGCCAATTTCACCTTTGTAACATCTCTCATGTAGGCCCCCTTCTCTCTTCTGACACTGCCACCACTCTTATGCAGACCCTCATCACTTTATGCCTGACTATTGCTGTAGCCTACTGGTCAGTCTGCTTGCCTCTGACATAACAGTGGTTGTGTGACCCTTGATAAATCACTTACTTTCTCAGTATTCTAGGTCAGTGGTGTCAACCATGGACATTGCAGCCTTAACCAGACTAAAATGTAATTGGGAAATATTCAATAAAACTTAAAAAAATAGAATATAGGTAATATTAATATGTGATTTTCTAAGTCAATAGGAAGCCTGCAGGGATCCTTATGCATGGCTTAGTGGTCTGCATTTCTGTTTGAGTTGGACACCACTGCTCTAGGCCACTCCCTAAGGCTGTAAGTTTCTAAAAGTTGTAGAGAAAGTACACACGTGGATTAAGAAAGGAAGTTTATCGTATTAATACAATCTCAATTCTCATCTCTATCATATTCCTATCTCCATGAAAAACTCATTGGTGATTTTCTCCCAAAGTTCCTACCATTTTCAACCCAAAAATATGGTCCTCCCTGTTAGTGATAATCAGCTCTAAGAAAGGATTTCTCTTTATTGATTTTCCTACTTTTTGTAGATTAGAATGATCATCAAGACAAATACAGAAATCTTTAGATGCTGCTTTAGATGCTGGTTTTGGTAGAGAGACAGACAGACAGAGAGACAGAAAGTTTCCCCCCACTATTATATCATGTTTCTATGAGCACCTTATTATCTGTTTCCTAAACTACTCACCAATTATCTCTAAGTAGTTTAATATGTTACGATGACAAAATCACTTCTATTTTACCCTCTATTGATTGTCATCCAAATACTTTCTGTCATAGTTCTTGGATTTCCTCCCTCTGGTTCTCTGGTTCATATGGGTATGTATATCCTTTTAAAACTGTTTCCTCCTTTCTCACTTTTGACCTATCCTGTTTATTTGGAATAAGCCCTACCCATCCAGAGTGCCATCTTACTGTTGGATTTCATCCCACCAAATCCTAGTCATGGCTGAGAATTCAAGTTTCCTTTCTTGTGTGAGTACCTTTAGTTATTGTGCAAGATTCCTCATCTATAAAATAAGAGGTTGTACCAGATAATCTGTAAGTTGACTTCCAGCTCTAAAGCCTATGATTCTACTGTTTTAAATATAAACTCAAGAGCAATTAGCCTTTCATGGTGGTGTAAAGGACAAAACTCCCCAATAATTTGACAGTATAGGAAATCACTCCTTGCTGGTCCTTTCCCTGCCCCCATACAAACAAAACAAACAAAAAACAACAACAACAAAAACTCCTCCCACTTTTGTCTGAACTGTCTGGATTGTCTGTTTAGATCTTCTTGTGTTCCCTTCATCTAACTTTGGATATATACACCTGATTTCTGGAAAATTGTCATCCAGTCATCCAGTCCTTCAGGGCCTCCAGTATTGGATGATTTGAAAGGACTTCAAAAAGTCACCTTATCCATTCTCCAGGCTTCGGAAGGAGCATATAATAATAACCCCCCCCCCAGATGAACTTTACTTTAATAAATATGAAATTGATAGCCCAGATATATTCCTGTACAATTATGCCAATTATAATATGTGTCCCCACTTTATAAAAAGTCTACAGTATTGCTTTAAATAGTGGGATAGACAGAACATTTATTAATCTTACTATGTATGAGACACATAGTAAGAGTTGTCCTATACGAATTTGATTTACAAGAAAACAATTTTTTAGAACGTAACTTTTTAAAAAAAAGTTTCATTCATATCTTTCATTTTTTTATACCACAGACATTTCTCAGTGCGCTCAAGCCCACCTTCCTGCACCTATATCCCAAGGAGTCTCCCTTGTCATAAAAAAAAAAAAACAAAGAAAGTGAAATAAAACTAAATGAACATAGCAACTATGTTGGACAATATATGCAATATTTGGCAGCTGTCAATCCTCAAGGCATCTACAGAGGGGGAAAAAAAGTATGTTTTCTCATCAGCCAACTAATCAATAGGTAAGCATTTATTTTGCCCCTGCTTTATGTCAGACACTATGCTAGGTTGTGGGGATATAAAGACAACAAGTAAATAATAGTCTCTGCTCTCAAAAAGCTTACATTTTATCAGGGGATACAATGTGCATGCATTTAGTTCAATCACAAATACATACAAAATGAAGAAAAGTTAATTTTTGTCAGGGGGAGGCATTTAAGTTAAATTTTGAAGGAAACTAGACATACCATTATCCTGAATAGATATTGGTCATTGACCTTAACTTGAGTCCAGACACCTCAGAGTATGGTTTTCATTTACATTATTATTGTCATTGTATATGTTGCTCTGCATCAGTTCGTATAGATCTTCTCATGTTTCCTGAAACAGAACTATTTTGTAAGACGAGCTCCAATGGTTGGTTATCATTTCGTGTCCTGAGAAAAACTTTTCATATTATATGATCATCTGATCATTTGAGATAATAACTATCCCATAACCTTCCCTCTATCTCACTAAAAAGAAAAAAAAACAGAAATGTTCTAATCAGATGTCATTAGAACTGTATCTTTTTTGCTTCTGAAAAAAAAATGCATCAGGAAACTATTGACTATGCACAATTGAAAAGCAAATTGTCTTGATGATCATTCTAATCTACAAAAGTAGGAAAATAGTGACTGGTGTCTTCTGTAGAAAGTCTCTCTTGTACCAAGTTGTTCCTCCTGTTCCTTGCTTTTTCTCTTCTTTTCTTTCTTCCCTTTCTTTTTTTCTCTTCCTTCCTTTTTCCTTCCTTTCCTTGTTCCTTCCCTTTCCTTTCTCTCTCCCTCTTTCTTTCTTTCTTTCTTTCTTTCTTTCTTTCTTTCTTTCTTTCTTTCTTTCTTTCTTTCTTTCTTTCTTTCTTTCTTTCTTTCTTTCTTTCTTTCTTTCTTCCTTCCTTCCTTCCTTCCTTCCTTCCTTCTTCCTTCCTTCCTTTCTTTCTTTCTTTCTTTCTTTCTTTCTTTCTTTCTTCTTTCTTTTTTTTTCTTTCTTTCTTTCTTTCTTCTTCCTTTCTTTCTTCCTTCCTTCCTTCCTTCCTTTCCTTCCTTCCTTCCTTCCTTCCTTCCTCCTTCCTTCTTTCCTTCTTTCTTCTTTCTTTCTTTCTTTCTTTCTTTTCTTTCTTTCTTTCTTTCTTTCTTTCTTTCTCTCTTTCTCTCTTCTCTTTCTCTCTTTCTCTCTTTCTTTCTTCTTTCTTTCTTTCTTTCTTTCTTCTTTCTTTCTTCCTTCCTTCCTTCCTTCCTTACTTCCTTCCTTCCTTCTTTTCTTTCTTTCTTTCTTTCTTTCTTTCTTTCTTTCTTTCTTTCTTTCTTTCTTTCTTTCTTTCTTTCTTTCTTTCTTTCTTTCTTTCTTTCTTTCTTCATGATTAGAACTCTCTATCTCCTCATCTCTGACTCCTGGCTTCCTTAGTTTCCTTCAAGTCTCAGATAAAGTACCACCTTCTGCAAGAAATCTTTCCTAGTCATCCTTAATCTTAGTGCTTTCCCTCTGAGATTATCTGCATTTTTTGGGTACATAGTTATTTACATGACTCCAAGTTCTTCGAGAACAGTGACTTTTTTTAAAATTTCTCTTTGTGCCTCCAATATCTGGCATATAGTAGGCATTTAATAAGTGCTTGTTGACATTACTTAACTTGGCAATGCCCAATTTAACATTTTTCTCAAAACCATTTTTTGATGTTTTTTTCTCAAAAGTGCTTAGACTAAATACCTTATCAATGAAGTCAATGAGGTCCCCAGTTTGGGATTCCAAAAGCTTTATCTAGCTAAGCTGGGATCAAGGGATTCTTGTATCTGTGATCAATTTCCAGACTAATATTTGAACTCAAGTACAAAGAAATTTCCCACCATACACCCAAACCAAATGAAGTCCGCTTCGACTGTGCAGAATGTCGATGAATTCTTCAGAGTAAATCAGCCTTGTCAGTGTGATGCAGAACCGTCAGCTCCTGGTGACATAATATAATATGAAATGATATTGAACAACATGCGTTTGGCACTAAATTGTTAGCGGGTTTTAGCTTTGACAGCAGCAAGTTTATTGCTTTAATCCCAAGGTCTTTTAACCCTCTTTGACATAAATTGAGGTTGGCTTTTGTGGAAGAAAAAAAAAACTCCACTTTACTCTCTCTTCCTTTACCTAAAACTGCTTTTAACAATTTATGCTCATACATCAGACACTCATTTTGAGTGACAAAAAGAAAAAAGAGCTATTAGAATAGAAGGGAAAAAAGGTCAATTTAGGTTAAGCAGTCTATGTCTCTTTTGGTACACATGTCACAGCTTTCTTCAGGTGAATATGAATTTTAAGTTGCAATAATGTGTAGTTCGAGCAAAATAAAACAAGACTTGTATGAAGGCTATGTGGCAGAGAAGAGGACAAACCATAGTACGGGAGGCCTATAATCTGAAACAGGAATCACTTTTTTCATCTTGATGCAATTTAATTTACTTCTAAATATGGGTTCATTCCCTCCATCTCCTCTCACCCCCCTCCCACACTGTTCATGTCCCCCTATCTTCTCAAATGATCAAAGGACTCTTTCCTTTTATCCTAACACTTTTCAGCCAATGGTTTAGCAAGTGTGACATCTAGAAAAAAAGACTCTCAAATAGATGCATTGTCTTCTCATAATTGATAGAAATTACTTAAGCTCTGCAATTGAAAGTGTTTTGTTTGGTTCTGAAAGTGAGGCTACACCATTACCAATTTTCCAACAAATTGTCTCTTGGATTCTTCTCTAATTCCTGAAAGGTCATCTAGCTCAACCTTTGACACCATGTAGGAAAGCCCTTTGTAGTATCCCTTATGGTGAGTGTGTCCTCTCTACCTTTGTTTGGGCACCTCTAGTGAGTTAAGCATTATAAGATAGCCTTGTCGGCTCTTCTACCTTTTAGAGGATGAAAATGATCATTACCTTCTTAGAACATGAACTGCTTGAGGGCAGGGACTCCTTTTGTTTTTCCTTCATATCCCCAGTGCCCAGCACAGTAACTGGCAAATAAGTAGTGATGAATAAATGCTTATTGATTGATTGTCCCACTTTTCAATCATCAAGCATTTATTAAACACACCTTTTAAATGGCAGGCACTGTGCTAATCTCTGGGGATACTGAGACAGAAAAGAGATTGCGTAGTATAGGGGTCAGTGGTGTGTACATACACAGGCACATGCAAAGTGAACGCCAAACAATTTCCAGGGGAAGCACAAGTTGCTGGGGAAGGGTAACCAGGAAAGGCTTCATGTAGGAAATGGCATTTAAGCTGAGCTCAAAAAGAAACCAAAGATTCTGAGGCAGTGTGAATAGGATATGCATTTAAGCATGAGAGACAGCCCATGCAAAGACAGAAAGATGGTAGAGCACACGTCATGTGCCAGGAACAGCAAGAAGGCCAGTTGAGCTGAACAGTAGAATGTGTAAAGGAGAAAAAATGTGAAATAAGCCTGGAATGGTAGGCTGGAGAGAGGTTGTAAAAGGCTTCGTGTGTAAATTCTTTTTTAGATTGAGTTGACTTACAATACATTGTATAAATGACCCTTTTGCTTCTAGATTTTGCCCTCTGGAGCATTCGAATAAGCCAGCCCTTTAAATATCTGAATAAAGTGACCATACCTCCTGCCCAACTCCATCATCTTCTATTCCTCAGGCAAAATATCTTCAGTTCTTTCAATTCTATAACACGATCCTAAAACTTCCCCTATAGCCCTCATCCAGTAATGCCCCAATTAATCCATGCCCTTATAACACTGGACATTATATTTCAGATGTTTTCTAAGTACTATGAGACTATGGCCAGCTAGGTGGTGCAGTGGATAGAGTGCCAGATAATCTCCCTGAATTTAAACCTGGCCTTAGGCACTTACTAGCTGTGTGACCCTGGGCAAGTCACTTAACCCTGTTTGCCTCAGTTTCCTCATCTGTAAAATGTGCTTGAGAAGGAAATAGCAAACCACTCTAGCATCCTTGTCAAGAAAACCCCAGATAGGGTCATCAAGAGTTGTACACAACTGAAACAATTGAACAATGACAACAACAAATGGGACTATGGTCTTCCAAAGTGCTAACACTGTCCTAATAACATAACTCCAAATCACATTACCATCTTTGTAATTCTGTTAGTTCATTGTGAGTCTGTGGTCCACAAGGAACCCTAAAGCATTTTCATATGGTCATCTAGGCTAAAGATACTATAGATAAGGAAGAGTCCTTTTGTCAACTCATGTTGCTTCTTCATCCCCATTCGGTTCAGAATAATGCTGCCACGCCATAGAGTGATAAGTAAATATGTAATTTACCCTGCATTTTGTTAAAAGTTGCAAGGTCTGTTATTTCAGCTTTTATTCCTGGCCATTGGAAGCTCACACAGAAATAACTCCCTAATCTGGATCTGTTATGAAAAACTAAGCACAAGTTATAATTATTTTTTAAAAATAGTTCAATAGTTGGATGTGGCCTCTAAAGCATCTTCCAGCTCCAAATCTATGATCCCAGCTCAATAAGTTATTCAGGGTTAAAGTTCATGTTTCTTTAACCACATAACCTGCTTCAGTGAATTGGATGTTATTGGCAATTAGTCTAGGAGTGGGTATGTTATTCTTATTGTGCAATTTTTCGCATCTGTTTAAAAAAAAACACCACCACTGATACTCTCAACCCACATAGTCATAGTTGATTCACTGGAGTTTGGGAACGAACCTCAACTCTCTCCTGAAGTTCACTAATGTACAACTCTAAATCCCATCGGTGATTGGAGTGAAGAAAGAATCAAACTGAAGGAAATTTTCCTGAACACTAACTAGCTCCTGTCAGATCCTGAACAAAGCTAAAGACTCTGGGACTTAGCCAAGAGGTGTGGCCTTAAGGAATCTTGAGTGGAGAGTACTCCCTTCATCTTCAGTCCCTGTCTACAGGGGCAAATGAAGAGTCACCAGGAGGTACAAACATCTTCGGGTGGGAAATTTACTGTGTTCCTAAGAGCAAAATATACTTTCACAGGGAAAACATTTGTGTCTTCCTATCTGCCGTCCTGCTGCATGAAAATATTTTCACACATTTTTCAGTGGGTGGAAGCATTTTGAAAATGGTTCCAACAACGTTTCTTTCCAAAAAAGGACATTTCAGTGAAACAACACACTCGGGCTGCTGGGATCTTCTCGGAGAAGCAGTATCACACAGGAAAGCAGGCTGTGAAAATAGCAGGGTCAGGAACCAGGTACTAAACCATCTCCTACTGTGTACAGCATGGAAAGGGCTGTTGGCCACATATCGATCTTTGGTGAATAAATTTTTGTTAACTAACCCCCAAAAAACAGCCCTCTCTCTCTCAGTAACATCATTTTGTAATCTTGAACATAACACAGATTGTCTATTTTTTCTAAATGTGATCTTGATATGGGTGCCCCCCACTACATGAGGCCCATTCTTAACCTTCCCCTCCCCTGCTCCCACTGCAAGCTACTAGCGTCTCTCCCTCCAAAACTATCTTATGTTTATCTTGTAGACATATATTTATATGGGTAAATGTTGGCTCTGCTGATAGACTGTAAATTACTTGAGGGCAGGAATGGAATTCTTCTTATCTTTGTATCCCCAAGACCTAGCACAGTGCCAGGTGTATAACACATGCTTAATAAAGGCTTGCTAATGGATAGATTAAGCGCTATATGGGGTAAAGATACCTGGAATAGAAATCAAGATTTCTGTTCTCAGTTATGTCATATACTAACTATGTGATCCTGGACAAGTCATTCAATATTACTGAGCCTGAATTTCTTTATCTGTAAAATGAGATTAATATTATTTACCTAACCTGCCTTACAAAGTTGTTGTGAAGATTAAGTGAAAAAACACAAAGCATTCTATAGACAAAGGTAAGGCAAAAACAAGCCATTATAGGGTCTAGTACTGATTCAAACTCCATAAAACATCTGTAACCCTCTCTCCCCTTTATTTTGACATTGGATATGATTTCAAGGGTAAAAATATCCAACGAAGCTGACAGATTAAAAGAGTCAACAGATTTCTGTGATTTGGTTCCTTAACACATGTTGAGGCAAATTCTTCAGGTACGTAAGCCACTGGCTAAGAGTAGTTCAGTATTTTTGAGTTTCTTTATTTCTTTCAAGCCATCAGTGTATTATTCAGTAAGTTATTATTTTAATGTAAAAAGCATGGGAGTACACAGAATGTGGGCTAGGAATACCATGCTCCAAGCCCACATTGGATGCACATCTATGACATTCAGTCATAGTACCTCATTGTCTTAGAGGTGGGGAGAAACATATATTTAATTCAATTTCTCTACCAAATGCATAAGAATAATAATAACTAACATTTATTTAGCATTTTAAAGTTCACGATATACTATCTACATTCATATCTTTATGATTACGTCTACATCTATATGTTATCTCATTTGTTCCTTACAACAACCCTGGGAGGCAGATATAATTATTAGCCATTTTATTTATGAGGAAACTGAGGCTGACAGAGATTGAGTCTCTTGCTCAAGAGTACACAGCTAGTAAGTGTCTGAGGAAGGATTCAAATTTAGATATTCCTGATTCCAAATGCACTGTTTCTTTAAAAACATCCCCAGCAAAAATCATCCAGCCTCTCCTCGAACTCATCCAGTGATGGGGAACTCACAACCTCATGAAGTAACTCCTAATTATTTTGCATATAAATGGGAGGTAAATCTGCCTCCTTATATTTTTTACCCATTGCCCCTACTTCTGCCTTCTGGAACCAGTCAGGCAAGAAAGCAACTTTGCATCAAATATTTCTGATATAGGTCTGATTTCCAAGATATATGGGGAATTACAAAAAAATATAGAATGCGTATGGCACTTACTAGCTGTGTGACCATATGTTAAGTTTCTTAACCTCTTTGAGGCTAAGTCAGCTTCCTAACTCTACTTAGTAATAGGCAGGTTGTGTTCTTTGTTAGTGAAAAAAGTTCCCACACCAATGAAATCACAAATCATTGACATATTGATATGCTTCACAGTCCTAAGTGACCATATTAAAGAAGACAACCGCTAAGAACGCCAAAGAAGCAGACCTGCAGGGCTTGGTGCCAGAAAGCTGTTGAAAAATGTATTTCAGGGTAGATTTGCAAAAGAAAGCATCCATTTCCATCCAACATGGTGGACAAAACTTGATCCTCCTAATAGAACGGGTATAACAATGGAAATTCCCACAATGCTTTTCTAATGTGGAGATTCTCAGTGGTCTCTTTGGGGGTTCCTTGAAAGAAAGTTTGGGTGTGGTAGACATGTTTACCTCATCCCTGAGACATACCAAACCGAGAGCCAGGGTCTCAGCTAAACCTTACAGGAGGCTGCTGGCTGCTGTTCCACTTTATCACATCCCTGCTCCATTTCTAGCTACATCCTGATGTTTGGATTGGATATACCTTCCATTGCTGGTGAGTGGGTTTCAGAGTTGAGTCTCTTTCCAACTTTCATTTGGATATATTTTAGATCAAACCAAAGACTTCAGCCCCCATCCAAGCTAGTGACTTTGTTCCAAAATGTGTCTTCCTACACATGTTGTTCTGGAACCACACACCCCCACCCTCCTCCATTCCTGGTGCTGCTTACCTATATTAAAATCCTCCCAGTGTGTCCACTGCCTATACAGCAAGGCCCCATGCAGTGTCATTTGGTTTTGGTCAATTTACACTGATTGAATCATGAAGAGTCTCTCAACTTAAACACCAGTCCCAGAGTCATTGCTCCTAGTATTGCACCTGGCCATAAAGCACACACAAGGCTTGCTCACTGTTACATGCACACCCTGCTATTGATTTCAAGTGGGAATTGTACCTGAGCAACTGAGGGCAAAACTTGGCCTTAAATTAGTTGTTTGATTACTTTCTCATTTCTTATTATGCTTAAGCAGGTATTGTATTACCAGTAATCACCAGCAGTGCTGATTTAAAATCCAATATGTGGTGCCTATGTAGAGTAACTCTCTGAGGTCATTGTATTTTAACTGCTGTAAAGTTCCTTTCATTTGCAAGTTCTGCTTTCCACATCCTTCTATAGATGTCTAAATATCATACTCAGGCTCTGACTCTATCAAGAGGAACAGCAGCATGGCTAACTTCCTAGGGAATTGATATAATATGTAATCATCTATAACCCAGGGATAATAAATTCAGGAAACCAAACCAATAAATTACGCCTAATAGTTTGCCCATTATCCTATGAGTTTTCTCAACATGCATTAATAAAAATGCTGTTTCCATCCAGACCCTGCTTTCTGGAGGACAGCAGCTGACATGATCTGTGTAGCCCAACTTCCACTTTGGTATAGAATGATATATCCAAGAATAACAACAGAGAAAAAAAAAGTATGCACTAAATTAGCTGGCCTGACTAATGGAGTTGCTAGCCTGATTATTATCTATAAATCAGAACTTTAAGAATCAACTCTTTCCAGCCTATTTCAGTACTCCAAAGGTCTCATTGATGTGAGTAGGCCTTCTAATACAATCAATCAAACACGCGTTTATTAAGTGCTTGCAAAGTAAAAAAATTAAACATTCCCTGCCCCCAAGAGACTTACATTTTAATAATTTTAATGAGAGAGAAAATGTATAGATATGAGTATAGATAGTATATATACAAAATTAGTAAAAAGATGTTTTAGGAGGAAGCACTCTACCAACTGGAGGTGGGGAATGAAGGAACCAAGAAAGGATTCCTGAAAAAATTAGTGCTTGAGATGAGTCTTTAAGGAAACTTGAAAGGCTAGGAAGCAAAGATGAGGAGTAAATACATTCCAGGGATATAGGACAGTTATTACAAAGGCATGGAGATGGGTATGTGCTGGTAAATATTGAACAACTGGCTGCCCTGAAAATAGATGTACAACATACTTTTAAGTGTTATCTGCATTATTGACATTTTCTTTAAATCTCATCATTACTTTCTTAAGTCTAGACAATAAACAAAATAATAAATCAAGCCCTGATATGCTGAAAATTTAACAATCATCTTTCGAGCTGGTATGAGCTGGCTCTAGCACACCCCTTTGTAGAGGTTGGAGACAGAGTGTCATGTGGTGTGTGGAGCAGCAAATAGGCAAGTCCAGGTGACTGGAACATTGAGTGTGAGGAGATTGAAGTGTGAGAAGATCAGCAAGGTGGGAAGGGGCCAGGTTTCAAAGGACTTTAAATGTCATTGAGAGGAGTTTTTGTTTGTTTGTTTGTTTGTTTTTTAGAGGAGTTTTATACTGGCAAGTTGTAACCCATCCATGTCTGCTTAATTAATCCTTACAACTCTTACTCATACCTTCCCATTAGTTTGATCCAAGGGTTTGCCCAGTATGCCTCTTTCGGGTTCTCCTGATACCATAAGGATACCAATAGAGCGTATAGACTGTTCATCCATTATTCTTCACTCTCTTTATAGGTCCATACCTTATACTACTTATCCATCACTGTTTTTGAATCAGGTGTTATTCCCTGCTCTTATCTACCATTTACCTCCATTGCTCTTTGAGTCATTCTCCATTGCAGTTCTTTGAGGCCTATAGTGTTTGTTGTGTGACTAGCAGTCATGCAACATTGGCAGAATACACCAGAAGAATATTGGTATAAAGAGGGTAGGCTCTGTTTCAGGGGGAAGCTTAGAATCATTAAAAGAATTTAGAAATTGTCTAAAGTACTACAAAAGGAACAATAAAAAGAGTCAAGTGTGTCCTGTTCTCAAGGTGTGCCAGTCTTGGTCCTGGTAACACAATGGACGGTGGTCCCTGGACAGTTGCTTTGCTGGGTAGTGGTGCTTGCTTCTCTCTCTGGCTCTTGTGGGCTTTTTACTCTGAGTCTCTATCTTCTTTTCATTGCTAAATTACTATGTGATTGTAGGAACCATAAAAAGGAGGGTATAAGTTGAGTTTCTATGCACCTGTTAGAAGACAACATAGAAGAATCAAAAAGTACTGGAGACAAAGAGCTGGTTAGACTCTACCTCTCTTGTACATATTTTAAGGTCATTGGATGCAGCATTTTATGTGTTGCTAAATTTATTACTTTCAATCATGTCCCTATAATCTTTTAGAGGTTAGAGTAAATATAGCTATTGACAAGAAAGACCACTTGGAATATTAAGATCTTGTGGTAGTTGAGAAAGAAAAAGCTATCAGGAAAAAGCCCATCTATGAGGATCATCATTTTCTAACATGTCAGCACTTCCATGGCATTTTCATTCAAGGATAAGTTTCATATCCCATTACACATCTTATATTTCATATAACCAAGTGTTAAAAGCAATAGATTAGGGCTGGATCTATCCATCTACATTGATATACATAATTACATCTATCTAACACTTATCTATTATCTATCTATCTATCTATCTATATCTCTATGTGAACTGAGTGGTAATAATACTTTAATTCACAGTTGGTAATGAGATCACCAAGCAAGACAGTATTGAAAGAGAAGATGACCCAAGAGAGAGCCTTAGGATACACTCTCTATTAGTTGGTATGAATTGGGTAAAGATCCAGAGAAGAAGACTGAGAAAGAGCCATCAGGCATATATAAGGAGAAACAAGAGAGTAGAATCATGAAAACCTATTGAGGAAAGAGCATTCAGGAAGACATAATACAAAGAGGCAAAGCCTGCAGGTAGGCCAAGAAGAAATGTAGCTAGTATGTTCAGATCAAATTAATTGTTTTTTTTTTTGAATGAAAAGCCATGCATTTGTTTGTAGGAAGTGGTGAAGGAGTCAGAAGATAGGGAAAAACTAAATGTTAGAAAAAGAATTGCAATGGTAGAGGAGATAATCTGCTGGAGAACATGGAAGGTGATGGGTTCATGGATGAATGTTGAGAGGTTTGATTGGTAAGGAGAAGGGTCATGTAGTTTGTGTGAGACAGAGGTGAAAGAAGAAATAGTAGGGGAAGATGTTTGGGTGATACAATATAAGGAAGAACAAGAAGAGTGAGCTTTGATATGAATAGAATTGATTTTGGGGGTAAAGTATGAAATTAATAGTCAGCTGAGCAGATGGGGGAAACTGATTATAGAAAGTTACTATGGTGACAGAGATTATCAAAATGCAAACTCAGAAGAAGACAACCAAATCAAAACAGCTATGCACAAAGCCTTAGAGAAAAATGTGAGTTGGTCTCAGGTGCTGGAAGAGCTCAAAAAAGATTTTAAAAATCAAAAGAGAGAGGAAGAGGAAAAATGGAAAAAGAAATGAGTGATGCAAGAAAATGATGAAAAAAGAGTCAACAACTTGGTAAAGGAGGCATAAAAAATGAAGAAAATAACACTTTAAAAAACAAAATAGGCCAAATGGTAAAAGAGGCACAAAAATCCACTGAAGAAAAGAACTCCTTGAAAAATAAAGTTAGCCAAATGGAAAAGGCGGTACAAAAGCTCACTGAAGAAAATAATGCCTTAAAAAGTAGAATTGGTCAAGTAGAAGCTAATGATTCAATGGGACATCAAGAAATAATAAAACAAGATGAAAAGAATGAAAAATAGAAGAAAATATGAAATATCTCATTGGAAAAACATCTAACCTGGAAAATAGATTGAGGAGAGGTAATTTAAGAATTATTGGACCACCTGAAAGTCATGAGCAGTGAAAGAGCCTAGACATCATATTTCAAGAAATCATTAAGGAAAACCTTCCTGATACTTTGATCCAGAGGGTATAATAGCAAGAATCCACTGATCACCACCTAAAAGAGATCCCCAAATGAAAAACCCCAGAAATATTATAGTCAAATTCCAGAGCCCCCAGGTCAAGGAGAAAGTATTAGAAGCAGTCAGTAATAACTCAAATATCATAGAACCACAGTAAGGATCACATAAGATTTAGTACCTTCTACGTTAAAGGATTGGAATATGATATTCCAGAGAGAAAAGGAGCTAGGATTACAACCAAGAATCACCTATTGAGCAAAACTGAATATAATCCTTTGGGGGCAAAAAAATGGATATTTAATGAAATGGAGAACTTTCAAACATTCCTGATGAAAAGACCAGGGGGAATAACAAACTCAGTTAAGTAGAAAAATTTATCTCACCCTACAGGGAAATAGGAGGGGAGAAGGATAAGAAAAGGTGGAATGACAGAAGGGAAAATAGATTTAAGGAGGCAGTGGTTAGAAGTAAAACACATTTTTTTTTTAGGAATGTAAGCAGTTCAACTTAAATAAGTCCCTTATGATTTCTCTTTCTTTTTAACCTTTTCATGCTTCTCTTGAGTCTTGCATTTGAAAGCCAAATTTTCTATTCAGCTCTGGTCTTTTCATCAAGAATGCTTGAAAGTCCTCTATTTCACTGAATGTCCATTTTTTCCATGAAGAATTATACTAAGTTTTGCTGAGTAGTTGATTCTTGGTTGTAATCCTAGCTCCTTTGACCTCCAGAACATTATATTCCAAGCCCTCTAGTCCCTTAATGTAGAAACTGCTAAATCTTGTGTTACCCTGATTGTGTTTCCACAATACTTGAATTGTTTATTTCTGGCTAATTGCAATATTTTCTCCTTGACTTGGGAACTCTGGAATTTTGCTATAATATTCCTAGGAGTTTTCCTTTGGGGATCTCTTTCAGGAGGTGATAAATGGATTCTTTCAATTTCTATTTTACTCTCTGGGTCTAGAATATCAGGTCAGTTTTCCTTGATAATTTCTTGAAAGATGATGTCTAGGCCCTTTTTTTGATCATGGCTTTCAGGTAGTCCAATAATTTTAAAATTATCTCTCCTGGATCTCTTTTCCAGGGCAGTTGGAAGTAAAATACTTTTTAGGAAGGACATGGTGAAAGGAGAGAGAAAAAGAAGGATAAACAAAGGAAAAAAGCAGGATGGAGGGAAATATACAGCAATCATAACTGTCTATGTGAATGGGATAAATTCACCCATAAAATAGAAGCAGATAGCAGGGTGGATTAAAAACCAAAATATGACAAGATGCTGTCTATTAGAAACACTTGAAGCAGAGAGATGCACACAGAGTAAAGGTAAGGGGCTAGACCAGAATATATTATGCTTCAGTTGAAGGGGGAAAAAAAAAGCAGGGTAGCAATCATGATCTCAGAGAAAGCAAAAGCAAAAACAGTCTAATTAAAAAAGATAACCAGGGAAACCACATTTTGCTAAAAGGTACCACAGACAATGAAGTAATAATAATATTAAACATATATACAACAAATAGTATAGCATCTAAATTATGTTAAATTAAAAAGGTTTTGCACAAACAAAACCAGTGCAGCCAAGATTAAAAGAAAAGCAGAAAACTGGAGGAAAATTTGTAGCAAGTTTCTCTAATGAAAACCTCATTTCTCAAATATATAGCGAACTGAGTCAAATTTATAAGAATACAAGTCATTCCCCATTTGATAAAAGATCAGAGGATATGAATAGGCAATTTTTAGAAGAAATCAAAACTATCTATGGCTATATAAAAAAATGCTCTAAATCACTACTGATTAGAGAAATTAAAATAAAAACACCTTACACCTATCAGATTGGCTAATACAACAGAAAAAAGAAAATGACAAATGTTGGAGGGGATGTGGGAAAATTGGGACACTGATGCACTGTTGGAGTTGTGAACCTGTTCAATCATTTTAGAGAGCAATTTAGAAATGTGCGCAAAGGACTATAAAACTGTGCATACCCTTTGACCCAGAACTACCATTACTAGTTCTGCATACCACAGAGATTTTTTAAAAAAGGAAAAGGACCAATTTGTGCAAAAATATTTATTGTGGTAGCAAAGATTTAGAAATTGAGGGGATGGCCATCCAATTGGGGGATGGCTGCACACTGTTAGGGAAGGGAAATAATTAGACTATTGAAAGTCCTTCCTGATGATATTGAAGTCCTTCCCAACTTCTTGGGAAGCCAATTTTCCATTGAGGAGAGGATAGAAGTCAAAACCAAGATTTGAATTTTCAGAGATACACTCAAATATGGCATTAGAAAGAATAAATGGCATTTTTAACTTACCATTTATAGTTTAGTGTGTGTGTAGAGTATTTTACAGCTAAAGGAAAAGGGTAAATCTAACAATCGGGAAAAAAAAAACCAATGATAGATTTAGTCATTGTGCTTCTATTTATATTTCTGTTCTTAAGAAATTCAATTACTTAGTTTAGATTTTCTAACTTTAGGAGCTGCCATCATCAAGGATGAAGACAGGAGACAAGTCTGAGGACCTCTTTATATTTTCATCTTTTTAGAGACAGCAGGTCATAGTAGATAGCCAATCTTAGAGTAGGGAAGAGCTGGGTTCAAGTGCCGACTCTGACACATACTAGCTGTGTGACCCTGAGCAAGTCACTTAATCAATCAGTGACCCCAGAAAAGTATTTAAGATGAAAAGTGGTAAAACAGTCACAATCATATTGGTAGGGGGAATTTGCTTAGCAGTAGGCTTCTATATCAATGAAATCACAGAGCCAGATAGCAAACAAAACACGCTGGAATAGCCAACAAAATCCTAAAATAATAAGTAGTATTACTTAATAATAATTGATAATAAATATAATAACTTCTTAATAAGTATAAAAATAAGTAGTCATCAAGGCTGGTGTGAAATGTCTTTATAATTAACTAATCTCATATCTTCTCCCTCCCCTCCTTCCTGCCTTGAAGTTGTGCTAACTTCTCAAACTCTACCAGAGCTTGGATTCTTTTGGCAGTCTTTGAGAACCAATGGTAGCTAATGCACCAATGGTGAGGAAGCCAGCAGGGCTTTTTAGATGCTGGTAAAAGGTATAACCGTATAAAGATACATACACAAACAAAAATACACACATATAAAATTTTAAAAATATATGCATATATGTATATATATTTAGTAAATCAGTCATCAAATAATCGAGATAGCACCTCTAATAAAAGGGAAAGAAGGAAAAAGAAGAGATGACTCTCTTTAATATAGTAGTAGTAGTAATTATATAGTACTTTAAAGTTACAAAGTGTTTTAGAAATATATTTTAATTCTATCCTCATAACAATCCTGGGAAGTAGGTGCTATTATTATCGCTGTTTCACAGTTGCTCAGGGTCATAAAGCAGGATCACACAACCAGAATGTGACAGAGGTGAGATTTGAACCTAGGATTTCCTGACTTTGAGGCTGGCTCTCTATCAACTATGCCACAGTGTTTGGGAATAAAATGTAAATAAAAATATTCTTTGCTTATGGGTGGCATTAAATCTTTAACATACATGTCTCTGAGATGAAGCATCTGTGTTCCCCAAGCAAGGTTGGGAAATTACCTCCCTTTGATGTTACTGTCCACCTAAGGCTTTGAGCCTTCACTTTTTTTTAAACATACATGACTTAACCTGATCAGAAAAGAAACAGCTAGATGCTATGGAAAGCAGGATTTTCTGGAAGTTAAGACAGTTCATTTATAAAAGGGCATCATGTTAAGGATCTGCTATATTTCATTTGTGGAGCATGGAGGATATCACAACCCTAAAGGTAACTTAGTAGAGAAGTCTTAGAGAGCTGCTTGAAACTCAGGGAAGTTAAAAGACTTGTCCATGATCACCCAGCTAGCAAGTGTCAGAGGTAGGATTTGAATCCAGATCTTGACTATTACAATTATTACATTCTTTTATCCTGACTTTCACATTGTATGCATGCATGCATGTACATGGCACATATGTGTATATAGTCATATACACACATGTACGTACACACACATTCATAAATGCACATATAGTACTAGCTCAGCTCTTCCTGGCTCCAAATAGCACTCTATCCACTGCACCACCTAGCTGCCTAATGATAGTTAGCATTTATATCATACTTACTATGCTTCAGGCACTGTATTAATTACTTTATAAATATTATCTCATTTTTATCCTCAAAACAGTCCTGGTAGGTAGGTGCTCTTATTATTCCCATTTTATAGTTGAAGAAACTGAGGCAAAGAGAGGTTAAGTGACTTGACCAGAGTCACACAGCTAAAAAGTGTCTGAGACTAGATTTGAACTCAGAACATATATTTATATATACTATACATGTATACATTCATAGACACACATATACTTACAGGCATATATTCATACCACATATATATATATGCACACACATATGACAGTCGTGTACACATGTATACATATGCACATGTATGTATGCACATACACATACACATACACATACACATATACATATGCATATGCATATACATATACATATACATATACATATACATACACATATACATATACATATGTAATTAGCATCAAACTTCCCCTGCCATATTTTTCAAGCCTGGAACGTCCTCTCTAACCCACCATGTGACTTCTGTACACATCACTTCCTATAAGTACTATATAATTACTACCACTACTACTACATTATTATTATTATTATTTAACCAAGAAGGTCAGCTTGATCCCAGTCAGGTACATGTTTTCTTGCTGTTACTTCTTGATTTTGACCTGTCTCTAATCACTGCATTTCCAAAAGCCCTTCAACAGGCAGGGCTCGCTTCCTTCCCCAAGCATGAGCAGAAGCTAAGTAGAGCAGATCAATATCACAACTCTATTTTCAGCAGCTTAGAAGGTGGAGTACCTTGGTTCATTTCTGCTTCTGGAGTTCTGAACATCCCAAAGCAAACATTAACACCTCCATCTTCCCAGCCTTCCTTCACCAGATCCACAAGTGCACTCAAATTTTTATTTCTATGGGGGTGTGTTACTTTTAAGGGGTCATTATCTATATCATCTTTTTATGTTCAGGCAAAAACTGTCTTTCCATTTCATTTATGACATCCTGCAGTAAGGACAAGATTTACTCTCTCCTGGAGATTACAGCAGCATCTGCTTCCATTAATGTAAATGCCAACATGACAACCCAAGGCAGTGGCGATGAGTATTCATTCTTGAACCTTAGTAGAAGTGGACCAGTTAACAGAAGCAGCCTTTTCCCCTGCCCCCTTACAAATGTTTCAGCTTTCTAGAGAGCCACCTCCCTATTTCAGTTTGTATCTGCTAATTATTGTCATGAATTATTGTTATTATTCACGATAGTACTCACAATAATGAACCTTTTGCCCAGAACCTTGCCATTTTCAAAATGCTTTCTGATCCATCATTTCATCTTCAAAACAACTTAGTGAAATGGGATGGGCATGGATCATGAGCCCCACTTGGCAGATGAGAAAAATGATCTGTATAGAAGTTAAGTGACTTCCTCAAAGTCACTGAGCTAGTAAGGCAGCTAGGTGGTACAGTGGATAGATCAAGGGACTTGGAGATTAAAAAACTCTAAGTTCAAATCCTGCCTTAGGCACTTATTAGCTGTGTGATCTTGGGCAAGTCACTTAAATTTTGTGTCTCAGGTTCTTCATCTGTAAAATGGGGATAATAATAGGATGTACCTCACAGGGTTGTTGGAGGGACCAAACGAGTTGACACATATAAAGCTCTTTGCAAACCCTGAAACTCTATTTAAATGCTAGCTATCGAAAGTGGTAGAATTAGAATTCACACCTAGGTTTTGATTTCTAGTCTCGCATTCTTTCCATTTAACTGTACCTAGCTTCATAAATGCTGCCCCTCACCCTCCTACCTGCTCCAAAGAAAGAAAATCTGCCAGATTGGTTTTAGGTGATATTATTTAGATCAAGCATTTCATCTTCAAACTAACTGCTTTTAGACTAGATAGAAATAATCTCAGTCACATACAACCACAATTGACTTCTGAGGATTGAGATTTTAAAGTGCTCAACCGGTACCTGTGCTACCTTGGTCAAATCACGTCACCTCTCAGAGACTCAGCTTCCTTTTTCGGTAAAATGAGGGGGTTGGATAGATGATCTCACTAGTTCCTTTTGACTCTAAGTGCTCTGAATAACCAGAATTATTTGGTTTGGCTTTCTGAATTAATGAGATCATCAGCAAATATTTATCAAGCACCTGCTACCTGCAAGGCTGTGGTATTCTAAGCTCCTCCACACCCTGCTGGGGAGATAGAATGCCCCGGAGGTTTTGGAAACCACCTCCTCAGGTTGAGCTTTTTCTCTCGTGACAAGGTGAGACTTTGAAAGCGGAGAAAGTGAAATTTGTAGGCATTTGAGGCTTAATTCCAATAGTTTAGAAAACAATCTCATTACCTACACATGTTGTAAGTGATTAATATTTGATGATAAATGGCTTTCAGCCTTCTCCTGCACATGTCAATACAGTCAATAGCGCTATTTGCAAAAATATCAGCTCTTTGGAAATGGCAAAGGGAGTGTGGTTTATCAACTTCCTCCCCAGCTCTCTTTGCCCCCAGGCCCCTTTCCAAAAGGCATGTATGGCAACATCTGCGCTTGTGTAACAGCAAGATCCCTCTGTCGCCTACGCTGTTTCCACCTTCTCAGGAGGAAAAACGCAGGTGAAATGTTCCTTGGCACTAAATATGGAATGATTTGAAAATAATAATTAAAAAGAGTTTCATGGAACAGATGGCAGGCAGAGGGAACCTACTTATTGGTATGGGTGTGGTGGTATGGGAAGCATTACTTAAAGATCTGTGCTTTCGAATGGGGGGTGTTGGCGGTGGTAAGGAGCAAGGCATCATCTCTTTCTGAAGACACATGCAAAGAGGGGCCTGAGCTTCCACAGCAAGGAGTCTGAGGAAATTCAACCAGATTTGGAACATTTCTTATGAAAACTGGGTTTTCTTGTCTTCTCTTCCATAGAGAGGTCCTGATTAGTAGCTTAGAACTCGGTGGAATTAGCCGTAGATCACTTTAAATGTTTATTTTATGTCCAGCTTATTCTAACATTTTTATTCATCTTAATGAGAAGTAATTGGGTTTCCCATTGCAGCATTTCTTTTTAAAAATGGAAATATTAATAAGGAAAGAAAGCAGGCAAAACATACCAAACCATCTCCCATCCCTCTCCCATGGTTATCTAGGTACAAGAAAGCAGCATTTGAGGTGGAAAAGGATCTTTAATATATTTGAGTAACATGCTTCCTGGGTCCTGGCAACACAGCTACTGTATGTCATTATGTCTTCTGGGAGCCCTGACGTTAAAACATATCCTTGGTTCTCACTTAAGCCAATTTTATAGGGCAGGGGAAGAAAAGACAACATTTTGCAATGAAAGCACCTTCTCCCATCTGGCAAAATGGCTTTCTGGACTCTATTGTGGCTCATTGTCTAAAAATAGGATGAAGACAAATTGTTATCATTTGCGAAAGCCCATGACAATAATGATAAATGAACGAATTTTTTTGCCCTCTGAAGTCATTGCTTAAGGCTTTCTCTGGGATCAACAATGTTAAACTGGTAAACTCGGCCTCATCTGCATCAGCAGAAGGTTTACAAATGGCTTTGTAAACAATTTTAGCCAGAGCGTTAATCTCCCCTACAGAACTAGGGCTGCAAGGCCCATGATTGATTTGCAATTTAAAATGACACCGAAGCCCCTGAAACAGATATGAAAGAAACTTTCAGTGAATAATGCTTTAGTTGACAAGAAAAGATAAGGCACATCTTTCATCTGATAGTGGGCTGTTTTTGATAAATATTGTTCATAATGGAGAATTTTGGAATCATTAATGTGTGGATAGAACATTACTACTTTTTGACTGGAACCGCAGAACTGGTTTCCTTCAGTGACAGTCTGGTTACAGGAAAGAACTTGGGGGTAATGTATCTTGCTTAAGAATCACTCAAGAAATCTCCCAATTAATTGGCTTCCAAGTTCAAAGTCATGAATGACAAGAGAGACCTCATCAAGAAAGAACTCTCATCACTGCACCTTCTACCCCAGAACCCATTCTCTCTCCAGAGCCATCTCTCCTAAAATAAGAATAGGATATTTTCCATTTTGAATGTCTCTATTGGCTATATGTAGGTCAAATTCCAACAACAGCACCTTTCATGAAATAGTTCACTATATGCTCACTATTTCATCCATTTGCTCCCTAAGCATAAGATAAGCACCTACATCTGGAGTACACAGGGCAGGACCCTAAAGGGAAGAAGAGGTTGAAGGTGGAATGGAAATAGAAAAGACAGAAGGGACTCAACCCTATCCTAAAGGGATAGGTTCTTGTTGAGAACCTGTGAACCTTTGGCTCCATGATCCCATTAGGAAATGTTGGTCCTGACATAGACTAATGATTAAAGCTTAAGCCTCTGCTCTATCCCCTGCTTGGTCATTGATTACTCTGAATTTTAAATGTCTGTCACTGTCCCTGATGGGAGCTGAGAAAGATGCTGGTCTAAGTTAGGCCTTGTCCTTCCAAGGACATACCCCCTTAGGTAACTTCCACTGGCAGGCACAGATCTTACAACTGGATGACTGAACTTGTGCCAGGTAAGAAAGGGTTTTCATTGGCATCCTACTTAGCTTCCTTTACAATGATTCTGAAACCAAACTCAAAGAATTTGGTTCTGATTGAGACAAACAAAGAAGCAAATTTTAAATCCCACTTTATCTGTATCTGGTAGGTAGAGACATAGGACAGCGCATTGGAAAGACAACTGCAGTCAAAAGACTTGGGTTCAAGTCATGGCTCTATGGCTTACTAGCTGTGTGATGATAGACAAATCACAATTTCTCTGTATAATTAAACTTACATTACCTATCAGAAGGGTCAAACTTGTGGCCCACTTTGAACCAGATTAAAATGCAATTGGGAAATGATTAACAAAATAAATAAAAATGTAATACAAGATGGTAATTGGTCATTTGTGATTTTCTAAGTCAATATGCAGTCAACAGGGATCCACTTCTCTTTGAGTTTGATACCACTGAGTTCTACCTCCTGTCATTGTGAGGAAAGTGCTTTTAAACCTTAAGTTCCTATAGAAACACGGGTTATTGTTATCATCATAGAATATTCACTTGCAAGTGTCACATATGTATTTATCATTGGTATAAAAAACAAACTCTACAATTAGCCTGTTAAAGCTAAAGGGTGCCTTGGAAGCCATCTGGTTCAAATTTTTCCCTTTATAGATGAGGGAACTGAAACCCAGAGAGGAAAAGGGATTTGCCTAATGTCAGTATCAGAACCAGGAGTAGAACTCAGGTCTTCTAATGCTAAGTCCAGGGCTCTTTCCACTATAACAACTCAAATTTTCTTACAAGAACATGAAACCATATTCATCATTAGCACACCCTAATGGCTACAGGACAGAGTTCAAACTCCTTTTCCTAGCATCCAAAATACCCCATGATATGGCCCCAAATGACTTTATTGCTCACTCTTGTTTCATAATACACTTTGCTCCAGTCAGAGACTCAACGTCTCTCACATACCTCCTTCATTTTTCTTGACTCCATGCATTAATCACCCTGTTCATTATATTTTTAATGGCCTTGCCATCTACCCTTCTACTTCCACTTGGCAAAATTCCACTCATCCCCCAAAGCTCAGCTCAAAATGCTACCTCCTCCTCAGTGGCTTCCTTGACCATTTCAGCTAGAAGTGCTTTTTGCATTGAGCTTGGATAGTACATAACAATGCCTCTTTTAGGTCCTATATCACATGTTGCCTTGTATCATAGTTATTTGTGTACTTGTCCCACCTCCTTTATCAGACTATAAGTTTCTTGAGGGTAGTAATTACTCTCCTGCAGTACTTATCACAATTTTTTGCATATATCAGATGGTTATATTCTAGTTTTCATTACATTTCCCAGGTTCTAAATCTAAGATCTATGATATTTATCTGCGTTTTTGCCTTACTCCCCAGCCCACTAGATTGTAAATACCCTAAGTATTAACATCATTTATTATACTATTTCAGTTCTATATCCTTAGTACCTATCACAGTGCATTGCATATAATAAGTATGTAATGTTCCTCGAATTGAATAGTAGGCACTCAGTAAGTATTAGATGAATAAATAATTTGATCCTTACAAAGTAATCCAATGAGGAAGGAAGGAGAACTCTCATCCACATTTTACAAATGATGAAATTGAGTTTCAAAGAGTTGAAGTGATTTGCCCAACAAAGTTGCACAGCAAGTTAGTGGTGAGGTCTGTCTCCCTGCCCCCCCCACCATGGTGCCATCAGATGTGTGGGTCATAGAAAACCAGCAGAACAAGTGCCATATTTATCCATATGATCTGAGAAATCTGGCTTGATTCTGTATTTATGGTATGGTATAGTAGAAAGAGATTTGGAGTTAGATCTGGGAGATCAAGGTCCTATCACCACAGAGCTCAGAAAACCCAGAGGGCATGTTTTGTCCACTGTCCAGACTTTTGCATCTTGAACACAGAAACTAAAACAACCTACTAAATCTAAAAAGCCAAGTGAATTGGAGGAAGAACTCAGATTCACCAACTTGGGATAAAAACGAAAATTGCCTAGTGACTCTGATCACTCTTTTATGTGGGCAATACAACCTCTGTATAAAATTCACTTTGTGAATTATCTAAAGCAAGGGTCGGTAAACTGAGGTCTGTGGGCCAAACTTAGCCTACTGGCTGTTTTTGTATGGCCAGTGAGCTGAGAATAGTTTTTACATTTTTAAATAAAATTTTACTGGATTAAAAAATGTAAAAACCATTCTTAGCTCACTGACCATACAAAACAAACAAGTGACTGGCCAAATTTGGCTCTCAGGCCCTCAAATTCTAAATCAGATTTCTTCCAAATTGCTTTTTTCCACATTTGGAAAGAGAGGACCCTTAACTTCCCTCGGCTTCAATTTCAGCACTTTTTAAAATGAGGGGGTCGAAATAGATCAGAGGTGTCAAATTCATGGCCCTGGGGCAGCAGAACTCTGGAGTGGGCTGGAAACAGATTAAAATGTGATTGGGAAATGTTTAACAAAATAAATAAAAATATAATACAACATAGATGATATTAATTTGTGGTTTTCTAAGTCAATGTGTGTCCTGCACTGGCTTCTACTTGAGTTTGACACTACGGGTACCAGACAACTTCTGAAGTCCTTTACAGGTACACATCCTGCATAGAGGTTCCCAAACTTTCTCTGTTTATGGAGCTCTGAGTGTCTAAGTCATTTTCCCACTTCACCTGAAGGACAAAAACAAAAACAAAATACCCAACATTTCATATCACTGTGTTGCCCTTGAAAATTCAAAATATCCCCTAAGAACCAGTGAGTTTTCTGTGGTGCCACAGATCTTGCACACTTCTTAGTAACCTCCCTCTGTCCTCACTTGGTGTGTTAAAAATCAAGTCAAATCAAGTCAACAAGTGTTTCTTAAGTGCCTACACTGTGGGGCAGATAGTGTATTAAGCTCTGGGTATATAAAAAAAGGGCAAAAAATTAAAAAAAAACAAAAATAAACATTCCCTGTCCTTGAGGAGCTCACAATCTAATGGTGAAGATAACATGCAAAGAAATATATGCAAATAATGTAGATATGTATGTATTTATATGTATCTATATTATATAGGATGATTTGGAGATAAACTCAGAGGAGAGGCAGGAGTATGCTGGTAAATATTTAACAAAGAAAAGCATGGTACGTTTTAAGCTTAATCTACATTATTGATATTTTTCTCCATAACTTTCTTAAGTCTAATCAATCAACAAAACAATCAGTAAAGCCCTGATTTTGTAGCTTTTGCTGATTTCTGAGTGTAAATACTCTCACTGAAAATTTGACAATTAGATCTCCTGAGCTGATTCCAGCTGGCTTCCTAGAAGGCACTAGTATTAAGGAAGACTACTAAAGGCTTTCTGCACAAGACAGCATTTTAACTGAGACTTGAAGAAAGCCAGGAGCCAAAAATAAGGAGAGAGTGCATTCTAAGCAGGGGGACAGAGAAAATATCCACAGGAAAATCCACATCCACAGGAGACAGAGTTTCTTGGGTGAGGAAAAGCAAAGAGAACAGTCAGTGGATTATAGAGTAAGGTGTAAGGAGACTGGAAAGGTAGGACAAACCCAGGTTTCTTGACCACCTGGGCTTTAAAAGAAAATTTTGTATTTGGTCATGAAGGCAATATGGAGCCACTGGAGTTTATTGACATGGTCACATCTGTGAAGATCACTTGGATAGCTGAATGGGGGATGGACTAGAGCCAAGACACACTTGAGTCAAGGTGGGAGGACATGCACTGTGATCATGACAGCTTTAGAAGAGTGAGAAGGAGGCCTATGGGAGACATGTTGCAAAGGTAGAATTGACAACAGATTGGATAGGGAAGTTAGAGAGAAAGAAGAGTTGAGGATGATACCTAAGTTGCAAGCCTGAGAGTATGGCTGTGTCCTCAGCAGTGACAGTGAAGATCAGAAGAGGTGATGATTTTGCAGGGGTGGGGAATCTGTGGCTTCAAGGCCGGATTTGTGCTGTAAAGTTTGGATTCAGTCAAAAGGCCACACGTAGTCTTGAGGCTGCAGATTCCCCCACCCCTGGTTTAGGGGAAAAGATAATGAGTTCAGTTTTGGACATGTTGAGCTTAAGATGTTTATAGGATACACACACATACACACACAGATATACATATACATTACATATATACATGTGTGTGTATGTATATGTGTGCATGTAGGTATGTGTGTGTATGGTTCAAGATGTCCAATAGGTCAGTTAGTCAATAAACATTTATCAGGTGTTTACTTTGTACCAGATAGACAGTGACAATACAAAGAAAAGTAAGACATTCCCTGCCCTCAAGGAGCTTGCAGTCCAATAGGGAAGACCACATGTAAACAGTTACAAACAAGCTATATACAGAATAAATTGGAAATAATCAACAGAGGGAAGGAATTAGAATTAAGGGGGATTAGAACAGGTGTCCTGTAGAAGGTAAGGTTTTAGCTAGGACTTAATGGAAGCCAAGGAAGACAGGAGGGAGAGATGATGAAAGATAGCATTCCAGTTATGTGAAATAGTCGGTGAAAATGCCCAGAGTCAGAGATGTAGTATCTTGTTTAAGGAACCCCAAGAAGGCCAGTGTCACTAGATCAAAGAGTAGGGGATAAGCAGATGTGTAAGGCATAAGCAGACTGGCAAGGAGTGGAGGGGGAGGAGGAAATAAAGGGTTATGAAGGGCTGTGAATGCCCAAAACAGGCTCTTATATTTGATCCTGAGGGTGATAGGGAGGTCACAGGAGTTTATTGAGTAGAGGTGGGAGAGGGTGACATGGTCAAAGCAGTGTTTTAGGAAAACCACTTTGATAGCTGAGTGGAGGATGGGCTGAGGAGTGCTGAGCAACTTGTGGTGAGCAGATCAATTGCATGCTATTGGCAATAGGAGATGAGACTGGAAGTCAGGAGAGAGGTTAGGATTAGATAAACAAATCTGAGAATCAAGGAAGAAAATTTATTTTAACTTCACATCATGTGAGATAATATAGTGAAAATAAATCTGGTGTTCCACTTCTACCATCCCCCCCCAAAAAAAATTGTCAAAGATAAGCAAGTTTGAGATTATCCTTTCTGTTTTAGGTTATTTGTGTCATCGCTCTTGCCCTCAAGACATCCTCCAACTCTGAGTGGGAACCATAGAAATGTTGTACCTGCACCAAAGAAAACACGGCTGGAGGGAGCTCACACAGTATCCGCCATGAGTGACTGAGCTAGATACGCTTAGAGGTACTGTTCCCTCAGATCTGGTAGCATAGGCTTAGCCCTGACTGAGAACTGCAACTTCACAGTTCCAGATTACCAGGGGTGTCCCTGTATGCCCCCAATTCTTTTTCTTCTGAAGCAGTTATCATGGATTGAGTACCTGTCCAGTGGATCACAAAGGTGCCCATCCCTGTACTGGTGAGGCATAATAGCTGCTGCATCTCTGAGGCTGGGGAACAGAACAGGTTTTCTCTTTGTTGGGGGACTTAACTGCCCCACCCCCACATTTTCCTTTTTTCTTCTTTTTTCTTTCTTTCCTTCTTCCTTCCTTCCTTCCTTCCTTCCTTCCTTCCTTCCTTCCTTCCTTCCTTCTTTTCCTTCTTTCTTTTTCTTCTTCTTCTTTTTTTTTTGCTGCAAAAAAAAAATTATATGCTAGAGAAGAGAGCCTGGGCAAAAGTTGGCCTGAAATATCTATATGTTAGTTGGTGTTCGTGAAAAATCTATGTGTGGGTGGGATTGTAACAGCAGATGTAGCTTCCCTTTCGGTCTCCTCCCTCTGTCAGGTTTTTTTTTCCTTTTTTTCTTTCTTTCTTTCTCTATTTTGCTACTCTCTTCACATTTTCATAGCCTCCTAGCAACGGTCTTCCAACGTGGCCTTGACCCAGTGCTCCCATCCCTGGCCTCCCCCCCCCCCCCCCGTGGGCTTTATCATAAAAGTCTGCGCCTCTCCTCTCCTTTCAGCCAATGACTCTGTCAGGGGACTACACTGATTCCCCGCAGAGGATCCTTTGTCAGGAACATGCCTCTGTCCAAGGCAGTCAGCAGAGGTCGAGCCTCCATCTCCATTCAGCATTGCCTCAGTTTCTCTGTCTGACAAATCACAGCAGCATCTATTTTGAGATAGAAGAGACCCTACTGGTCATCTAGTAAAACTTATTTCATTTTGCAGATAAAAACACTGAGGCCCAAGGAGGGGGAGGGACTGTCCAAGCTCCCATCATAGGAAGTAAACCTTTTATTAATTCACTGCAAGCACAATGAGGATACTAGAGAGGAGCAACAGAAATGGAAGGTGTTTCCTGCCCCCCATCCCAATCAACCTAAAATTACCAGTTCCATTTCAAGGTTTAAAGTGTTCTGCAGGCTTCTCCATTTTTAAGACACCTCCACTCTATTGACAATTCAACAGTTGTCGCTGTGTTCCCCAATCTGCCTCACAAAGGAGAATGATGGACTCTCTACACCAGTTTCCTTCCCTGCCTTTATTTCTGGAGGCAGGTAAAAAAGAGACTAGAAGGATGAACAATTCCAGCTTCTCCTTGTAGTCGATGCCTTTTAAATAGCAAAGAAACTTCTCCCCCCCCCCAGGCCCCCACTAACAGCTTTACCAAACCCACTTTAACACTAAGTGCAGAGTGTACAAATTGCTTTCATAACCATATTCATCTACTACCTTTATGTTTTGAAGTATTCAGACTTGCTGTAGTTTTATTAATGTATTTCTTTTATCTTTCATCTGAATAGTGTTCTCTATGTAAAGTGACCAAATGTGATTAATGATGAATAGATGAAGATGGGACAGGGTGTTTGAAAAATGACTTAAGTACTCTATGGAAGTCACTGGCGAGAGTCCCAAAATGCAAATCCTGGTTAAGTTAATGACTGGAAAATCATGATGGCATTAGTGTCTGAGCTTTTGCATTATTCCGATTGCTTTATAAACAATAAATAATTAGCATTTTACATTAGAATCCGTTAATCCACTGCATACTTGATTATCTCCATAGGCCCAACTCTCTGGGAGTCAAAAGTTTAAATCTAATTGACAAATAGAAGCACAGATTCTGATCCGTGGCTGTCCAGCATTGATAAGTAACAGTTTCACTTTGCCAATGGCATAGTGGAGTTCATGTCCCATTAACGGCTGGTACTTTATTAAAATGTCTGGAATAATCGAGTTTGCAAGAGGCATCCTTCCATAAGAAGGGTTTGTGTGTTCTCCTGGATGGGATTTTAGGAAGGAAAATTGTTTTTATGTTCACGTCTTCCACTTACTGACATTACTATCTGTGTGGCTACGAACTTCCATTTACCCTTCGTGTGGCTGAGAAGCTTTATGAAAAATAAATTAATAATGCATACTAAATTATGTCTGCAAGAGACATTCAGGTATGTATTGCAGTTTTCAAGAGTGATTAGATTTGCATCTCCTTAAAAAGGATGTTTTTCCTTCTGCCTTCCTCACAGGCCCTTAACTAAAGACTGGACCTTGCAGTCACAGTCCAATGATGAGCGCCTGTTAGGACTGAGGGGAGCTTTCTATTTATTTGGATTATTGCTTATGCAAGGTTCCTGGCCCTTGGGTGGCTAGGCCAGGCTCTAAGGCATGCATCTCCAGTAAGTGGAGCCCTTCTGGGCATCCTTACTAGCCTGAGAGACTCTGGGACTCTATCCTCCCAGAATTAGAACTGGCAACTAGCAGCCCCTTGTAAGTAACCGTCTCTTCTAGACCTGTTCATTGAGGAGGGGCAGATTTCTACAGAGGGAAACACAGGCAGGAGGTGATAAACAGAGTCTAAAAATGGATGTGCTTTTCCAGCCCATGCTGTATCATGAAACAGAGATTTGCAAACCTTTACCACCCCTAGTACTTAACACTGTTGAAAAAGCCACCTTTCAAAGTTGTTGTTGCATGTGCGTGTGTGTGTGTGTGTGTGTGTGTGTGTGTGTGTGTTTAAACCACAAAGGAAAGAGAAATATAGTAGCATCGATTGTTAGATTCTCTCGCCTGCTCCTCCTTGCCCGCACGCAGAACATTCTGCCTTTGTAGCCGCGCAGAGGGTTGGTATTTATCAGGGTTCAGAGCCAGTTCAGCCACACACTTGACAAATTATTTGTGGAATTGTTGTATTCATAGTCACTTAAATAAGAATCTGTCAACACGAAAGGCTGGGTTTTGTTGCAGCAAGCCTCACAGTTTTTCCTGCGCACTCAAGGAATGATGGATTGGAGGTAATGCAAATTCACTACCATTTTATATGCTGGTGCCTTCTTCACAGACAGGAAGCATAGCTCAGTATCATCTTGTAAAATCCCTTAACTGTACAGGCCGAGTTCTGTGCTGGAAGTATGTATGTGAGTGTGTGTGTGTGTGTGTGTGTGTGTGTGTGTGTGTGTGTGTGTGAGTTTCTTCTTTTTCTCCTTCTCCTCCTCAAGTGGGATGTTGGAACAGGGAAATTGAATTCAAATATTTTCCTCACGTCTCATTTTGGAAACTGTTCCTCACAGCAGGTGTGCAGGCTGGATTTTTTTTTTCTTTTTTAGGCTAACTCATACATATGCTTAGCTGTGCTCAGTAATTAAAACAAATTTGATAAATATAATTATTTGCTTTTATGGCAACTTAAAAGTTAATACCCCTTAGCAGGACATTAAATCTTAACTCTCAAAGAGCAGGAGGAGGCAAAATAACATTGCAGCTGAGGAGAGGCCAGCTGGGGATATTACCCAATGAGCTGGCCAATTTTTAGTGAGTCTTTATTAAGCTCCACCAAGCCCATCTCCACAATGCTCAGAGCTTCCCCCTGACTCTGAGGGGAGGATTGCATGTGTGTGTGAGTGTGTGTGTGTGTGTGTGTGTGTGTGTGTGTGTGTGTGTACATGGGCTCCTCTCATGACTACAAGGAGTTAGGGTGTCTATTTCAAAGATCAGAACTCAGACTAAGAGACCAGGTGAGCCTAGAACAGAGATCAATCTTCCCCTCCCTCTTATGAGCTGGGGATGCCTTTCCCAGTTACCAAGAAAAGGGTCAAAGCGTTATCTATTTTAAGCTGCAAGGGACCTCAGAAGCCTTCTAATCCAACATCTTCATTTTGTTGATAAGGAAACTGAGACCTAGAAAGTTGAAATGACTTGTCCCAGGTCATGCATGTATAATGAGTGCAGCCAGGATTCAAAGCCAGGTCTAACTCTAAAGCCAATGTTCTCCCCACACTGCACCCACGTGTCTTTCTTTCATATCAGGTTCCCAGGGTAAATTCTTTAGAAAGGCTTTTTATCAGAAATGGCATAAGGTCACAGAATTTAGAGTTGGATGGGACCCTGGAAGACATTTAGTCTAATCTTCTCCTGTCTGAGAAAATGGAGGCCCATGGAGTTAAAAAGATTTGCCCACGTTACTTTGAACCGAAATCATTTGACACCAAATCTAAAGCTCTTTTCACCATATTATGGTAGTCACTGATGACTTACTGCTCTAACATTTTTGAATGAAATGACTGTATAGAAAGACTAACAGTATGGGTATTAGGAGACTTGGGTTCCCGTGGTATGATTTGGGTCTTTCTCTGAACCTCAGTTTCTTCCTCTGCAAAAGGAAGGAGTTGGACTAGATAAGGAGGTCTTAACCTTTCTGTGAAAAGCATTGAGGCCATTCATGGAGAGCTCCTTCTCTTCCCTTCCTCATCTCTCATCACCCAGATGCCTTCTACCACTATCTCCTCCCTCACTTCTGTCTCACATGCATAAGCAGCCCTCCTTACCAATACGAACCACAGGTTGCTCCCTCCATCATCCTTACCCTTTCATTTATCTTCTACCTTTCTCTTTCTACTGGCTGCTTCCCTACTGTCTACAAACATGCCCATATCTCCTCCATTCTAAAAACTTCTCTCTTGCTCCATCCATCCTCCTAGCTATTGTCCCATATATCTCTTCTCTCCTTTGTGGTTAAACTCCTTGAGAAGAACCCTCAGTCCCCCTTAATGCTAGTGCCTTCTATTTATTAAATCTCCAGTTTATCTGATCTATAGCTTATTTGCATGTTGCCTCTCCCAGTAGAATGTGCCCTCCTTGAGGGCAGGGACTATCTTTGGCCATCCCTGTATCCCTAGAAATTAGCACAATGGCTGGCTCACAGTAAGTGTTTAATGAGTTTTTATGACCGCTGACTTTTTTATGTCTATTTTAAACTTTGGATTTCTGGTGAAGCCTATGGACCCATTTTCAAAATAATGTTTTAAAATTTATAAAATAAAATGCATAGGATCATAAAGGGAACTAATTACATTGAAACACAAATATCAAAAGATTAAATAAACAAGCTCATAGGCCCTAGGTTAAAAACTCCTGGACTAGATAATCTTTAAGGTTCCAGCTAGATCAGAAGTTCCATGACTCTATGATATCTTTCTCCAATTAGAAAAATTACAAAGGGATCTCTGTGAGCTATAAACAATATTCTCAAAGCAGTAATGAGTTGTATAGTGGCACAGTCCATCTGCACCCCCCCTTCTTTAAAAACTGTTGGTGAGTAGTGCAGAAAAAAATACAGAAAGGCAACGTAAAAACAAAATCCCACGTTATATAACACGTCCCCTTAATACCGTTGAAAAATATATGTAATATTTTGAAATCACTGACTAATTATTTCTAATCATTCCATAATAATTTATGGAGAGAATCACTCTTTTGGATGCATTCCTGTTTTGATCTAAACGTATTTCCGAACGCGCTGTCAAACATCCCCATTTGGCAAAGGGTTTGGTTTCACTGAATTTCTTTAATGTGTCCAGATCTCTTGCCAATGAGTCTGTGGAACATATTTTGACAGCTTTGTTGCTAAGTTTGTTGCGACTTGTGTCTGGAACGGGTATCAAATTTCAGATATTAATCTGTTTGTTTCCTTCCTAGATGGAGCTATTTGGAGAATGCCCCTGGCTTGCCTGAAGCTGCTCCCATCCAGAATGAAGGGTCATTACTTTTTTTGGATTTGTCCAGGCCAGTGGATTTTAGAATTCTCTTGGAATGGCCTACGGAGTATCTTTGTTTGGCTCAGAAGGTAGCTCAGGGAGACCTTGGCTAGGATGGGGGGGAAGGGATCTTGGAAGCATCTTGAATGGTGGAGGCTTTGTTCTATATACATTTTGCATCTGTAACTAAGTGCCGCCCGATAATAGGCCAGTACATGTCAAGAAGTCTATGAGAAAGCAATTCCATTTCCATCCTGTTAATGTTTGTATTAACATGCATATTGACTTTGGACTTACTGTGGGTACTTCCAAAATGGTCTCTGTCCATTTCAACATGCTCATTGGGTTTTCTGAGTTTGGCACAAATAACTTAAAAGGAAATTGTGGTTCATATTTTCTTAAAGCATCTTAAAGCTTCATCTTTTCTTAAAGATTCCTATCAGCCTAAGCAGAAAATACCGTTTTTGGATAGAAGATCCTCCCAAGATAAGTTATATCCTTCTTTCACTGGAGAAGTGAGGAACTATTTGGTGCTGAATATTGCATAGACTGTCAGACATGTCCTCTTGGTCATTTGGTGTTTTTGACCTGTTCTTATTTTTTAAGGGAAAGCTCACTGGTTGGATGGGTGAGAGTATATTTGGAAATGATTGTGACATAAAATAAAAGGTAACAGTAGGACTTTTTTACTTTTAGAAAACATGATACTTCATGTAGTCCCTTTGTTATGTCAAAGATGTTCCTTTTGAACTCTTCTGACACTAATATTTTGGACCACATAATACTTAGATGCTTACTGTTTTTTTGTTTGTTTTCTTATGGGTTCATGTGGGTTAGTTTTGTCTTCCCGACTAGACTAAAAGGGCTTGCAGTTAAGATGGCTGGTGATTAGGAGCTGAACAACAGCCTAGCTTTCCTGTAACTACTCCAGCAAGGATGAAAAATGATCACCAGATCAAGTAATGATCAAGAAGTCCAAGAAACTATAGTAAGTGCATTTTTCTAGCCCAGATCTGCACACAGAGGTAGCCAGAAGCCTGTGGGCATTAGGGAAGCAGTTCAGCCAGAAAACCCCAGGCTGGACATGTAACTTATGAAAGTCTTCCAAGATACAGAGCAGGGATGAGCCAAGGAAACCTGGAGCCTGCAACCATGTACCCAAGGGGATCAAGAGAGAAGTGCTAACCCGAGGTGAGCCAGGAATGCCTAGAATTTGCAGCTGTGTTGCTTGGGCCTCAAACTGGGTAAGAAGCCTGCATGCCTCAGACTGGGAGGGCACTGATCAGACTGTACCTAAGATCTGCTTAGGGCACTGAAGGCTTACAGCTTGCTGGGATGAAACCCTACTGAGGTCTTTGGAAAACACAAACTCAGAACCTGGAAGAATAATGGCAGGACACAATATGACTCATACTAGGACCAAGAGGCCTCACCACTCCTCTTGGAAGTGTTCAAAGCCTGGCCCTTACACAAAGTCACATAATTAGTGAGGGAAGTAAGGCTGGAAAAAGAATAAATGGAAGAAGACACCAATGACAAATACATATTTTGGATCTAAGGAGGACACACACCCAAAGAAGCCCTGGAGAACACATGGTTACCTAGTCATTACTTTGAAGTGTCAAAGGGGGACTTTAATGGAGGAATACACACATATACACACATATGTGTATGTATGTAGATGCATTTATGCACATATAACTATAAATATGTGTGTATATACACATTTACTGGCTATATGAACTCGGGAATATATATTCTCAAATTCATATAACTATAAAGTGTCAGAACCCAATTCTCTTGATTTCCTCCTTGCATGTCCACTATACCCCACTGAATATATAAACCGTTCTGCATAAATGTATGCAAGCTGTAGATGCACAAATATACAGCATGTCCTGAAAGTTTTAGTAAAGTTTTAAGATATATGCAATAAGTGTGTATATATGTATACACATATACACATATATGCATATACACATATGTTTTGTGTATATGTGTGACACATTATTAAGGTGAATAATGATTTCCCAGAATTGAATAACTCAGATTCACTCCATATTTCCAGTGGACTAGAACCAATGAAACTGTTTTTAAAAAAAACATATTGTACATCATTATAACTTTAATTAGTCTGAATTCAAATGCATATGATCCCTTCAAGGGATTAATTATTAGCATTAATCAGGAGCTAGCTGAATATAATGTGTATACATATTATATATATACATATGTATGAACATACATGCACACATATATGTGCATATGTATGCTTATCTAAATATAAACATATTAAATGTGTGTATATATCTTGCCCTAAATATAGGTGTATATTAATATATATTTATATTATATATATATATATATACATATACACAGATATAAGGTAATATTTGTATATCATTTTATAAACCTTTAAGTTCTATATAAATGTTAACTTATGTGTTTGTGTATATGGGGTATCCCCAAAGATTTAATGCCATTTTAAGCTATTAAAACTCAAAACCCTCTCTCTTCATATACACACACACATACACATATATATTCATAAAATATGTTATATGACCATATTTTATATAACATATTGTATATATGTGTGTATATATGCATATCACTTGCCAAAGTCCACATAATTATTAAGTGTTAGAATGATTCAGCCTTCTGATCTCATGCCCTATACCTTTTCACTAATTCTGAAGAGATTCAAGAAGGTATCATTATGCTTAGCTCTATCATTATCTCTAGCCCAGTTGATAAAGTCATAGGATATAATCACAGACAATGAGGTGTTAATCTGGTAACGAGGTGTTAATACCTAATGATCCTTTTACACTATGTGAACACCTTTCATTAATGAAATAAAAAGGAACCTGGTCATTAGATAGCAAAAAAAGAAAAAGAATAAAAGGTGGGCCATACTCCTTGCGGCTTTAAATAGCTAAGCCCTGGGGACAGTTGGACAGTCAAGCCATTGGAGGGTTGGAGAGCTGGTGTTAGGGTGGTCCAGGAGCCTACCTAGTAGGTGAACCTGTCTCCTGGAAGAGAATGACTCTTGTGGGTAAGGTGGGTTTCTTCTCTCCTCTCCTCGTATTTCTGGCCATGGCACATAGCGGTAGCATTACTTTCCCAGGAGTAGACATCTTCACTAGAATTAGGAAAGTCAATTTGAGGAATAGGTGAAGAAGCACAGACATACGCTCCAGACAGAAATCAATACAGAGAGGCAAATCCTCAAGACCTAGAAACAACTTCAATGATTATTATCCCTGTAAGCAAAGGGGAGAGCTGGTGATGGACTCCCCTGGCAATTAAGAGTTAAGCAACAGAGAAGAGGATACCCTGGGAGCCCACCTGAACTACCTGTCTAGCAAAGACCTTGTGCCTAACAGGGAACATTGTGAGGGCTTCCCAAGGAGAGGAGAGAAGATATCAGGGCACTATAGTTCTGAAGTCGTGAGTTACCTTGGCCACATATGATTCCTATGCTTGTGTCTGACAACTATTCCAAGTTTATTCCCATTCTTCCCACAGACACTATGTATTTTTGTGGGAAAGTAAGACCCATGATTTTTGGAGAGTATTGTTTTATAGCTACTGAATCTGAACTAATATTTGTAAAGTACTTAGCACAGTGCCTGGCACATAGTAGGGTCATAATAAGTGCTTACTTCCTTCCCTCCCTGCTCCCCATTATGTTATTTTAGTAAATGCATTTTTTTTTCTTTGAGATAATTGTGTCTTGTGCTGAATTATTAAAGGGAGATCATACTGGTGAGGGCTAATGAGCTATAGGCATTGGAGTGGTACCCCGGAGGGTATCCTTAGGACCTGAAATGGCAGCTACACGCTGGAGACCCAAACCGTGAGTGAGAGTACAAATTGGGAGAGTAACCCAGGAGTATTACAAATGAATAAAATCAATCAAGAAAGAAAAAGAAGGGAATTATAAAGGGGAATATTTGCATCAAATATCACTAATAAATGACCAACATCCAAGATACATAGGAAATTAATGCGAGAGCCACTTCCTAATAGATGTGTGGTCAAAATACAAAGAAACATTTTTCAAAAGAAGAATTATAACTTACAAATGACCAGCTGAAAATATGCCCTAAATCCCTACTAATAAGAGAAATTAAAATTTAAATCAACTCTGAGGTTTTGTCACACAACATGCAAACTGGCAAAGATCCAAAACATGGTCAGGATCAATGCTGGAAGACAAGCACAATAATGTGTGGTTGGGGAAAATGTGAAATGATTCAACCATTCTGGATATCAATTAGGAATTATTCAAGAAAAATCACTATACTCTCTATAATCTTTGATTCATCAGTCTCACTAGTGTGCATATACTCCAAGGAGGTCAAAGACACGTATGTCAAAAATATTCATAGCAGCACACTTTGTGGCAATCAAAACCCCCCAAAAAAGTTTGTGCCTGTTGATTGGGGAATAACCAAAATGCTATGTCATTTTAATGTTATGGAATATTATTATTCAGTAAAACATGACAAACATGAGAACTTCAGAGAAATATGGGAAAATTTTTATGAATTAGTGCATGCTGAAATCAGCAGAGTGAAAAGAACATTGAATACTGTTTTAAAATAGAAAGATCACTAGAAGGAAAGCAAGAGGAATTCTGGGAAGATATCAGAAAGAGGGGTTTCCTAGGGGCAGTTACTCCCCATCACGTCAGATAATACAAGTAAGAAGCTCCCAAATTAAAAAAAAAACTGATTGATAGGAAAAGAAGTAAAAGAACCCACTACAAATTAGTTCTTATAGGAAAGACAGCTGAAAGTCAATTTGCCAGCTCACTGTTTCAGGTGTAATCCCTCCCTTTTTCTATGCCTCCCATTACTACTCCCACAGTTTGCCTAGACACAGAAGTAGACACCTCTGACAGTCGTGGCTACTGCATATATGGATTTGAATTCAAACCTTTGCAGTTTCTCAGGGGGAGTTCCAACTCTCAGGTTGAGTGGGAGCACCATCACTCTGAAGTGATGGCTCCAATCCCCTCCTACTCTCCTTTAGCCAAAGCACCTTTTGGCTACTAGAACTTTGGATTTAACTCAGTGATGATACGTGTCATTAGGCAACAGAAAAAGGAAAGGAGGTAGCTGGTAGAAGAGTGAGGATCTTATGGAAGGGGACAAGAAAATGCGGGAGAGAAACAACCAGAAATGTACCACGGGTTAAATATAATGGCTACAACATACAAGGAAATGGATCACTAGGACTGAGAGAGGGGTTAAGAAGAGAATCAACTGCAAATGGTTCTTGGGAAACTCCTTTCAGCAGGGTCTTGTAGGATCCCTCCTAAATCTCTTCAGGAGCAGCATTCAGGTTCCAGGCTAGACACTAAAGAAATCCAGGTGAAGAAAATAATAGAGCTCAGAAGAATAGGATTTTACTCCAGTGATCACTTGGAATCTCCCTGCACCTGTATCCCGGCTGGACACCTTTAAACTCTGAGGGAAGCAGACCTGTTTACCCTGGGGTTGTGACTAGCCAAAGAGAAAGTGTGTCTGGGGCTGAAAGAGAGAGGCACAGTGGTGATGTCTTCTTTAGGGAAAGGATCAAGGGGAGGTGGGCAGCACATTTTGACCAAAGATACTATGAAAAAATCAGCATAATATATGATTAAGATATATGAAAGCTGACCAGGACAAATGAACCAACAATTCAAAGACAAGATACACTTCAGCGACAAGTCATTCATAACAAAAGAAACTGCATCCTGAGAATGGTCAACACGGCACAGTGACTTACACAAGGACTTTTGAAATAACACTGGAATAACTCAAAGAAAATCCAGAATATTTCAGAAGAGCAATAAATATCTTTGGTGAAAATATAAAAGAAATAACAACAGAAATTAGAGTTCTTAAGTAACAAATCAGCAATCTAAACAGACTAGTAAAGTTAGAAGAAAAGACAGCAATACTCTCTGTATTAGTAGATTCTCTGAAAATTAAATGATGGAAGATTTTTTGATGTAATTTTTCATGTCTTTTAATGTTTTTATATCACCATAATTGCCTTCATTATCTCTCCCCTCCTTTCTCCTGAGATCCATCCAATATAACATAATATTTTTAAAGACATAAAAAGAAAGGAAAAAACATGAGTACAACTAATTTTATCCTAGGTACAATAATTTTGTTTGTATAGTTTTCATGCAATTTAAGTTATCTATTTTATCTTTTATAATTATCATTATTCTTTGTTTAGCAAAAAAAATAATTTCCTACCACTAGCTATGAAAGATATAGGATCTGCTTCTTTTTAAAATGCTACAATGTTAATATTTAGGTCACATATACATTTAAAATGTATTGTATAATATAGTGTAAGTTGTTGGTCTAAGTCTAATTTCTGCCACATTGCTTTTCAGTATTACTATCAGTTTTTATCAAATAGGAAATTTATTCTCAAGTAGTTTATGCTTTCTAGCTTACAGAACACTGGATTGTTGAGTTCCACTGTTGCTAATTCTCCCTTGTCTAGTCCGCTCCATTGATCTACCTCTCTATTTTTTAACAGTAACATATGGTTTTGATGACTGCTGCTTTATGATATAATTTGAGGTCTGCAAGTGCCATCCCCTTGGTCCCTGCCTGTTTTCATTATTTCCCTTGATATTCTAGATTTTTTTCATTTCTCCAAATGAATTTTGCTATTATTTCATCAAGTTCCATAAAGTGTTCTTTTGTTTGATTGGCATAGCATTAAAACTATAAATTAACTTTGGTAGAATAGTTATTTTTATTATATTTGCACATCTCAGCCAAAAGCACTGAATATTCTTTTAGCCATTTAACTTGTTCTTTATTTCTTTATTTACTTTGTAACTGAACTTATATGTGTTTTGTGTGTTTTGGTAGATTAATCCCCAAATATTTTATGCATTTTGTAGTTATTGGTAATGTGATTTCCATTTCTATTATTGCTTCTTGGATTTTGCTATTAACACACACATATACATATATGTATGCATTATTTATCTCCTCTTTGCCTATCTTTATACCTCTATCTTTCATCTTATTTCTCTTGCTGGAAACCCCAGAACTATATTAAATCATATTTGGGAGAGTGGCCATCCTATTTTACTCCTGTGTTAATTGGGAAATCTTCTAGTGTATTTCATTACACATGATACTTACTTTTTTTAAATAAAAAGATACTTTTCATAATATTAAAAAAAGATTCCTTTATGTCTATACTTCATAACATTGTTTTTGCTTTTATATTTTAAAGCACTTATAAGCCATATTTTGTTAAAAGGTTTTCAGCATCTGTTGAGATAATCATGTGGTTTTATGTGATTTTTGTTCTTGATGTATTTGTATTGTTTTTCTAATGTTTAATCATCCTTGTGATCCTTGTATAAAGTCTTGGTTATGCTGAATGATTTCTTGGATTAATTGTTATAGTCTGAGAGAATTTATTTTTAATTTTTTAATTGATATTCACTAATAAAATTGGTCTCTGGCTCTCATTCCATGCTTTTTCATTCATTGGTTTAGGTATTAGGACTATATTTGTCTTACAAAAGGATGGTGGTATAGTACATTCTCAGTTTTTGATAATAATTTTTATAGTATGGCTACTAGTTTTTTCTTTAAAAGTTTGATAGAATTCTCCTTTGAATCCATCTGGATCAGGAGTTTTGGCTTTGGCTTTGGTATTTCCTTTATAGCTATTACGATTTCTGTTTTTGATATTAAATTATTTAAGATTTCAATTTGATTTTGTTAGTTTGAGTAGTTTTATTTTTGAAATTATTCCTTTATTTTTTTTTGTCTGTTTGCATTTTTTGGTAACATATAAATGAATATAGTAGATTCTGATAATTCTTTTTACTCTGGTTTTGTTTCAATTTTATGTTGTTTGTTCACTATTTTGTTGGGTTTTATCTCCTCTTTTTTAAAAAAATAGATTGACTAAATAAAGGTTTATCAATTTTGTTTGTCTTTTCAAAGAACAAGCTTCAAGTTTTATTGTTTTTATAACTTCTGTGTGTCTAGTTTATTTCTCCTTGAATTTTTGATATAATTTCTTTTGTGTTCATTTAAAATGTGTTTCTTTAGGGCTTTCTAATTTTTAAAATACATGTTCACTAAACATTCCTTTTCTATTTTACTAATGCCTGTTTTTTAGGGATATAATTTTCCCGCTGTGGACTGCTTTAGGTGAATCTTAGAAATTTTGGTGTGATGTTTCATAATTATAATTTTTTTTCACATAATTACAGTTTTCTGTGATTTGTTCTTTTACCTACCAATTATTTGGAATTTCATTGTTAAGTCTCAATTTGAGTCTGTGCTCCCTGAACTGATTATTATTTTTATTGTGTTATGAGCTGGATTGGATATATTTTCTATTTCTGTTTTTTTAATATTCATTTTCAATATCTCTATGCCTTAATACATCATCAGTTTTTGTAAAAGTTCCATGTGGTGCAAAGAAATCTTTAGCAGTCCAATTCAAAAGACATTGTCTGCCTTTTCACTCCAGTTTTTCCTGCAATTTGTTCAATTTTTAAATTTTCCTTTTCATTTATCTCTTTCTTAGAATTATCTAAAACTGAGAGAGGAAACTTATTCCCTTCTGCTATTTTTTCCTTATCCTAAAGCCCCTGTCCCCTTCCCATTTGCAATGACATTTCCTTAGTTTTGGCATTTTACTTAATATATTAGTTCCTTTTTCTTTCTTCTTTTTAGCTAGTTATCTTTTTTCTTTATCTCTTTTTCCCTCTCAGTTAAAAAATCAAGTAAAATGTTCATTTCTTTCCTTCCTTTCAATGGATTTTATTTATCTTCCATTTATATGTACATATATATGCACATAAACACATACACACACACACACACACACATATTAGATTGTTTATCTTCCATTTATGGGTATCCTAAACTTTTTTTCTTTGAGTCATGCTCTTTATCTTGACTTCTCCCTTGTTTATCCTCTATATTCCTCATGAAATTAAAGTTTCTATTTTGTTCACTTTGGGTTCTCTCTTCTAGACAGCTTCTATGTTATTTTGTAGGTCTTGGCCACTTACCTTTTTTTGATCGTGCCTCACCCTTAGAAATACTGATTACTACATGTGACAGAGAGGATAGACTTATTGTCCCATGGTAGGACAACAACAGCCATTGACAGTACAGTTCATTACTTCCATTAAAGGTTCCTTCAGTGGGACCCACTTTCACCACTGAAACAAGATTTCACTCTTCCTTTCTCCATTTCAATCCCTCCCTTTGCTTCCTCATCCATTATTTGTAGATTTTCTTCTATCTGAGAAACTGCAGGAGTTATTTTCCCTTCATCGTTAACCTTCACTTTGATTAAGGTACATCACATCTTTTTCTCTTAATTAATTTAATTCCACAGAAAAACATTAATTCACTTGTAGGTGGGATGTTGTGAGGTAGTCCATGATTTTTTTAAAGCTTATTTCTCTATCTCTTCTGTTTGACTTCCTTCACTATCTTCTTGTTTACTTTTACCAAGAAATTTCTTAATGGTCTCTCATTCTTTTGTTTTTGTCCTTACTTCCTATATTTACCTTCATTGTATTTCTGTTATCTGAGATGTTTGAAAACCAAACAGTTGTTTGGGCCTGGTTTTATTTGTAGAGATGTTTCAAATATCTCTTTGTAAAATCGAATTTCCACTTTTTTCATTGATGTTAGACTCAAGTTTTTAGGGTGTGTCACCTGAGTTGCATCTTGAACTCCTTTGTTCTTCAGGATACATTATTCTTCAGTTTCTGGTAGATGTTGAATAGTCTTTTTATATTTAAATTTCCTTTCCTTTATACTTAATTTGTTTTGTCATTAGAACTGTTAAGTTGAACCACTGCATATCTCAAGGATTTGCAGAATAAGGTTTTTTTGTTTTTTGTTTTTTGTAGATGTAGATTTTTTTTTTGATTAGTATTTTATTTTTTCTGTGCTCAGAAGGTTTGGAAAGTTTTCTTATATTATTTCTTGCATTATGGCATTCAGGTTTTTTGACTTGTCATGTTCTGACATCTTATAATCGTAAGGTAGTCTCTACACTTCCTTCCTTTGAGATCAATATGTATTTTGCTTGTCTGGAGATCATATTTTCTTTTAATGCTATTGTTTATTGATTATTTTCTTCCAGATTTTCCTTTACCTCCTAGTACTTGCATTCTAAATCAGTTATTTTCTCTTTTGTTTCTTTGGTGAGGTATGTTGCTGTGATTTACTAATTATTTTTTCTGTGCAGGCCATATATTCTACTTTCACAATTCTCATTTCTCTTTTAAACCATTCAAAAACATCCTAAAATGGGTGTTGTGGTCTCTTGGGAATCACAGGGTCTGCTCCATCAAGTCTCTATTAAATTTTCCTTTGTCTTGCAGTATTTATTCATAGATACCTTGACTCATTTAGTTGATCTGGAGGCCAGACTCCGTTCTGTCATTAACATCTTCCCTGTTGGTTTATCTGCTTATGCTCAAAGTCTTTAACTGAGTTTTCTCCCATCTGACTTCTTTCTCAATTTCAGTCTTCCCCCAACCCTTATATTCCCTTATTGCTCTCTTTCTGACTCTTTCCACTCTTATTGTGATTTCCTAGAAATTGGACCACAAACCTCCTTCAGCCTCCTCCCACCCATGTTTGATGATTCATATTTCATCAGCCATAATGTCTATCCCAGCAGACTTCTAGGGGGATTGAATTGGCCCTAACTGGATGCCAGCCTACTTTCCTCTTAGTGGAATGCCATACATGCCACACAGACTGACATTCTGCCCCAGTTCCCTCTGTTGCTCACTTCTCTAACTGAATACTGTTACTGAAGAAAGTACTGCTATGCTGCTTCCCTAGCCACAGTAAGCTTCTGCCTTTTGGTTTTCTGAGACAGTAGGAGTAGGGGGTAGGCAGAACTGAGTTTGTTATAAGCCATGAGTTACCTTGTGCAGCCCTGTAGTGGTCAGTGGAGGAGAAAGTGTTGCATAAAGGATTTAGAGGTTAGGGATTAGCCTTTTCTGTTATTGGTTCATTGGATTTTTACCTTATTAAGACTCTTGGTATTTTACATCATGGAGATACCTGAGCTTTACCTCTTAAACATAATTCCTATTTTGGAGAGGTTTGCGAGGCTGTAAGGATCAGAGAAAGTTTCTATTCCTCCTTCTTTTTAGTCATATAATCCAGAACTGCAAGATTTTATTTATATTGTTTACAATGCCTTTAAGCATAATTTAGTTTTTTGTTTTTCTGACTTTATCAATTTTTGCTGTTTCTTTATCTTAGATCATGGCTGCTATTCCTGCTTTTATAGAGATACCTAGAATATAGTATATTTTGATTCAGCCTTTCATTTTCTTTATATGTGGATCCATACATTTTAAATATATAAATGAATTGTTGGATAAACTAGGTTTGACTTACATATGACAACTACTGATTGAAAATATAAAAGAATACATATATTAATCAATATCCAATAGAACTTTATAAAAATAGTCATAAGCTGGAGCATAAATGAATGTAAACAATATAAAAGATTTAATATAAAAATCTAGAAAAAAGAGAGAAGAAATCAAACTAACGAAATAAAAACAAACAAGGTAAATTCACAAAAATAGAGAAAAATAAAAAGGATTTCTAGGATGGCTATGCAAAATTATATGACAGCAAAACTGAGAATTCAAAGGAAATCAATGAGTAGCTACATACAAAGTAGCACAACTAGAAAAATAAGAAATAGAAATCATAAATAACACAATAACAAGATAAAAACTAGAATTGAAAAGAGGAAAACAAAAGAAAGGAAAGAAATGGAACAAGCCATAAATTAATTGCCAAATTGGGGAAGAGAGACAGACTGTATGAATTTACAAGTTATTTATATCAAACATTTAATTGAAAATAAATACCTATGCTACAAAAAACTATTTTCAAAAATTAAGAAATAGCTCTACCAATTTCCTTTTATGAAATACATGTGGTCCTGATACCCAAACAATGGAGAGATAAAGCAGAAAAGGAGAACTAAATGCATTTAATTTCACTAATGAATACTGATACAAAAATTTTAAATAAAGGGGCAGCTAGGTGGCGCAATGGATAGAGTACCAACCCTGAAGTCAGGAGAACCTGAGTTCAAATCCGGCCTCAGACCAAACACTTGACACGTACTAGCTGTGTGACTTTGGGCAAGTCACTGAACCCTGATTGCCTCACTGAAAAAAAAAATTACAGTAAAATTCTTACAAAGGAAACTTAAGAAATATATGCAGGAAAATAATTCACTTTGACTAAGTTGGACTCATGCCAGGCATGTAAGTATGGTTTAACATTAGGAAAACAATTCATATAATGAATCATATATAAAATGATTTTTAAAAAGCCCATGTGCTTATTTCAATAAAAGAAGAAAATAACAAAATGTAACAATCATGTTAAAAATCTAAACCTAATCATAAAGAGACTTTTAAAAAACATATTAAAAAACTGTATTTTAAAAACGAAGAGTTAAGCTTGTTTGCAATGGAGAAACATTGGAAACTTTTGCAGTACAAACAGGAATGAAAGAAATATTTCATCTTCCCAATTATTATTTGACATAGTTTTAAAACTGATGGTTATAACAAGATAAGAGAACAAAATTAAATGTTGGTAAAGAGGAGAAAAAATTATCCCTATTTTCAGATAACATAATAGTGTCCTTAGGAAATCCTAGGGAATAGTAAAAAAAAACTGAGATTATCAATAGTTACAGTAAAGTTTCAGTATACAAAATAAACCCACAATATGATCAGGTTTTCTAACAACAACAACAACAACAACAACAAAGGGGTGAGGGGGGAGGGATAAGAGAAATATAATGGAAAAAAAAATAAGAGAAATTCCATTCAAATTAAGTACAAAATCCGTATAGTACCTGGGAGTTGATATACCCAGACATTCATAAGATTTATATAAATAAGATTACCTAACCCTTTTTGTGGAAAAAAGAGATTTAAATAACAGTGGAGATACTCATTGCTCATGGTTGGACATGCAAAATTAATAAAAATGAGAATAAATTAGTGTTATATCAACTAAATTATTGAGGGGATACTTTTTGGAATGATACAAAATAACACACACACACAAGCATATACATATGTGTGTGTTATTTACACATACACACACAAAACCCAAGAACAATTAGTAATGATATGTGTGTATGTATGTGTATAAATAATATAAATATATGTAACATATATAAACAACACACTATGTAACACATACACACATATATATGCGTGTATGTGTATGCGTGTATGTCAGAGTATTTAAGTAAGAAATGGGGAAAACCCTCCAACAATCTAGTTACTGATAAAGTCAAGATCTTAAATTACTAAGTGGAAAAAACATAATGGTGGACTGTATAATTGAGTTCCACTAGAACTTCTGGGAAAACTGGAAAGCAATTTAACAGAAGTTAATTTTGGACCAGCCTCTTACCCTGTACCCCACAATAAGCTCAAAAATGGATATGTAACCAAACTATAGACCATGGTATAATTTTTTAAAAATAGAAGCGAGGAGAATGATCCTAGCTATATTTCATAACTATGGTAGGAGAGGCAATTCTTAATTAAATGAGGAATAGAAGGTAGCATAAAAATAAAATAGTTTTGATATGTGGAATTTTAAAACTTCTTGCATGAATAAAATCAATGAAGGCAAAATTATGGGAGAACAATATAATGCAGAAATTTTTCACATTAAACATGACTGATAAGAAGGTAAAATCCAAAATATTTTGGGAATTAGAAAATATATAGCACCAGGAGCCATTTGTCAAAAGATGAAAGTCCAAACACACAAACATTTTTTAAAAAAGAAGTACAAAAATATTAATGGCCATTTGAAAGCATGATCCAAATGTCTATCAGTGACAGGAGTGAAAAATAGAACGTCTCAAGGGTTTCACCTCACATTGTGTAAATTAGCAAAGATGCCAAAAACTGGGAAGGGTCAATGCTGTGAAGACTGCAGGAAGACAGATGCTGATACTCCGTTATTAGAGCTGTGAAATGGCCCTACAATTCTCAATTTCAATTTGGAATTGTGCAAGTAATGTGACTAAACTCTCTACGCTCTTTGACTAAGCAGTACCACTAATGGACAAGTAAAAAAGAGACAAAGATCCAAAACATACCCAAATGTTGATAGTAATGTTTTGCAGTAGCAAAGAAATGGAAACAAAGTGGCTACCTATATAGTGGGGAATTTCAGGAAAAAAAATTTATTATGACTATAATGTAATGTTCCTTCTCACTGAGAGACTAGAAAAGAAAATGGAATTCAGAAAATGTGGGAAGATTTGGTTGTACTTCAATGGAACACAATAAACAGCTGAAAGAAAAATATACTTGATAATGACAATGTAAATGAGCACTAAAATGGAGTTGAACTTTGAGTGATAGAAAGGAATGAATACTCAGAGAAAAGATAATGCAGTCTACTTTTTCTCTCATTACAGAGAGGTGGAGGTCTGGTTGGACAGAATATGGCATACCCTTTTGGAAGTAGTCTCTAAATTAGTCATTTTTGGTTAATCGTTTTTCTTTGTCACATGAGAGGGTTTAATCTGAAGGGTTTAGGTTAGGAAATTTCACCAGTTACAATAGTAAAGACAGAAAGAATCAATAAAATATTTTTATTTTAAAGGAAGTGAAAAATTTGAGCAACTAAAAAGCCAGGGACAGTCCTGGACAACAGATCATGAAGTATGCCTCCCTTTCCACTACAGAGAGGGATTACTATGGCTAAATAGTATACTTTGTTAGCTGCAGTCCTTATACAAGGTGTGATTTTTTTTTATTTAATTCTTTTCCTTTGTTATAAGGAAAGGTTCAATATAGAAGAAAGAAGAAAGGTGTATTTTTTTTTAGCAATGACCATTATGTAAAGATGAATGATACCTATAAAATGTATTTTAAAAAACCCTCTGCTATCATATTTTTCAAAACAAATCTAGTTAAAGGCCTGTAGTCTCTTACATCAGGATCTTTTCAGTACAGTGTGACTCTGGTCGAGTCCCTTAACCACTTTTCTACCTTAGCTTCCTCATTGTAAAATGGGGATGATACCTACTTCTCTTGGTTGTGGTAAGGATTAAACAAAATAATATTTGTAAAGTGCTTAGCACAGTGCCTGGCACATAGTAGCACTTAATAAATGCTTGTTCCCTCCCCACCCCCAATGGATAATGAGATCATTTTTCCTCTCTTTCAATTTGCTTGAGGGAGAAGAAAAGAAATATTTAATGAAGAAAAGTAATGATTTTGGAAGAAAATTTCTAGCTCAGTAACAAAAAAGCAAATCCATCAAACGCTGCCATAAATTGACATCATAATCCTAGAATCCAAATAGTACCTCATGTCTTCTATGAAGAAGATGGCACTGTAGTATCAACTGATACTGCCCAGGGTCTTTAGAGAGAAGGAGAATAGAGACATCTGCTCTTTCGCCCTTTAGGAGAAAGAACAAAAAGAAACAGTGTATGCAGGAGATTGGTGTCTTGTAAGCTCTGCCCTGAGCCGTTCATAGCCTTCATACTGGGAAGCCTTCTTGTTCCTCAGCATCCCCCCAGGAGCCTAGAGGCAACATTTTAACTTTTTCTTTCGAAGTTCTATGCCTAATAGGAGAGCCAGTGGTGGAATCCTCCATCCCCTTTTTAAATGCAAAAACCAATTTTGCATCAAGGAGATGATTAACAGAGAGTCACAATTCAAATATGTCACATGTTAAGACCCATTTTCCTGATGGCTATTATTCTTATGGAGAAGGTCACTATTATTTCCTCATTATCCTAAACAGTTGTAATGTTAACAGGGTGCCAAGTGTAATTATTATATTACCAAGGATGGCTAAACCGGGGATGGTTAGGCTCCCAACACAGAGGCAGATTCAGGAATGACCTAGGTGCCTCTTTGCATTATAGTCGAAGTCTTTACTCATCTTTGTCACCTTACCTCACCTTCACCAGACATTAAGACAGGGGTGATCTCCTTTCCTCTGCATTGCTGAGAGCTGATGAGAGTGGAGAGAGTCCAACAAGGCTTTTAACTTGGTTCTAGAAAATCTGTCTAATATACAGGATGATTTTTTTGGTGTGAATTGGAATTGGGTGATGTCTCCTTCTTTACGGCATATTTTGTAATCCCTGTGTTGGGCTCCTAAGAGTACCCCACTTACTCTGCCCCCTCCTCTGGGAGTGTAGACCATGTATGCAATATATGCAATGTAATAATGTCATCCACTCCCCCCTGTTTCCTGTTGATTGACTTTTATAGCTTGCAAACATTGTGCTGGATTGGTAAATTGCAATAAATTTAATCAAGAATTATTTTATTCAGCCACTAATGAGGAATAATAGTGTATGTATCAATTAGACCTGTCAATTTGTGTGAAGAAATAGATTTACAAAGGGATAGTAGGCAAAAAAAATATCATTGGTATCAATTCACTTCATTATTTTTAATTTGCTGTGAATATTGAGTTTTTCTAACATAAAATCATTCCTCAATTAAAACAAAACAGCTGTACTGCTCTCAGCTTCCCCGTCCTTGTTTGTGCTTACAGATTAGCAGTTGTTATTGGTTTCAGTCTGTTGTCATCCCATTAATTTGCACCCATAAATGGGTAAAAAAAATATTTGCAACTTGTCAGTACAAAAAAAGAAAGTAACATTGCAAAGAGCTTTTCTCAGGTTATATGGAAATGGCAGCTCCTGCAGCAGCTGCAATCTGGGGCCTAGGAAACCTGGCTGCTGGAGGTGATAACACTGTGAGCATCCTTGTTTATCTTGACCTTTTTTTCTTCATTAACCTTGGCTCCTGTCTTATTCCCTTAAGTCATTTTGAAAAAAAAAATCAGATAGCATAGATACATAGCAAAACTATATGGAAGATCTCACAGGATCTCAGAAGAGAAAGAGATCTCTTTGGCCATCTAGTTCAGCCCATATTCAAACAAGAAACCCTAGCACAATCCACATTAGAAGTTGTCATCTGGCCTTTGCCAGAAGACATTAGGTGAAGGGCAATACAGTATCTCCCAAGGCAACTCATTTCACTTTGGGATGAACTAACTTTTAGGAAGTTTTCCCTTATATAAAACCTAAATCTGTTTCTTTGTAACTTCTATCCATTGATGCTACAAGCCAAGACAAAGGTTCGCTAGGTGCTGTGTGTTTACCTCAACAAACCCACCAACCTCCATCTCTCACTGCTTTCTGTTTTTTTCTCCTCATTAATTCTCTCCAGATTGAAAAGGAAGTCTAGGATATGAATCAGCACAGAGATTTTAATAAAACTGCAAAAATTCTCTAGTCAACTGATTTCTACCTTGGTTTAATCTGAGGAAAATCTCTCCATTTTAGGGTAGCTTCTCACGTCTCAATTTCAAAAGATGCGTTCATCGTCTTTGACTGGATATAGGCTCTATTAGCAATTTCAAATAGCACAGGAGCATAAATAAGTCATATCAGGTTTCTATAGAAAAATGTAGTCAAGGAGGAGTTGACTCTTCCATTTTGTCACTGATAGGAAAACAAACCGGAAAGAAAGTTGTCAGACAGGTAAAGAAAAGGTTTCTTCCCCGTGCAGCTCTCCAGATAAGCAAGAGAAGGAATGGTGGTATAGAAGGATAGACACACACAGATGAATTTGCACTTATATATCTATGTGTGTCTATATAGACACACATATATATTTATAAAAATTTATTAAAAAATTTATATATAAATTTTGTCATTCCATAGGGGTTGCATGGACACACATTCATGCCCATGTACCCACTCACACACATAGACCAAATCTGATCTGTAGTAGGGATTAAAAAATGGTCCAATATTAGAAAATAAATAACATGATTAATTAGAAACAAAAACATTCCAAATTACATGATTACATCAATAGATGTAGAAAAGCCCTTTGACAAAATATAGTGCCTATTTATGTTAAAAATATAAGAAAAATAATAAAAATAGACATGTAAAATTAATAGCATTTTCTGTAATTAGGAAGCACTAGAAGTTTTCCCCATAATAGAGGAGAAAAGCATGGCTGTTCCCTTTCTATGCTATTATTTGACATAATTCTAGATACATTAGCAACAGCAAGAAAATAAGCCAAAGAAATTAAAAACCTATATATTAGCAAAATAAAGAGAAAATTAATCATATTTGCAGATGGCATAATGTTTTACTTAGACAACACTGGAGAATCAGCAAAGAAAGTAATTTAGACAATAGCTACAGCAAAGTAGCAGGATAGACTATAAGTGCCCAAAAATTGAAAAGATTTTTATACAGCAATAACAACTCCAGAAGTAAATAATAGAATGGAAATTGAATTCAAAATAACTACAAAATATAAATGTATGTCAGGGTAAATCAACTAAAACATACTCAAGACATTAACAAAATTACAAAAGAGTCTTTAAAAAATAACCACTTAATTATGCATTGGTCATTGTTGGGTCATTCCAGTATAATAAAAGTGATAATACTACCTAATTTAATTTACAGATGATTTGATATATTTACCAACCAAACTATTAAGGGAGAACTATATAAAAGTAGGCAAATGATAACAAAATTATTTGGAGAAAAAAAGGTTCTACATATCAAGGGGAGTAAAAAAATAAGATTAAAAGGAAAATAACACTGCCATATCTCAAATCAAATGATAAAGCAATAATCATTAAAACTGTTTGGTACAACTAAAAAAAAAAGCAAGAAGAAGGCAAGCAACTTAAATTCATTATAAATGTGAAGTCCTGCAAAACATATTTCCATATTAGCTATATTGTTAAAGAAAACACAAAATAAAATAATAAAAAGAAAAAAGAAAAGTATGCCTCACTCAGCATTCAGAGTTCATCTTTCATCACAAGTCCTTTGAAATTGTCTTGGACCATTTTCTTGATCAGATTAGCTAAGTATTCCATAACTGATCATCCTTACAATATTGCTGTTATTGTGTAGAATGTCCTCCTTGATCTGCTCACTTCACTTTTCATGAGTTCATATACGTCTTTCCAGAGTTTTCTGAAACCATCCTGTTCACCATTTCTGATAGCACTCTAATATTTAATTTTTTTTCTTAATAACATGTAAAAACAATTTTTAACATTCATTTTTTTAAATTTGGTGTTCCAAATTCTCTCTTTTCCTCCCTACTCTCTCCCCCTCCTTGAGAAGGCAAGCAATTTAATATAGATTAGAAGACATAGACCAAAAAAGAAAATACAAATGAAAAAATAAACTGGAAATAGTATGCTTTGATCTGCATTCAGATTCCAACAGTTCTTTCTCTAGAGGTGGAAAGCATTTTTCACCATAAGTTTTTTGGAATTGTCTTAGATCATTGTATCACTGAAAATAGCTAAGTCAATCACAATTGATTAATTTATAAAATTCCTGTTATTTCTGGATCAAAGGGTATATTATTAGCCCTTTGAGCATGATTCTAAATTGTCCTCCAGAATGGTTGGACTAGTTAATATCTCCACCAACAGTGCATCAGTGTCTCAATTTTTCCATATGTTCTCTAGCACTTGTCATTTTCTTTTTCTGTGATGTTAGATAATTTAATGCGTATGAAGTGGTATCTCAGAATTGTTTTACTGTGCATTTCTCTAATCAGTAGTGATTCAGATAGTTGTTTCATGTGACTATTGAAAGCTTTGGTTTCTTTTTCTATACGTTGTCTGTTTATATCCTTTGACCATTTATCAACTGGGAAATGGATCTTATTTTTTATAAATTTAGCCAATTTCTCTATATATCAGAGAAGCTTCCTATAAAACTTTTTTTCAGTTTCCTGTTTCCTTCTAATTTTTGCTGTTTTAGTTTTGTTTGTGTAAAACCTTTTTAATTTCCTATAACCAAAATGATCTATTTTATTTCTCATAATCTCCTCTTTCTCTTATTTGGTTATAAATTCTTTTCTTATCCATAAATCTGACAGGTAAAAATTCTCATGCTCCCTAACTTACCCTTTATGGCTAAATCATGTATGCATTTTGACCTTATCTTGGTATACAATGTGAGATATTGATCTATGCCTAGTTTCTGCCAAACTGCTTTTCAGTTATCCCAGCAATTTTTTTTCAAATGGTTAGTTTTTACCCCAAAAGTCTGAATCTTTTGGTTTACCAAATACTAGGTTACTATGGTCATTTGCTACTGTATATTGGGATCTTATCCACTGATTCAGTACTGGATTGTTTTAATGATTGCTGCTTTATAATATTGTTTGAGAGCTAGGACTGCTAGGCTGCCTTTCTAAATCTTTTTTTTTAAAATTAATTCTTTGATATTCTTGACCTTTTGGTTTTCCAGAAGAATTTTGCTACTATTTTTTCTAGCTCTATAAAATGATTTTAGTAGTTTGGTAGAGCACTGAATAAATTAATTTAGGTTAATTATAATTTTTATTATATTAGCTCAGCTTACTTTTAAACAATTAATATTTCTCCAGTTGTTTAGATTTTTCTTTATTTCTGTTAAAAGTTTTTTGTTAATGAGCTTATATAATCCCTGGGTTTCTCTTGGCAGGTAGACTCTAAAGTATTTTATACTGTCTGAAATTATTTTAAATGGAATTTGTTTCTCTATCTCTTGTTGCTGGGTTTTGATGGTAGTATATAGATATGCTGATGATTTATGTGAGTTTATTTTATATACTGAAATGTTACTGAAGTTGTTAATTGTTTAAACTGGTTTTTAAGTTGATTCTGTAGCGTTTTCTAAGTATACCATTGTATTACCTACAAAGAGTGATAGTTTTGTTTCCTTATTGCCTATTCTAGTTCCTCAAATTTCTTTTTCTTTTTTTATTGCTCTGATCAGCAATTCCAGTACAATACTGAATAATAATGGTAATAATGGGCATCCTTGATTCAATCCCAATCTTATTGGGAAGCTTTCAATTTTATACTCATAACAGATAATTCTTGCTCTTGGTTTTAGATAAATACTAGTTATCATTTTAAGAAATGCTCCAAAGAACTCTATGCTTTGGGGGATGTTGTATTTCATCAAAGGCTTTTTCTATATCTATTAAGAAATTATATGATTTTTGTTGTTTTGTTATTGATATGCTGATAGTTTTCCTAATATTCAACCAGCCCTACATTCCTGATATAAATCCCACCTGGTCATAGTGTATAATCTTTGTAATATATTATTGTAATTTCCTAGCTAGTATTTTATTTAAAATTTTTGTATCAATATGCAGTAAGGAAATTGGCCTATAGTTTTCTTTCTCTGTTTTTACTCTCCCTGGTTTAGCTATCAGTACCATATTTTTGCTATAGAAGAAATTTGGTAAGACTCCTTCTTAACATATTTTTCCAAATAGTTTATGTAGTATTGGGAGTAAATATTTGGCAAAAATTCTCTTGTAAATCCATCTGGTCCTGTGGATTTTTTTCTTAGAGTACTCATTGATGAATTGTTCAATTTCTTTTTCTAATATAGGGTTATTTAAATACCTTTCCTCTTCTGTTAATCTGGGCAGTTCATATTTTTGTAAATATTCATTCATTTCATTTAGACTCTCAATTTTACTGGCATATAATCGGGCAAAATTACTACTAATCATTGCTTTCATTTCATCTGCATTAGTGGTGTATTCACTCTTTTCATTTTTGATACTAGTAATTTAGTTTTCTTTCTTTTTTTTGAACAAATTAACCAATAGTTTATCTATTTTATTGTTTTCCCCCAATAAAATCAACTCCTAGATTTATTTATTAGTTTAATTATTTTCTTACTTTTAATTTTATTAATCTCTTCCTTGATTTTTGGGATTTCCAATTTGGAATTTAATTGAGGATTTTACATTTGTTCATTTTCTATTTTTTTTTTAGTTGCAAACTGAATTCATTGAGCTACTCTTTCTCTCTTTTATTGATATATGCATTAAGAGACAGAAAATTTCCCCTAAGTACTCCTTTGACTATATCCCACAGATTTTAGAAGGTTGTCTTATTGTTGTCATTCTCTTTAATGAAATAATTATTTCTATGATTTGTTCTTTGACCCACTCATTCTTCAGGAATAGATTATTTAGTTTTTAGATTAACTTTTAATCTATGCTTCCATGACCCTTTATTAAATGTAATTTTATTGCATTTTGGTCTGGAAAGGATGCATTTAATATTTCTGCTTTTCTGTGTTTGGTTTTTATGCCTTAATGTATAGATGGTTGGCTGTTTTTTTTTAAAGGTGCAATGTACAGCTGAGAAAAAGATATACTACTTTCTACTCCCATTCCGTTTTCTCCAGAGGTGTATCATATCAAAGTTTTCTAAGATTCTATACATCTGTTTGACTTCTTTCTTATTAATTTATGGTCAGATTTATCTAGCTCTGAAAGAGGAAAGTTGAAGTCCACCACTAGTATAGTTCTACCATTTCCTTCTGTTAATTCATTTAACTTTTCTTTTAAGGATTTGGATGTTATATATACCATTTGATGCATATATGTTTAGTATTGTTATTACTTCATCGGCTATGGTATCTTACAGTGAGATGCACTTTCCCTGCTAATCTCCTTTATTTAGGTCTCTTTTAACTTTTGCTTTGTCTGAGATCATGATTGCTACTCCCGTCTTTTTTAACTTCAACTGAAGCACAATAGATTCTACTCCAGCCCCTTATTTTAACTCTGTGTGCCTGTTTCAAGTGTGTTTCTTATAAACAGTATATTGTTGGATTCTGGTTTCTAATCCATTCTACTATCTGTTTCTGTTTTATAAGCCAGTTCATTCCATTCATATTCACATCCCATTCAAATGTACATTGCTGTGCATTTTCCTCCATTCATTTTTTTTATGTTTGACATTCTCTCTTTCTTTATATCCTGTTTCTCTTCTAAAGTCTATTTTGCCTCTGACCTATGCCTTCTTTTATCTGTTCTCCCTTTTATCACCCTCCCCTTCATTTATTCCTTTCCCCTTCTACTTCCCTGATAGGTAAGATAGATTTGTATTATCCGTTGAAAAATATATCCATAGGTACAGCTATATGCATGTATTGTATATGTATTTGCCCCCCTCTTTGAACCAATTTGGATATGAGTAAGGTTCAAGCATTGCCTGCTGTACCCCACCTTCAACCATTTCCCCTACCTATATAAAAGATCTTCTTTATACACCTCTTTTACATGAGATAATTTCCCCCATTCTTCTTCTTCCCATTCTCCTAAGGGAACCCTCTTTTTCACCTATTCATTTATTTTTAACATTATCCCAATATAATTGACTCACTCTTACACTCTCTTTCTATGTAGAATCCTTCTAAATGCCCTAATAATTAAAAGGTTCTTAAAAGATACATATATTATCTTCCCATATAGAAAGGTATTATTTCTTTTTCATGTTTACTTTTTTATGCTTCTTTTGAGTCAAATATTTGAAAGCCAAATTTTTCTATTCAGCTGTGGTCTTTTTACCAGGAATGCTTTAAAGTCCCCTATTTCATTAAATATCCATTTATTTCCCTTGAAGACTTATACTCAGTTTTGCTTCATAGTTTATTCTTGGTTTTAAGCCCAGCTCTTTTGCAGTGTAGAACATCATATTCCAAGCCCTCTGCTTCTTTAGTGTGGTAGGTGCTAAATCTTGTGTGATTCTGACTGTGGCTCCATGGTATTTGAATAGTTTCTTTCTTGCTGCTTGAAGTATTTTCTCTTTGACCTGGGAATTTTGGAATTTGGCTATCATATGCCTGGGAATTTTCATTTTGGGCTCTCTTTCAGGTGATAATCAGCTAATTCTTTCAATTTCTATTACCCTCCACTTTAAGGGTTTCTGCATAGTTTTCCTGGGAGTTTGAAATATGGTATCTAGGTTCTTTTTTTATTTTTATCATGGCTTTCTGATAATCCACTAATTCTTAAATTATCTCTCCTTGAGTTATTTTCCAAGTCACAGTTTTTTTCTACTTTTTTATTCTTTGGACTTCGTTGTATTGTTTCTTTGTGTCGCATGGAGTCATTAGCTTCCATTTGCCCAACTCTAATTTTTAAGGAATTATTTTCTTCCAAGAGCTTTTGTGTCTCTTTTTCCATTTGGCCAAGTCTTCTTTTTAAGGAGATATTTTCATCAGTGAATTTTTGTAACTTTTTTTCTATTTGAGCAATTTGATTTTTAAAAGTATTATTTTCTTGAGTATTTTTGTGTCTCTTTTACAAAGGCATTAATTTTTTTTCAGAATTTTCTTCCTTTTCTTTCATTTATTTGCCTATTTTTCCCTTATTGCTTTTGATTTTGAAAATAATTTTTTAGCTCTTTCAGGAATTCTTGTTGGACTTGTGTCCAATTCACACTTATCTTTGAGACTTTACTTATAGCTATTATGACTTTATTGTCTTCTGAGTTTGCATTTTGGTCCTCCTTGTCACCATAATAGGTTTTCATGGTTAGGGGTTTTTTTTGGTTGTTTGTTTGTTTTTGCTCATTTTTACACCCTATTTCTTTATTTGGAACTTTAAGTTAATGTTGTGTTCTATTCCTGGCATGGGTGTGGGTGTGGGTGGAGGAGCACTATCTCAAGCTTCAGGCTTTCTTGCACTGCTCTTTTCAGAGCTAGTTCTGTGGGTTAAGAAGTTTTTTGTGCTTCCAACTTGGTGTGATCTGTGGAAATGTGTGGTCATTGCTCCCTTGGTTTATACTCTGTTCCTTACCCAGGAAGGGCCCTTGATCCCTTAGCATTGTAATTTATACTGTTACTCAGGGTCCCTGACCTCTTGGGACCTAAAGTGATATTACTCCTTGGGGCTTTCACTCCCTCTTGACTGACAGTACTCCTCTCTGCCCTCAAACCATGACCCAGAAGTGGGTATAAACAAAGGAGTTGCCAAATAGCATCTAGTCCTGCATCCAGTGCTACACAGGGTCCCCTGTAGTCTCTTTCTGACAGTTCCCGGGTCCCAAAGCTGATGTTTCTGTCACCACCACCTAGTCCTATCACTGGTGTTTCATCCATGTGGGCTCTGGGCTAGCCTCCACCCCCATGTCACAGACCTCTCTTTCTAAACTCCCAAGTTGTCTTAGGCTAGACGAATGTCTCAGTCTGACTATTTGTAGTATCTGCCACTCCAGAATTCTATTTGAGACATTATTTTGAAGTTCTTTGGAGGAAAATGTGGGGAGGGCTCAGTTGACTTCTTTCTCTACTCTACCAACTTGGCTCTGCTTCTAGAAGTCTGCCATTCTCCTTTGGATAAATGATCAAAGGACTCAAAAAAACATAATTGAAAACTATTAACAATTGCTTGAAAGATGCTCAAAATTAGTAAAAACTGAAATGCAAAACATTATGACACAGGATTTCATTTCATATTTAGCCTAATTGGTAAAGATGACAAACATGTAAATATTCAATGCAAGAGGGACAGTAGGAAGATTGACATACTTTATGTGCTCTTGTTGGACCTATTACTTGGTCTAACCATCCTGGAAACAACTTAGAATTGTTGTTTTCTTGACTGAATATCCATAAATTAAATTATTGCTTCTTGACTGAATATTTGTAATGTTTAAATTAGAGATTACATTGCTAATATTCTACAAGGAGGTAAAAAACAGAAAGGTGCCGTATATAATTAAATATTCATTGCAGTATTTTTGTGGTAACAAAGAATTAGGAATAAAGTAGACCTCTGCAAATTGGGGAACGGGTAATCAAATTGCAATACATGAATTTATTGAAATATTACCGCCCTGCATTAATATGAACAATTTAGATGAGCATGAGACGACACATGAACTAAAGAATATTGAAGTCAGAAGCAGGAAGACAGTATATTCAATGGCTACTACAATATAAATAGGATAATAAAGTGAAACTAAATGCTATATAATTATAAGAACCAAACTTGGCCCTAGAGGAGAATTGAGAAAATGTGCCAATTTCCCGTGTTGCAAGGAAGGCAGAAAATAGGTGTGGATTACTGTCGGGCATGGTCCATGTTGGTTGATCTTGCTGAACCCCTATATTTCCTTTTTTCTTTTAAAAGCTTTGTCATGAGGAATAGTTCATGGAGTAGGGAAAAGGAGAAGAGATATATTCAGAAATGAAATACAATGTGTAAACAAAAGGCATCAATAAAAATTTAATTCAAAAAATTCATCAGATAAAAAAATTACATTTAGGCATATTGAATCTTCATCCTTCTGATCTGATGGTTTACTAACATGGTCAAAAAAAAAAAAGGAAATAAGGCTAGTCTGGCATTGCTAGATCATTACTTTCCTTTCTAGATATTCACTAAACATTCCTTTAATAAAGTGATGTCAAATTTTGCCGAGGATTTTAGTTAAGTCCATTGGCCTATAATTCAAAGACTATTCTCTTCCTATTTTGTTCTTCTCCAGTTTTATGATATCTAATCTCTTCTGTTCTCCATACTCTTTCAAAGATCACTCATAGTGGCTCAGCATTCACAATCTCTTATCCTTTCAGAACTCTCAAAATGTAGTTTACCTGGGTTAAATAGCATGAACTAATCAAGAGCAGCTGGTTTCCCTCTTGCTCTCTCCTTTCTTGTCTCTGGTAACAGTGCCCTATGAGTTATTCCTATTGTGTTCTTTCAAGAGAAGTCAAATCAACAAGCATTTATTAAAAACTACATGCCCACCACTGTGTTTTAGCATTTATGTTAGGGTTACAAAAAAGGAACAGAAACAAAATAATAAAAACAAGCAAACCAAAAAATAGTCCCTGTTATCCGGGAGCTCACATTCTAATTGGGGGAAGAACATGCAAACAGCTATGTAAGCTACATATAGTATTCATTGGAGATAAATCAATAGGGGCGGGGGTACTAGCATTAAGAGAGAACTGGGAAACCTCACAGAAGGTGAGATTCTAGGTGGGATTTGAAGGAAGCCAGGGGAGCTAAGAGATGGGGATGAGGAGGGAGAGAATCCTAGTCATGGGGGACAACCTGAAAGTGCCTGGAGTCTGGAGATGTGGTGTCTTGAGTGAGGAATAGCAAGGAAGTCAGTGTCAATTGATAGATCAAAGAGTCCATGAGAGTGAAGGCAGTAAAGTATGAGATGACTGGAAGGGTGTTGGGGTGAGAGTGAAGGGAGTTATGAAGGACTTTGAATGCCCAACGGAAGATTTTCTGTTTGATCTTGTAGGAAATGGGGGATGGGGCGAATGACATGGTCAGATCTATGCTTTAGGAAGATCACTTTGGAAAGTCCAAAGATCAGTCTCCTTGGAGAAGAAACAAACATAAAATAAAACATAAAATTCCTTCTCTGGTGTTAGCTAACAACATTCCTTCCAAACCAAGCAATCAATCTATTACCTGTCTGAATGTTAGTCAGTGACCAAACATAGATGAAACCGTACTTGCTTACTAGATAATCACTGCAACCATTCTCTTCCTATTCTCATAGGTTCTTAAGTCATCTTTGAATGTCCCCTCAACCCACAAATCCAATATCCAATTTTTCCAATATCTCTTGAATTTAACCTCCCTTCTCCCCTCATGATCTCAATATTCTAGTTAAGGACCATATTTCTATCACTATTGTAGTGGCCTCCTTAGCATAGCCTTTTTGATTTTCTTAGACCTCTCCCTTATCTTCTTTACCCCAACACCACTATTTAAACAATTTCACCAATGTACCGCTCTGTTCATATTCTCCTCTCTTTAAAAATATGAAACATCTCCCCATTTTCTAAATACAAACCCCTCAATCTATCATTCAAGCCCATTACAATCTGTCTCCAAATGGGATCATAAATGTATAGAATAAAGCTGGACAAGACCTTGGGATCCATCTAGTCTAACCTCCTCATTTTACAAATCAGAAAACTGAGACCCAGAAAAGTGAAATTATTTATTCAAGATCACAAGGGTAATAAGCTAATTCAACAGTATGTCATTTTGCTACCCTTTGCATATTCTTCAATCCAGACAAGCCTTCTCTCAGTCCTCCATTTTTGCTCTACTTCTTCCATGCCCGTGTCCATGTCTTTGCATGGACTATTTGTACCTGACATGTGGTAGAACCTTTTGACCTTATATTGGTCTGATCAGCCACATTCAGACACACTGTACCTTAACCCCAACATGGTGATGTCATTTGGTCCTTTTCAAGAACGAAGGACGACAGCCAATCAAGTAGCCATGCCTTTGCTCATTCTACCTCCCAAGCCTGGATATAGGCAGCATGATAACAGTAGGAGAAGTTTAGGAACTGGAGTCAGAGAACCTGGGTTCAAAACCTAGCCCTGCTACTGACTACCTGTATGCCTTTGTGCAAGCAATTTAACCTCTCTGAGCTTTCATTGCTCTCACCTGTAAAATAAAGATGCTATGTGAGAGGATCTCTTGGATTCCCTGCAATTTTAAATCCATGACCCAAAGAGACCATGCCTCCACTTGTTGGAGGCCCAGCTCAAGTGCCATGATTTTTTTTCATCCATTATACATCAATAGATTTAGAGCTGGAGGAGACCTCAGAAATCATCTTCTTCCCAGAAGCCTTCCTTTCACTTCCCTCTTCCCTAAGGTGAGAGTGATCTTTCTTTCTCTCCTCACATTTCTCCTAGAGTTTTCCTTCCCTGCCTTTCCTGGATTTGGGTGCAATGCACTCTCCCTTGCAGGAAAGTTATTCATGTGTCTTCTCCCCATTCACTTCTAAGCTTCTTGAGCCCTGAGCCTTTGTTGTATCTACCTTTATATCTCTAGTTCCTAGCTTATAATACTCATTTAAGTGACGAATTTTAAGTTGAATTGAATTGAATTGAATGGTGAATGGATTTGCTATTGCAGTAAATCTGAATTGAAGATGGAAATCAGAAGTATTTCTAGTAGGGGAGGAGATATAGGAATGTAGGAGGAGAAGAGACCACCATTTACCTTCCCATTTATTTCTTCCTGTAGATTGGCAGTTGTAGACAGAAGCTTTCATCCAGCGCCAGAACAGCCTTTGTCAACTCCAGAGACCTTGGAAAGAGACTTGGGCTGAATCTGGCTATGAATTAGAGGGCCTGTGTCAATTAAAAGAAATACAGTTATGCTCTAGAGAAGGGAGCTGGGATAAAGGGCCTGAAAGTAGGCAGCCTCAAGGATATTCAGCACTGGGGCTTCTGGCCCCAACTGGATAATTTTTTTTTTTAGTAGGATTTGGAAATGTACTTTGCAAAATGTCCAAGGTGAGAGGAGTGTGTGGCTTTTACTGCCCCCTTGTTGTTTAAGGGGTGGGGGAAAGATATGCTCGCTAGAGAGCAGAGCTTCCAATCCCAGCTTTGAATCTGAAAACTGATGACACAGCTCCAGTCCTATCATTCCTCAATGGGAACTCTCTGACATCAAGTAATGATAATTGATGTGATTAGCTTTTGTTTATAGAGGGCCTTTGGTCTTGATGCATCCCAGGATGCCTTGTAAACTTTAAGAGCGATATATCCAGGAATCAATTCTCCCACCTTCGGAGCAGATGGCAGCAGCTGTTTAACTAAGCAGGGAGGAAGGGCAGGACAGGAAGTAGAAGGGATGCTTCTGCCACCACACCAATCCTGTTGCTGCTAGATCTGCCCAGGTGAAGAGGCAATTAGTGATTAGCCCCTCTCCAATAAAGAACATAGAGGCCCCGGAAGTGAAGGGACTTAAGACCATGTAATGGGAGAATCCACTGAAGAGCTGGGTATATTTAGCATGAAGAAGGAGAGACTGGAATGGAGAAGGCTTGATGGCTAGCTTAAAGTCTTTGAAGGACTACTTGCAGAGGGATTAGGGCTTGCTCTGCTTGCCCTTAGAGGACAAAAGTCAAAACAATGGGTGAAAACCTCAGAGAGACAAATTGAGGCTGCACCAAAGTCAACAGTTTCCCTGGAGAGGCATGGGTCCTCTCTCATTGCTGGTCTTTGAGCAAAGGCAGAATAATCCGTTGTTGGGCCTGTTACGATGGGGAATCCCTTTCGTATGGGAGGTGTCTTCTACTAACTCAAATATTCTGTATTCTAGAATTTTTTTCAGGAATTTAAGTCTCATTTGGCCTACAATTTAAAGACTTTCTATGTAGGCTCTTCTTTCTCAGTCAAAAAATGGTCATCTCTGACATTTCAGAGAGAGATAAAAGGGGCTGGTTTAATAGTAATTTCGGTCACTGTTTACACATGGTAGAATCGAACATACACAGGACCAGAAGTTGGGAACACTGGGTTCTCATCCCAGCTTAACCATTTACTTGATGCACCCCTGTGGACAAGTCAGGCAAACCCCCTGGACCATGACTTCCTTGCTCATCTATAAGATCATAGGATAGGTAGGGAGACAAATAGATAAAGCATTGATTAAATATTTATTATGTGGAAGGCACTATGATAAGTGCTGTAGTTACAAGCAAGCAAGATAGTCCCTACCCTCAAGGAGCTTACATTCTAATGGGAAAAGAGTATTTGGAGGAGTTCTAGCAAAAGAGGAAAAGGAAAAGTAAAGACACAATCCAGATAAGCATGGAAGGGACCTCAGAGGTCATCTAGGCCAAACTCTTCATTATACTGATGAGGAAACGGAGGCACAGAGAGGTTAAGTGACTTGACAAGGTCAGGCAGATGAGAAACTCAGGATTCAAACCCATCTGACTCCAAATGTAGCATTCTTACCACTGCACCCTCACTATTTCACTAGGCTATTGCAATGTGTAGATAAAGTGAGAGAACATAGATATAAATGTTCTTTGGAAACTACAATGCAAAGCATTCATATTTTTATCATTTATCTTGCAGCTTTTTCACCAAATAGAACACATGGGGCAGGTTCTGACAGCCCATTGTAAAGTGGTGAATCAATAATTAGTGGGCCCATTTGGACAGTAGACTGATCACTCTGGGTCATTTGGGCCGCAAAGTATGTATCTGTTCCTTGGTTTATCCAAACAGCCTCGGTTCCTAGATCCCTGCTGCTGTTCTCCCTTCGTGATGGCCTGGAGACCTCCTTCTGGTTAGCTTGGGAGATTAAATGAGATCATAGCCCATGTTGTCATGGATGCAGATTTTTTATATCCTAGTTTATTTCCACATGTGAATATCGGGGGTTGGAAATGCAGCCATCTTCCTCACAGAGAGGTGAAAGGTTTTAGATGAGTAAGAAATGATCGATATTTGAACCAGTCACCTCCTGTCCTACTTTGTTACACATTGTCTTCACTGATGGGGGCTGGGATTAGTTACCCAGAAGGCAAGCAAAGAAACATTTCTTGGTGTCAGATCAGTATTTGTCTTCTTTCCTGGCCTTCTGGGTAACCAGTACCTTCTCCCTGCTTCCTTCTCTCCACAACTCCACCCCCAGCAACAACAATAACAACAAATTCTGTAAAGAAATTGAAAATCTCTCTAAAGCAGAGGTCTCTTTGGGGGATCATGTGGTATTTTGGCCAAGCATATCGAATAGCTCTGCTTTCATAGGATCATAGAAATTAGAGCTAGAATGAGCTTGTGAGACCATTTTAATGATGAGGAAGCTGAGGTTCAGGGAATGGATTTGCTCAAAGTCATATAGACCATAAGGATATCTTCTTTTTCCAAAAACTTTGTCAAAACTAAAGGAAAAAAAAACTGTCCTGTGTTGACACAATATTTAGATGACATCTTCAAAATCTCATAATATATATTGCCACTTGGGCTATTTGATATCAAACGGCTATACATTTATAAATGCCATGTTCTTTCCCAGAATTCTTCTGTTTCTATTTTCGTGTATCTGTAACCCATTCCAATCCCCCCATTTTCAAATCTTGTGAACTGACTTTTATGCAACACACTGGGAAACCAGGAATGGGAGAATTGTGGGTGAATTTGGGCTTGGGAGGCAGCCAATCCTACTAATTTAGGACCCCAAATTCTATTCTTCCTGGAGTCATTAGCCCTCAATACTATGGAGAAAGCTTTTCCAACCCGGACAAATGAGAAATGAATACTCCCTCCTAATAGTATGCAATAACTTAACATTGTTCTCTGAAGATCTATGAACCAGCCCCCTGCCAGTCTCACTCTGATAAAGGCTGACACGTTGATAGTTTATCCTCCATTCCTCCTCCAGCACATGTTAATAAAAGTTCCATATAAAATGGAGCGATAAAGGAGATTAATTCTTTTTTCTCACACATGCTAAAATCCATCTTTTGGTCTTGAATTATCCAGATGGGCCATCTACACAGCCAGAATTCATTAACCAAATCAGTGCTTACACTCCATTTCTCCTTGTTCTGTGTAGACCAAAGTGTTTCTACAACTCAAGGAAAGGACACCAGATTTGGAGTCATAAGTCCAGGGCAGGATTCTCTGTTCTCTCATTTCCTCAGTATGTGACCTTGGGCCAATCACGTCACTTATCTCTGTGTCAGTTTCTTCCGCAAAATCAGGTTAAATTAGCTGGTTGTGAGGATCACATAAGGTAATACACATACAGCACTTTGTAAATTGTAAAGTGCAATATAAACGTCAATTATTGTCATTGGGAGGCAGTGTGGTTTAGTAGATAGAGACCCTGCCTTAAACAATTGGGGTGCTGGCCTGCCTCTGACATGTGGTAGCTGGGTGGCCGTGGCCAAAGTCATTTAACTTCTCCATGTCCACAGGCAGCTCTCTAAGAGTCTGAGGTTGTAATTTATAGACTAGTAGCTAATCCAAATGGAGAGTTCCCACAGAAATGAAATCACAGGTCCAGACCTTCCCCTCAGAATTATCACAATACTACTACTGATAATAATGATAATATAATGATGTTACTTATAATGAATAATTGAGAATAATAATAATAATTGTTGCTGTTGTTATTTTACTTGGGTTGAACTGGTGTCTATGCTTAAACTGGCTGTTGTCCCATCAGTTGTCCTGAAATAAACAGCTTTGCATTTGCCTTGCCAATGAACCTGAAGTCTATGGGCCCAAGACTGCAGTCTGGGCATTTGAATTAGCAGTCCCTTCCCTGAATTTAAAATGCTCTCTTTCAGGAGCTAGAGAGAAATTAACTGGCATTATTTCTGGATCCATTAGCTGTGATGAAATGACTGTGGCTTAAGGTTGGACAGAGCCTGTGTCTTTATTGAATTTGTTATGCCATCATTCAGCCTTCATTATTTGGGGAAATTATAACCAAGAGCTCTAAGTTATGTTTCAGTGAGAATATGAGGCAGAGAGGATAATGTAAAGAGTATTTAAAAAAAAGTTTTTAACTTCCAGATTTGGGGGTACATCTAATGTGTGGCTAAGATGCACATTGTGCTATATATATATCTACCATAGGCATTATCACAGAATGTCAGGGCTGGAAGGGTCCTCAAGTGTGTGTGTGTATGTGTTTATGTGTGTGTGTATGTGTGTGTGTGTGTGTGTGTGTGTGTATACAGATCTATGCACTTGTATGTATATGTGTATATATGTGTATGTATTTACACACACGCATGTGAATATATGTGTGTGTGTATGGATATAGTCCAATCTATACCGGAGCTATAATTCCTTCTACAATATTGCTAGCAAATAGTTATCCAGACGATTCTTGAAAACCTCCAAGAAGGGGAGTCTACCACTTCTAGAAAGCAGTTCATTCCACTTGTGGACATTTCTAATTATCAGGATTTTTTTTCTTATATTAAGGAAAAATCTGCCTCTCTACAGCTTCCATGCATTACTCCAAGGTCTGACTTTGAGGGCCAAACAGAACAAGCATAGCCACTATTTCACATGCTAGCCCTTCAAATATCAATGAGGAAATATGCAAGTACTATGACTTGTTTTCAGCCACTCAGCAAGTAAGTGGCATTTACAATAATTCAAACCTAGGTTTTCTGAATTCCAAATCCAGGATTTTTTTTTCTGTCATGTTTTGTGATTCATTTTGTGAGATTTAGTGGGGGAAGTTTAACAAAAGCTTTGAAGAAAATGGCAATCTAATTGAGAATTCTATGTTTACTAGGCATAGAGGACATCTCTAATATTCTTAAATTATTTGGGCCTCAAACAGGTCGAAATAGTGTTAGTAAGTACAGCTTACATTGTACGGTTTGGAAGAAATTAAATATTGAATAACTTCATCTTGGCAAGGAGGGCTGATGGGAAACAGTATTTTTTTTCCCAACTAAAGATACCGAAGGTTCATGCAAGAGGGAAAGGCCTCTGAGAGGGTGTATACCAATGGTGACTCAAAGATAAGGAAACATGCTGTTACCCCAAAGTAAATATAATCACGAAAAAAATTGGAACTTCATCTGTCCCACTGACCCACTTTAGGAATAATCTGCTGGCAGAGAGCTTGCTGCTTGCCTGGACATACCCACTTGCTGTGCTTTAGGGCCTGGTGAAGTTATCCTTTCTCCACTACCTCTTCCCTACCTCATAACTGCCTTGCCAATTGGCATCTCTAGCCTTAGGAGTTTCCTGCTCTATTTAAGTCTTGTTTATTTGCTGTCTGTATTTTTTATAAGCAGTTTTGTTTCCAGACCAACATAAGCTGAATTTTGTTGTATTCTGAGTGAGTATATGCTATGAGGAGGGGACATTGGAAAGGAAGGAAGGTCAAAAAAGAACCTGAGAAAAATTGCTTTAGATATAACCTTGAATATATATTAATATACCTTGTGGATCGTACAAGTAAAGATTTCTATCTCATAAAATATAATGTCCTTAAAATATTTTTAAAATATAAGGTTCTTGAGGGTAAAGATTATCTTATTTCTGCATTTATATTCCCAGGACCTAGAACCATATCCGACATACAGAAGGTGATTAATAAATGTTTATTGATTAGCTGATCTCTTTAAGTAGGTTGAGAGGAGCATATAAAATGTATATTTTAACTGATTCATTTAAGAATGTGAAATGGTATATGTTTATCAGCCCACAACCTCAAAGGCTGTATAAAGGGGATATATGTTTCATTTGGTAGATTGTTTTGGAAAATCTACCAGACAAGGCACCTTTTTTTTTTTTAACTGGTGGCAGCAGCATACCAAATGAGATAAAATTCTTCACTGGCATCAGAAAAGCTTGGTAGAGAATTCCTTCAAATCCTCAAAGAAAAGAAAAAAAAAGAAACAAGAGTGATGGGGTATAGGTCATTGAGACAGAAAGAAAATTCTGTGGAACATTCAAAAGTCATGCTGATAAGGCCAAAGGTTTGACTTTCAATTAATCTTTGTGTCTAAGAACATTTTACCAGTTCTCCCTAAATGAAATTGTTCCTTTTAATTTCCTAGTTTTCTTTTCAGAATGGTTGAGATTCCTTGTAAAGGGAGGACTAAGGAAGCTGATGAAGGCCTGGATGATCGGGTTGATGTTTATTTTGCAGCTGCTTGAGTAATCAGGAGTAAACACAGAAGAACTGGTTCTCAGGCTGGATGGAGAAAGAAAGTGGCTCCTTCTAAACCTATTCCCACTTCTCTCCCATGAATGGTGAATGGGAGATAGGGCCAAGAACATTCAATTCAACAAACATTAATTAAGGGTGCTAGGTACCATGCTGGGCACTTGGGATTCTAAGACAAGAAAGAAGCCATTCTTATCCTCTGGGGTTCATATTGTACTGGCGAACACAAGGGAATTGGTAAGCAAATGCAAAGAAATTTGATGAGAGAGACAGTACTGACAACCAGGGACATCAGGGAAGGCTTCATAGAGAGAGTTGAGTTTTGACAGAAAATAAAGTTTTGAAAGACAGTTGAGGAGGATGTGTCTTCCAGGAAAGGAAGAGAATCTAAATAACTGTAGAAAATGATCATTTAGGGGAAAAGTTAATTTGACTGGAATATAGGATGAATGAGAGGGAATATTATATAACATGGGGATAGGGACCAGAATTGTGATTTTATTGTCTTAGGGAAGACCCAGGTGATTAAATTCCCTCTGCTAATGCAGATGGGCATCTGATCTGAGGTGGGTCTCAAAACCCAGGTCTTCATGGCCCCCAGGCCAGCTCTCTATTTACTATACCAATGTGCCTCCAAGGTGAAGCTAGAAAACAATGCACTGTAACTATTGGTGGAATTGGGAATTGGCTCAACCATTCCAGAGGGAAATTCAAAGAAAGTATACCTCTTGACCCAGAGATTCAGCTGCTTGGCATATACCTCAAAGAGGTCAATGAAAATAAGAAAGGTCATGAGATGCACACACACACACATACACCACTGGACAAATAATAATATTTATATGCCTCAGTTTCTTCTTCTGAAAAGTGGGGATAATAATAAAATCAACCTCACAGGGTGGTAATGAATATGAATGAGAGTATATATATATATATGTGTGTGTGTGTGTGTGTGTGTGTGTGTGTGTGTGTGTGTGTGTGTGTGTAGGTATGTGTGTATACATATACTATATATAATTGTACATAGAATAATTTTTGTGGTAGTAAAGAACTAGAAACAAATTAGATGTCCATTGATTGGAGGAAAGGGTGAATATTTTTTATTCATGAATGTGACATAATATTACTATGCTTATTGAGCATCCCCTGAAACCATCATCCGGGGGAACAACCCTTGAAAAGGTGGTGGTACCTGTCACCTGTCTCTGCTGGTACTGCAGGCCCCACTTACTCAGCAGTCACAGTTACTGAAGATCCAGAAAAGAAAGATCTTGACACCAAAGTCCTGGGCACATTCATAGAGTTAGATACAGTTTTACCAAAGGCAATCATATTAATGAAGATGCATGTCCATCTGCTTTTCCATTATTTGCTGAGAACCACTGGGAATTTCTGTCTGAATGGTACCTGAAACCCTCTACATTTATTTTCTCCCACTACTGCAACATGAGTTTCTTGAGAGCAGAAACTGCCTTTCTCTTCTGTTTACGTCCCTAGAATTTAGCACAATGTGTTAACGTAAGTGCTTAAAATGGTTTTTCATCCATTCTTTCATTCATTTTCTACCCTCAAGGAGCTTACAAATAGATGGAGGGTACTGGATTTGGGATCTTGAAAGACTTGCATTTTAATCCTACCTCAGACATTTATTAGATATATGCCCCTGGGCAAGTCATTTAATATTTATGTGCCTTAGTTTTCCCATCTGAAAAGTGGGGACAATAATAAAATTAACCTCACAAGGTGGTTTTGAATATGAAATGAGAGAGTATACATAAGCTACTTTGAATAATAATAATAATATTATTATTATATTATTATTGCTAACATTTATATAGTGCTTACTATGTGCTAGGTACTACGCTAAATGCTTTATAATTAGTATATCACTTAGTACTCACAACACCTCTGGGAGGTAAGTGCTTTATTATTGTCCCCATTTTAAAGTTGAAGAAGCTGAGGCAAGTAGATGTTAAGAGACTTGTCCAGGGTCACACAGCTAGTAAGTGTTTGAGAAGCTGGAATTGAACTCACAGGTGCAGTAATCTACCATGCTAGCTCATTACCCTATATAACACAGAGATAGATAGATGAATGAATAAATGAGTAGATGAATAGATTGACAAATAGACAGACTGATAGATGAATGAATGAAGAAAGAAGGGAATGCATGAACAAACAAATGAATGGATAAATAGATGAATGAAGGCATAGATATTAATAAAAGACCATAATGAATGCCTCTAGGCATTGGTTTGCACTGTGTAAATGCTAGCTATTATCATCATCACTCCTGCTCAAGAGGTATCCTGGTAAATATAATATAAGGTCAAGAGTGAAAGAGCCAAAGGACAGAGAAGATAAATTCGGGACAGTGGGGAGTAAAGGGCTGGCAGATGGGATAAATGAAGGCTAAATGGAATGGGTAGGGCCTGATCTAACTCTTCAAGGAAGATAAAAAATTTGAAACCTGGAGATGAGGAAGAAGGGATGGGCCCTCATCATCTCTAGGGAATCTTTCCCCAAATCTAATCTATTCAGAACATGTTCTATGACTGTAGTGAGCAAATTTGGGAAACTTGTGTATCTTTGTTTTATGTCTCACTTGATATCGCTGAACAAAGTCAGCTCAATGGTAGCATTTATTAAGGAATCTTGTAACATCTTAACAAGCACATGAGAGCAATCTTTCTCTCAGAGAGTCTTTATGGCTATATTTGGCTCTACCATTGTAATCTCCTTGAGGGCAGGGATTGTCTTTTACCTCTTTTTGTGTCTCCAGTGCTCAGCACAGTGCCTGGCATATAGTAGGCAATTAATAAGTGTTTCTTGATTGATTGATTACCAAGTCAAATGCTTTTTTTTTTGCAATTAACCAACCAAAAACATCTATTCTATATGCCTTTCAATTATTTGTGCATGTGAAACATGTCCTGCTATAGAAAAGCAAATGAAAAAACTATCCTGTTCCGTTCTAATATTTTTATTTAGGATATACACTTACTATGTCTGTAGAACATCCTCAAGAAGATTTTAGAGATGAGAAATAAAGTCAAAAAATGGTAGTTGCTCAGTCCTTCTTCATAGGTAATAACAATGTATGTGTTTCATCCCCTCTCCCCCTACCCCCATTCTTTGAGATATCTTGGAAATGAATCTCTGAGTGCTTTCAAAATTGCATTGTCTCTAGCATGAATTTCTTTTGTATATAGTTGGTCAAGTTCAGCTAATCTTCCAGATGAATGCAAACAAATATTTATTAAGTGTGTGCTATGTGGAAGGCACTGTGGTGGGCACTAAAAAACAAATAATAACTAGAACAACACTGCCTAATCCTGCTGGTAAGGAGCTTACATTCTATTTGTGTAAGGGTTGGGGAGAGGGGGTAAGTATGGGTGTAGGTACGTGTATGGTATATAGAATGTGGTTTATGACATGATGGCATACACATAGCTAGAAGTACAGTACAAGGTAGGTATAATGAGGTACAAAAAAGAGATCTAGATAAAAGTACTGTAGGGGAATTTGAAGAAGAGAAGACTTGTAGCTAAGGGGATGGAGAAGGTGACACCTAAGCCAAACTTAAGAAAGAGAATGATTCTGAAAGGGAGAGATGATGAAAGAGCACTTTCCAGGCATGGGGGATGGTCTGGAAGAATGCCGCAGAAGTAGGAGATGGAATGTTGAACTCTGGAACAGTCATTCAATTTGGCTGGAATGCAGAGTGCATGAAAGGATGTAACTGGGGATGTGATAGAGCCAGCTTGAACAATGTTTTCAAGAACTGATTGTTAAATTTTCAGTGTGAGTTTTTACACCTTGGAAATAAACAAACTCTATAAATCAGGGTTTGATTTATTGTTTTGTTGATTGTCTAGACTTGAGAAAGTGATAAATATTAATAACGCAGACTAAACTTCAAAATGTGTCCTGCATTAACCCTTCCCACACCTTTTTAAGAAAGCCAGTTGTTAGATATTTACCAGAACACTCCTTGTTGTAACATCAACAAAACTAGGAAGTTAGGTTGGAACCAAGCTAAAGAGATTTTAATTCTAGAAGTAATAAGGCAACACTGGAGTTTTTATAGTAGAGGAATGGCATGATCAGACCTGTATACTAGGAAGATAATTCTGACAGCTTTGTGTTCAAGGCTATCATAATAATCCAGAAGAGAAGATTTGAACTAAGATAGTTTTCATGTGAGTGACAAGTACAAGATAAATTCAAAAAATGTGATGAATTATAATTATCAACTGATTGGATGGGCGAGTATAGGAGATGGAAGACATGAAGGCAAATATGGCTATGAGGCTCTTCCAGGTGGTGTTGTCTGTGACTTCTGGACTGATAATCCATATGACTCTATTAATTGGCTATTTAATGTGGCTTAAAAAGGTTACCCTAAGCTCCTGATTCTATGAGAGCATTTGCAAACGATTTTGGTTTCAGCCCCACTAGTTCCAAAATGCTGAACAAGACACTGTTCTTCAAGCCTTTGCCAAACTCTGATGGATATGGACAATGGATGCTGGTCAGAAATCACCAGAGTATCAGTATCTCTCCTCCTTTATCTGTAGCACATAATCTCCAGTGGATATTGAGAACGTCTTAGACTAGCATCTCCAGACCAGTGTTCTCCACTCAGCCTTAGGCATGTTTATCACTGTGCCAATAAAACAGAGGGGATTTATGGCTACTCTTTTTTAATTCATTCAATTCTCTGTTCATTGGGAGGTTAATGTTGTTGATCTATTTTCTCTTGAAACAAATAAAAACAATATGTGCTGACACTGGCTCTGACTTTTGACATGGACCATAGAGGTCAGCATTTAATTTTATATTTATAGACTACATGAACAATATTAAAAACTGTTCACTCAATCCTTGTCATTTTACAACTTTGTTCAATGACTCTCAGCTCATTGTGGATTTTTTTCCTTTTACCTTCCTTATTCTATCTCTCCTTTCTGTTTTTTCTCCATATTTTTTAGTTTGCTCTCTTCTCATTTTTTAGTTTTCCTCTCATTGCTCTCTTCACCTCTCTCTTTCTCTCTATCCTTAGCTCTTTCTTAATCTCTCCATCTCTTGATTTCTGTCTTTTCATTCTTCTTTCTCCATCTCTCTTTTTAATCCTCCTTTCTTCTCCCTCCCTCCCTTCTCCCCTCTCTCCTCTCTCTCCCTGCTGTCTCTTCTCCTCTTCTCATCCTCCTTCTCTCTCTCTCTCTCTTCTCTCTCTCTCTCTCTCTCTCTCTCTCTCTCTCTCCCTCCTTCTCTCTCATTCTTTCTCCCCTTCTCTTCAAGGATCTCTTGACTTTAATATTATGAGTCATTTTGTGGTGGCTTCATTATGGGATTGAAAAAGGATGTGAGTGGAAGTAGACAATGAAGAAGGTACTGAAAGGCAGAGTTGCTTTTAAAGAACGTGAGGTTTTGAGAGAACTATACCGGTCTGAGGTTAAATTGATAAGCCTTTAAAAATCAAAATCTGAGGAGCAGCTGATACACCCTGATACAGAGGTGTGCAGTGAGTATTAGGGAAAAGTATTTAGACTTACCAGAAGTGTGTCTGGATGTGATCTTCTATCTCTTGTGTTTATCAGACTCCTTTTAAAGACACTATAAATGATGGACTGTTTTGTTTAACGCTGGCTCGGTGCACACAAATCAGTTTGCAAGATAACAACTAACCAACCATCAATTGAACTCGGTTAAAATTCTTGTTATTTTGGAAACAGTTGATTTTAGTCAAAGAGTGCAGCATAATGGAAAAACAACAACAACAACATTGGATTTAGAATCAAAGGGCCTAGGTTCAAATTCCACCTTTTCTATTTACTAGTTATGTGGGCAAATCATCTAACCTCAGTTTCTTCATCTACAAAAATGGAAGGATTAGATTCAGTGACCCCCAAATCCCTTTTGACTCTCAATCTCTAAGATGCTGTGATCCAGTTACTACAATACGAAGTCATGATGTTTTATTCTCCTTGCCATTTCCAGAATACAAAGCCCAGGACTCATACACAAGGATATGAACTGGACTTGTGATTTTACTGGCTTAGGAAGTCCCTGGGAAGGAATCTCTCTCTTCCAGCGCAGGTGAGTGTAGGTGAGCTCCTTCTCTGCAATAGCCTTAGAGAACTGATGAAAGCAGATGCCCTCATGTGTCAGAAGCAGATCAAAATGTAATTGGAAACTATTTAATAAAATAAATAAAAATGCAATACAATGTAGATAACATTGCATTTTAAAACAAAGTCAATGTGCAGCCTGTAGGGATCTGTATGTACAAGTCAGTCGCCCCATTTCTATTTGACAGTGACATCACTGATGTGCTCAAGACCACATACCCTGTATGTGTCAGAAGTATCCATCTTTCTTTCTTTGAGGCCAGCTCACTAGCCTCTATGCCTTATTGGCTTCTCAGATTGCACATAGTAAGTCTTTAGTGAAGATTTTTCAGTTCATTTGCACTCAGAGCTGATAGCCTTCCTACCACCTAGTGGCCAGTAGTTGCAAGTCTTGGCCTATCATGCCAGTGTGTAAATTGATCACAACTGTTTTTGCCGAAAGTCACTGTCAGAAAAGCCTTCCTGCAGCATGTAGAGACCCCATCTTGGCTTCTGTTTCCTCACTTACAGGAGAGGCATAATGATGTTGGTTCCCTGCAAAGATGACAGGAGGGTTAATTAACTACTACATTTGAAAGGCTTTGAGATCTTTGGAGAACACTGTACAGTCTTGTAACTGATGTCTAAGTAGATAAAATATTTAGGCTGTAACCTCTAGCTGTGGTTTAATCCTATTGTATTTTCTGCATTTTGCAAATTCTTTATTAAAACATTCACCAGGAAACCTTCCTCGATATAAACAATTGAGAGAAGCATATACCTTATTTAAGATGGTGCATTGACTTAATGATTGCCGAGCTCTCACCAAGCCACTCTCATTTAGGGGTATGCTGGTAAATGTTTAATAACCGACTCTCTGAAAATGCCAGACATACTTTTAACTTTTATCTGAATTATTAACATTTTCTCAAGTCTAAACCAATCAGTGAAACAATAAACTACCACCTGATTTGTGGTCTTTGCTGAGGTGTAATGCTCGAACTGAAAATTTAACAATTGACTCACCAACATCCCTGTGATTGTCTGGCAGAAGGCCAGTGACTTAACCCTCCAGCTCTCATTCTCCAGCACTTGTTAATAAAAGTTCCCTGTAAAACAGAGCAATAAAAGCTACTCACAGCCTTGGCATGTGCCCTGAGGTGTGGTTGGACTGCACTGGTCCACATCTCTCAAAAGTCCCACAAAGGCATTAGAGTTTTTCTATTCCAGATGTGGACAGATTTGATTTGTGAACTATCTTGTTTATTTAGGGAGGAAGGTGATAGAAACCTAGACTAGGAAAGCTGGAAAAGATTTCAAATGATAAAATACAATACATAGATAGATGAGAGAAAACCTAATTTCTCCATTTTACGAATTAGGAAACAGGTCCAAAGAGGTGAAAATGACTTATCCAAGATTACATGATTTGTTAATAAAAATGCCAGTGCTCAAGCCTCCTTGTCTTAAAGTTATTTACTTGTGCCAAGAATGTCTGTTTGCTCTAAGGTTTATTAATTCAATTCAATAGGCATTTATTAAATGACAACTATATATATATATGCATATATATATGCATATATACATGTATATATATGTGTGTGTGTATGTATATATGTGTGTATGTGTGTGTGTGTGTGTGTGTGTATATATATATGTATATATATATATATACAGAGAGAGAGAGAAGAGAGAGAGAGAGAGAGGAGAGAGAGTGCGCACTGTTCTAGGTAGTAAGAATTCAAACAGAAAAACAAAACAGTTCCTTCCCTCAAAGAGCTTACATTCTATTTATTAGATAAATAGATCACATCCACAGGTAGGGAAATATGAAGTACATACAAAAAATAGTTTCAAGCTTTTTTTGTGTGTGTGGGTGGGTTGGCAGGGAGTAAGGTGGCAGCACCATGAAGGTCTCGGACACCCTGAGAGAATATAAGGTAGTTGGACGCTGCCTGCCTATTCCCAGGAGTCAGGTGCCGCCTCTTTTTCAAATGCCGATCTTTGCTCCTAATCGTGTTGTAGCAACATCCCAATTCTGGTACTTTGTTTCCCAGCTGAAAATGATGAAGAAGTCTTCTGGAGAAATTGTATATTCTGGGCAGGTCTTTGAAAAATCCTCTCTTAGGGTGAAAAACTTTGACATTTGGCTGTGCTACGATTCCAGAAGTGTATACGTACAGGGAGTATAGTAACCCGAAACTGATGGTGCCATCACTCAGTGCTACTGAGATATGAGAGCCCATCACTGTGCCCATGCCCACTCCAACTAGATCATCAAAGTGGAAGAAATTCTTGCCTGCAAGTGCTTCCAGCCTGCAGTCAAGCAGTTTCATGACTCCAGAATCAAGTTCCTCTGCCTCCACGGAGTTCTGCGTTGCCAGCACAAACCATGCTTTACTACCAAGAGGCCCAACATGTTCTTCTAAGTGCAGAGATAAGGAGGCACCTGTTTTATTTGATCTGTTTAAATAAATTTCTCAATTAGAAAAAAAAAGAGTAATTTCAAGAAAGGAAGAATTACCAACAGTTTACCAAAGGCAAGGTATGTGTTAAATAACTCTCATTAGAAACTTACCAGAACCTGTGATTTTTTTCTTTATTTTTGGACAAGTTAAAATATAATTCATTGACTTAATCATTGAGTGAACAGAGCACTGGACCTGGAGTCAGAAAGACCTGAGTTCAAATCCAGCTTCAGTCAATGAGTAACTATGTGACCTTGGACAAGTCACTTAACTTCTACTCAGTTTCCTCATCTATGAAATGGGGATTATAATAACACCTACTACCCAGAGTTGTGCTGAGGATCAAATGAAATAACATTTTAAAAAACATTTTGCAAACCTTAAAATGCTGTAAAAATGCTATTATTAATTTTAAAAATAATATTATTATTTTTAGACTAGCCTTGGTATTTTTATAATTACTGGGTAATTCTGCCTGAGGTACATACAGTGAGTCTGTCTTCTTTCTCTTCTCTCATTTTGGTCATTTCTGTATTCTGCTTCTTCCACCTCTCCTATACCCCAGTTCCTGGAAGTTGGCTGATCGCTGACTTTCCGGATGTACCTGTGTCCTGCCTGACCTTCCATCTGCTTTTGACCAAAATGATTATCTCCCATCTCTGTCTCTAGATCTTCTGCCACATGTGTGTTCTTTTTCTGATAGCCTCTATCCGTTGATTGGTCGCAGACTCTATTTCCTGTTCACCTGATTTAGATGGATTCAGTCCAGTCTGGTTTTCTCTTTTGCTTCTCTCTGACCCCTCCTTCCCTATGCCGCCTAGTATGCCTTCCTTCTGATCTAGAGCTAAATGGGCAAAACTGGTCACCACCCAACTTCTGCTTTCTCCTACCACATGGACTGATTATGTCCTTTCTTGTTTGCTCCAAGCCCTAAAAACTGAGTCCAGAACTTGAAAATAGCTATTATATCCCCACTGACTCTTCTCTTCTACAGATTAAACATGCTCAGGTCTTTCAACTAATCCTCATATGACATGGACTGAAGGTCCTTCACCATCCTGGGTGCCTTCCTCTAGACATTCTCTAGCTTATCAAAGTCTTCCTTAAACCATGGCACCCAGAACTGAACAATATTCCCAATATATTTGGATGAGGGCAGAACATAGTGGGACCATCATTGTCTTACTCCTGAAAACTATGCCTCCTCATAATTCAGCCTACAATTGCATTAACTTTTTCAGCTCCAACTCATATCAATCTTGTAGTTCACTGAAACCCCTAAATTTTTTTTTTCAGGACAACTGCTGTCTAATGATGCCACTCCCATTTGGTATTCATAAAATTGGTTTTCTTTTACTAAAATTCTCTTTAGTGCTTCAGGGTAAACATCTTTAGATCTTTAGCCAATTGTCCTGCGGCATAGGTTAGCAACACCTCTCTATTCTGGGCATCTTCCCTGGGAGCAGCTCCAATCTGTCAGCAGCCTTTGTAAAATATATTTGCCCAGCAATAATATACCAGATATGATCAGATAAGGGCAGAGTACAGTTGGACTGCCACTTTCATTGTCCTGGACTCTAAGCATCTCAAGGCAGCCTAATGCCTGTGCCTCACCAGAGTCTAAAATAGCCCTGGTCTCATGAGCTGTGTGGGAGGCCACTCTCAGGTTGAATTTGACACTACCAGGGCATATTGGGCATGGTTAAAATAATTGCCCCTTGGTTTCCTGATCTTGACATATCCTGCCAGATTACATTGCATGTTCAAGGAAGGAAAGAGTTAGATCGGGAGACCTTACTGTCTGGTGACCTTTATTTTGGCTGAAAGCTAATAGACATTGAGTTCTGCAGAGAGGAAGCTCTCTTAGGGAATTTGCATAATAATACAGTCTTTGTCTCCATTATTGTATTTAATTGAAAGAAGAGTTACATCAAATTTTTACCTAATGGTTTGTACAACACTCTTTCATAATTAAAGTAAAGTGATACAAGTCAATCTTCAGTAATTCACTAATAAAGTCATTTCCTTCCCCCTCCTCCTATTTGGCAATGGGTAATTTTGTCTGTGCCAGAGTGGAGATCAGGTTGCTGGAGGTGCTGTCAGCTGGCAGGGCTGACTTTCCCTCTGGCTTTGAAGAGATAGAAATCAACTGAACAATATACTTACCCTCTCCTGACCTTGTTTCATTTGGTGCAAAAGTTGGTGCCCAAATATGGCACTGAGCTGTCAGAAGGAACCACCACTTTGTAATGTCTTTTGCTCAATATCCTGTCACCCAAAGACCTTGCCATTTCTCATTCTATCAGATAACTGTTTCTAATAAAAGAAGCTTAACGAATAATGAGAAGTACCTACAAAAGCAAGGGACAGTGCTCCAGAGATGTAGCAGGATTATTGGTCAAGAAGAAATGTTGGTCCCATTTAGCCTATTCTTCAGCCTTTAGGAAAGATGGCCTGTCATCCTGTCATTCACCTAAAGGGAGATAAAAGCTTTTCAAAGTGACTCGTCTTTGCATGATTTGCAAGGGTGCCCCTCCTGTTGGATTACTATTTCTTATTCAGCTTTTTCTGACTTGAAGAAATACATCTCCAAAATAAACATTCTCAATATTTGTAGCAAAATAGAATGTGTCTATATAAAAAAAAACCCTTCTAAATGATGTGAAACAGAGAAAAAATGATAGAAATAAATACTGTTTTGGATAATTAGAATATCACATACTATGCTAAAATTATTAAATTTTCATGGAGGTCTTAGAAGACATTTTAGAACATGCCCAGGGCCTCAGGGTCATTATTATGGCCATTATTTTACTTTTGGTGCCAATCATGCTAGTTAGTAGAGTTCAAGTTCACCATCAACCCCAAGTATTTATCAAATGTCTACTGTGTGCTTGAAATGACAAATAACATAACTTTTACTCTATAGATAATGTTCGTAAAGTCTCTTTGTGATTTAGAACTTTTAATATCTTGGGCTAGAGGGATGATAGGAAATAATTGTGACTCTTTCAGGTGATCAACAGAGAATTCTCACAGCTGATTGCAGTTCCACTAGACAGGGAAAAACTGTTGAACCATTTTGCATTTGGGGGCCATTGTTTTAATTGTCCTAGGATTTAAAAGAATGAAAATGTACAACCAAGTTAATGCCTGTGCTCAAAGTGTAATAAAACTGCTTTGAAAGCATGTTTAGAGACTGTTTTTATTCAACCTGCACTGATCCATAATTAAAGCTAAAAATGCACAAGAAACCTATCCATATCATAGTATGACTCTTTGTTCCACCAACACAGATTATTTTATTTTATTATTTTATTACTGTTATTTTAGAGAAATACTGGAGATTTTTTTTTTTAATGAAGATTAGGGGTGTAGTAAAGAGGCCTAATGTAACTGTTATAATTTGGCATTTTATAAGAAAGGCTAGATACAGTAGTGCAGTAAGGGAAAAAATGTGGAAATAAACTTTGGCAAGGAGGAGAAAAATCACCTCAGATATGTGAATGATTTGACAGTTTACTTAGAAAACCCTAGAGAATCAAGAGAAAAAAGGGCAAGACAAGGGTTTTAGTAAAGTAATAGGTTACAAAGTAAGTCAAGAAGTCACTCATGTTTCTGTAAAGTACTAACAAAAAAAAATAAGGAATAGACAATATATTTACTATAATGATAAAATGAAGTAAATATCTGAGAACTAATGACCCAAGATATTAATATTGAATATAAGCTCCTTGAAACAGGGAAAATGTTATTTTTGGTTTTGTTTCCTGAGTGCTTAGTACAATGCCGACCATATAGTAGGTACTTACTAAATGCTTTTGAGTGGATTGATATAGAACTTATCTATAAACAAATACAGGAAAAAAATTACTGAAATTAAGACTTAAATAATTGAAGAGCTGACATAATCATACAATCTTAGAGTATGAAGAAACATCAGATGGCATCTAATTCAACCCACATATGAACAAGAATTCTATTTACCATATAATAAGTGCTCATACAGCCTTTGTTTAAATACCTCCAGGGGTGTTTGGGAATGCTCATCATTTGGGGCAGCCCAGTCCACATTTGGATAATGCTGATTGTTAGGAAGTTTTTCCTTACTTTCCTCTTTTTCTGCATAGTCTCCTGGTTTTTCTCTAGAGGGACAAACAAAACAAGTTTAATCTTTTTTCACATGACATCCATCCAAATACTGAACACAGCTCTCATGCTCCCTAGCTCTTCTTTCTTTAGTTCCTTCAACGATCTTCAGATATCCTGGTGTGCAGGCACTTCAGTATGGTTTCTGGTTGCTCTCTTCAATCAATGTCTTTCCTGAAATGTGACAATCAGAACTAACTGGACACACTATTTTAGATATGTTTGGACCAGGCCACAAGAGAAGGGGATAAATACATCCCTTGTCCTGAAATCATGCCTCTTAAAGCAGCTTAAAATTAGCTCAATCAGAACTGAATTTTTTGAAATTATGATGACCAAGCTTTGACCCAAAGAAGAGATATGAGACAATACTACCCTAACATACTTCTTGGCAGAGATGGGAGACTAAGGGTGTGAACCCATATTACATCAAACTTTTTCGATATGTTGTCTAGTTTTCTTGAAATGTTTTCCCCTCCTCATTTTCATTCTTTGTTATAAGGAATGGTTCTCTGAGAAAAGGAACAGGGAGGAAAGCATTGGGAGTACAGGTGATGTCAAAACAAAAGATATCAGTAAAAATTATTTCTTTTTAAAAAATTTTATTTTAAATTTATTTAATTTAATATTTAATTTAATTTAATTTTCTATGCACAACTTGCTATTCCTTTCAAAAATACAACAAGATTGTCATGTAAATTTATTTTTTCTTCCCTTCTCCTCCCCACCCTCACACCCTAGAGATGGCTACCATTAGACATTATTTTTTTTTAATTTTCAGAAAGACTTCATTAATCGTTTTCATCACCATAACACACTTCTGACCTATATTGGGCATAAAGTAGACTAATACACCAATATGTTTTTGAGATAAACTACAATCTATCCACACTTCCCCCATCTTGTAGTTGTGGAATTGATTTTTTGAACTCAAATGGAAGAAATTACTTTTGTTCTTATAACATTTAATTCTGTTAGATTTAGCTAAATGTTCTAGCCTATCAAGCTCTTTTCAGTCATCAACTTTGGTCCAGTGTATTAGCAGTGTTTTCCAGGTTGGAGTCATTTACACATTTGATTAGCATGCCATCTTTGCCTTTCTCCAAGCCCCTGGTAATTATGTCTAACTGCATAGGAGCAAGCACATTTTTAAAAATACTCTACTGGAAACTTCCTTCCAAATGGATAATGAACAATTAAAGACTGCTCTTTGGGTTCAGTCACATAACCCCTTTTGACTTGACCTAACTGTATGGTTGTCTAGCCTACATATTTCCATATTTTCCATACTAGCACAAGAAGCTTTATTGAATACTTTGCTAAAAACCTTCATAAACTGTATGTACAAGCATTCTTATCCAATCTACTTGTCTAGATTCTTCTTTTTTCCTGGAACCATGATTTCATTAGTGATTTCATTCATTCCCAGTTTGTTAACTGGGAGTTCATTATCTACTGGTGACAATCAACAATTGTTCTGCAACTTAGAGTGTTAAGGACAGTAAGAGGCTAAGTGACTCATCCAAGCAGAAGATGAGGGAGGCAAGTCTTGAATTCATATATTTTCTCTCTTTATACACTCTGCCATTCTTCCCTCTACTAGTTTAGTGGCTAGACTATTTGCCTTGCTGAAAGGAAATGAATATAGTCTGGCATGATCTGTTCATGCTGAAATCATACTGACTCTTTATAATCAATGTGTGTTTTCAAAAATAATTACTAGCCAACCCTTAAAAATGTGTTATGCAATTGGCCAACAGTCAAAGAAAATCTCATTGGTCCATAATTTATATCAAGTATTATCATCTTTATTTTGAAAATCAGAACCACCCTTTCCCTTCTCCAATTCTCTATGATATTTCACAGATTACTGACAATAACTCAACAATATCACCTATCAGTTCTTTCAGTAGACTACTACTAAGTGGTGCATCTGGGCCAGATGAAATGAATTCATCAAGGGCAGCCAGGGGCTATCTTATTGTCTTTTTGTTTATCTTGGGTTTCAATTCTATATTAGCTTATTTGTACTTTCTTTGTTAGTCTAAAGGTCATTATCCATGGCCAAGAAAATACAAATTAAATAAGAGTTGGGCAGTTCTGTCACTCTCCACCATCATTATGTTTAAAACTCTGAACACTTGATTTCAGGTCTTCATCTCCTTTCACTTTGATTATTGCAATGTCTCCTAAGCAGTCTCCCTGCCTCAAGTCTGTCTCCACTACATTCCAACCTAAATCTATTTCATTTTGCTTAGGTGTAGATCTGACCATGTCACTCCTCAACTCAAGAAACTTCAGTGCTTCCCTAGTGCCTCTAGTCTTTGTACAATTGTAAACTTTCTGAGATTAGGGATGATTCATTGTTATCCTTGTATTATTGATACCTAACACAGTGCCTAATACATAGTAGGTGCCTAATAAATGCTTGTTGATTGATTGACTGAATACCAATTGTTACTCTTCTTTGACCCACCTCTTTACTCCAATATAATGTCATGTGTCTATGTGCATGTGTGTATGCACATGTATGTACACAGGGTGTAGAATCCTAGGAATGTTGGGGGTTTTTTTATGTTGGACTTTTTGTAGTCTAAAATCCTGTGATTAGGGAGGAAGGCCTGGTGACTTACTGC
>NW_027555625.1:290004800-290207300 GCF_003287225.1 Phascolarctos cinereus | reverse complement strand
AGATCTCTTTAGGAAAATTATAGATATCAAGGGAACATTTCACTGAAAATATGGGCATGATAAAACAAAAATGGTAGGTACTTAGCAGAAGTAGAAGAGATTAAGAAGTGATGAGAATGTACAGAAAAACTATATGAGAAGATATTAGTATCACCAATAACGATGGTGTGATTACTGATCTAGAGCCAGATATCATGGAGAATGAAGTCAAGTGGAGCTTAGGAAGCATTGGTAACAATAAGTCTAGTGGAGGCGATGAAATTCCAGCAGAGCTATTTAAAATCCTAAAACATGATACTATTAAGATGATGCAGTCAATATGCCAGCAAATTTGGAAAACTTAACAGTAGCCATTGGATTGGAAAAGATCAGTTTATATCCCAATCCTAAAGAAGGGCAATGCCAAAGAACATTCAGATTACCAAACAATTGCACTCACGTCATATGCCAGCAAAGTTGTGCTTAAGATTCTGCAAGCTCAGCTTCAGCAATATGTGAACTGAGAATTACCAGAAGAGCAGACTGGTTGGCAAAAAGGTAGAGAACTAAAGACCAAATTGCCAACATTTGCTGGATTATGGAGAAGGCAAGGGAGTTCCAGAAAAACATCTACTTTTGCTTCATCAACTATGTTAAGCCTTTGAATATGTGGATCACAACAAAATGTGGCAAGTTCTCAAAAAGATGGGAGTACCATATCACCTTACTTGTCTCCTAAGGAACCTATATATGGGTCAAGAAGCAACAGTTAGAACCACAAATGGAACAAATGATTGGTTTAAGATTAGAAAAGGAGTATGACAAGGCTGTATGTTGTCACCTTATTTATTTAACTTAGTGCATCATGAGAAATGTCAGACTGGATGAATCAAAAGCCAGAATCATGGTTGCTGGGAGAAATATCAACAATTTGATATATGTAGACAATATCACTCTGATGGCAGAAAATGAAGAATTAAAATCTTCTTGATGAGAATGAAAGAGGAAGTGTAAAAGATGGCTTGAAGCTTAACATAAAATAACTAAGATCTTGGCAACTGGTCCCATCACTTCCTGGTAAATAGAGGGAGAAGAAATGGAAGCTGTGTCAGATTTTATATTCTTGGGCTCAAAGATCATGACAGACAGTGACTGCAGCCATGAAATTAAAAGACACTTGGAAGAAAAGCTATGACAAATCTAGATAGCATTTGTCCAGAGACATCACCTTGCCAACAAAGTACATGTAGTCTATGGTTTTTTTTTTTCCAGTAATGATGTATGGCTATGAGAGTTGGACTATAAGGAAAGCTGGGTACTATAGAATCAACACTTTCAAATTGTGGTGTTGGAGAAGACTTTTGAGAGTCCCTTGGACATCGAGAATATTGTATCAGTCAATACTTAAAGAAATTAATTCAGACTCTTCAGCAGAAGGTCAAGTACTGAAGCTGAAGTTTAATACTTTGGTTGCACAAGATGGCAAGACTCATTGGAAAAGACTCCGATGTTGGGAAAAATTGAAGGCAAAAGAAGAAGGGGATGTCAGAGGATGTGGTGAGTAGATAGTGCTATGGAAGCAATAAACATGAGCTTAGACAGACTTCATAATATAGTGGAGGACAGAAGGGCCTACTATGCTGTGGTCCACGGGGTTATGAAGAGTTAGATGTGACTGAACAACTAGACAACAACAAGAATTTGGTTCTCTTCTCCTATTCTTTCCTTTTACATTGTTATAATCATTTAAAATATTGTTTTCCTGGTTCTGTTTATTTTACTCTGCATTAATTCATAGGTCTTCCCATTTTTCTCAGGAGGTAGGTGGTGCAGTGTATAGAGCATTGGGACTAGAGTTAGGAAAATCTGAATTCAAATCTAGCTTCAGATACTTTCTAGATATTGGACCTGGGCCAAGTCACTTAACTTCAGTTTGCCTCAGTTTGCTTAACTGAGATAATAACAGCATCTACCTCACAGGTATGTTGTCAGGATCAAATGAGAAAATATTTGTAAAACACTTAGTAAAGTGCCAGGCAAATAGTAGGTTCTATGCAAATGCTTATTCCTTTCCCCTTTTTCTCTGAATTCTTTATATTCAGGGTTTATTATAGTATGGTAGCCATCTATTGCGTTATTATATACCATTTGTTGTTACCACAAAACATACTGCTATGAATACACACACACACACACACACACACACACACACACACACACACACACATGCACACACACACACACATGCACACATACACACACAGTGAGCTTTCTACCTTTGACCTCCTTAGGTTGTATGTGTGTGTGTGTATGTGTGTATTACATATATGTATTTGTGTATGCATACATATATACACGTGTGTATGCAAACATATACATATATGCATGCATGCATATCTATGTCTATCTATCTCTCTGTCTATCAATCTATCTGTCTATCAATGTGGTGGCAGCTAGATGGCTCAGTGGATAGACCATTGGGCCTAGAGTCAGGAAGACCTGAGTTCAAATCTGCCCTCAGACACTTACTAGCTGTGTGGCCCTGGGCAAGTCAGTTAAACTCTATTTGCCTTAATCCACTAGAAAAGGAAATGGCAAATCACTCCAGTGTCTTTGCCAAGAAAATCCTATGGACATTATGGTTCATGGGGTCACGAAGAGTCAGACATGACTGAATGATTGAACAACAACAAATGAATACAAAGAGAGACATAGAGAGATCTATATCTTTATATATCTCATATATATCTATATAGAGAGATCTCTACATATACATATGCATACGCATACAAAGAGATATCTCTTTATATACTCACATATACATACATATACAAACAATATGCACATATACATATAGATGTACATATACATACTTCTACATGCACACACAGATCCTAGCAGTAGGATCTTTGGGTCGAAGGGTAGGAACAGTGTTTAATCTACTTTTTAAAGCACCATTCTATTGCATGGTTACAATCCAAACATACATAATTTTGAATAAGGAAACCCTTTGTGGTCCTTACATTTCCTCAGCAGTTACAGCTTATTTTGAGCTTTAACACTCCTCAGAATATTCTCATAGGTTCATGACCTACATTTGTATTTATTACTCATTACCTGACTTTGCTTCTTACATTTTCTGTATATGAATGTGTGTTTTTAATATGAATTTGTTGGTAAGTCACTTATGTAGCCCTATCAGTCTTCTTACACAACTTCCCCTGTTTCTTTTCTCAGCATTTTCTATTTTTACATGTTTAAAATTGTCTTATTTTTCCTTGAGAGCTTCCTTTCCCTCCTGGACTAAATTCCCCTAAAGAATTTTAAGCCATGGGATCCTATGTAACTGTTCTTCTGGAGTCTATGGTATGTGTCACACCGTGTTTGACTTTTCTTCTTATCTCTATTACAAAATCTAAAATCAAATGGCTATTTCTCTTAAAGATTTCCAGCACCTCCACTATGGCAACTAAATCATCCTTGTTGATGTGAATCAAATCCAGAATATCATATCCTTTCATTAATTCCTCTATCTCCAGAAGGATTAAAATGACCATTAAAACATGTCAAAAATCACTAGTTTCTGTGCTGGGGCAAAGAAAGAGTTTCAACAGATTTCTACCTAATTTATTTTCCCTTTAACCACTTCATATAACTCAGTGCCATACTTGTTTTCTATTTTCCCAAATTATTATCTATTTTCCTCTTGCTATCCAGAAGGTCTACATTACATGCCAATATCATTGCTATTTTAGTTTCTCCCAAATAACATTCAACCATACTCTCCTCTTCTGGTTCCTAGATTTCTTCATATTAATATATTGTATTAATGTACAATTCTATTCTATCCTTACTTTTTACCTCTTTTATTCATTTTGAATACCTATCTAGAATTATATTCTGATCATGAGTTTTATCCCAGCATGTCTTTATGATAACTATGTAGTCAAATATGCTCCTTTACATTAAGGTTTCTTGTTCCTGCTGCTTAAAAAAAGTTTCTCTATGTACTTTGTGTATTTTTCTACATGGGGTTTATTGCTTTCTTCTAACTTGTATTGTGTCATTTATGAATTTCTGGGTATCTGTAATACAATTTTTTCTAACCTTATAGCTACTCCCAGTGGTTTCTTGTTTACCATCTCTTCTGATGCATACTCCAACCCTGGTTAGAAGCCTGGCATTCCTACATTTTAAGCTATGGTCCAGAAGTACAAATCCTTTTCTTAGCTATGATTTCTTTAACCAGCTGTTCATGTTCAAAATCTGTCCTTCCATTAAGAAATTGTTGCTTTCAAATGATGACAGTGACGAAAATACCACCTGTGCCATTTAAGGTTTTCAGTTTCTAGCCCAAGACTTTGTAATCTTTAAAAATGCTTTCTAGATTCCTCCTGGCAGTATCATTTGTACCCTTGTGAATAATAAAAAGTCACTTGTAGTCATTGAGTTTGATAAGCCTTGGGAGATTCTCTGTCATCTCATGAAAACACACCCCAGAAAGGCAGCAGACCTTTTCATTGTCATTATCAGGTCAACAAATAGTTACCTCAGTCTCCTCCAGCAGGGAATCACCAAGTGTATGAGCTGTTATTACTGCCTCTTCTTCCTCTGATGTTTCCTGGCTGATCTTCTACCTGAAATCACCTGTGAAGCCCCATTATCATGGCATGAAAGACACTCAGCACTATCTTCCTTGGAGAGTATATGCAGTCCCCTCCTAATTGGGAAGAGCCTCATATATATTTCTTAGTTGCAATAACTGGTTAGTGGTAATTCTCTTCTCATCAATGTCACCTTCTGGAAGTTCCATGAACTTCTTCTTGTCCTTTCTTTTCTTGTCTTTCACATTGGGCTTTTCCCCATTTTTATTTGTTTGTTTTAAGGAACAGAATGCTTCCTGGCGATCTGGAGAGTTAAAAGGTATTTCTCAAGCCCCTTTACTTTCTTTTCTAGGAGAGAAACCAACCTGGGCTTTGAACTTAAACAACAGTCATTTGGCTACTGATTGCAGAAACACTGCATCTTCTTCTCTGTGTAGCTAGCTGAAAAATCTCTGCTTGGCAGGAGAGATTCCATGAGAAGTAGAAAAAAAGATGTTTTTTTTAAAGTGTTCCAATAAAAGGTTTATTTGTTTATTTGTTCATGTTTAAATCATCACCTGGTGACCAACTTTCTGGTTTATAAATCCCTCTAAGCTAGTCCTGAGATGATAGAAATGCAGATCGTTGCATTCATTCCTATTGGTTTGGGAGTAGGAGGACAACTTTCTGAGGGTCTGGGTGGGGCAGAGGGCAGGGGGGAATGCTTTTGCCCAGAGATGTGCTAGCAAATGATTAACAACTCACTCTTTGAAAAAATACATTCACAATACGATTAAGTTGAATCTTAATTATTAACATTTTCCCATCACTTTCTTAAGTCCAGACAATTAAAAAAAACAATAAATCAAGCCTTGATTTGTAGTTTTTAGTGATTTCAGAGGTATAAATGCTTACACTGAAATTTAACAATTGGCTCATGAGAGCTGATATGAGCTGATATGACAACAGCCCTTCTAGCCCCACCAAACCCAATCTTTGAGCACATGGCTTCCTACAGAAGCCTGGGTCTAGAATGGTGCTATCTCATGTTTCTGTTTCCTTTACTTTGGTACAGGACCCTGTGAGATATTAAAATGTAGCAGGTTTCTATCCTTTTTCAGGTACCCAAGGTACCAGTGGGGTACCATCTACCAGAGCAATTTCAATGAAAAAAGCAAACAAACATCCAGACTGAAAAGAGGAAGAATCACCCACAGAGAGAAGCCACTGGAAAGCAACAAACATACCTGGTATTGATTAGACTATACTCAGTAGAGGTTAAATATCTAATAGCTAATGAGCACCCCAATTGCAAATGTCCCAAAGAGATTTGTGTACTAGCTTCTTGTTTCTAATCATTCTAGGATTCTCTACTGTTTAGCATTTCCCTTCCTGTATGGAAATGAAACTGTTGCTTTATACACAAGACAAAATAATGAAAGCTATTTAGTTTTGCTAGCTTTTCCAAAGTTTTCTCTCTGCTAATGTAATCTTAAACTACAAAATATAGTTTAGATGCATTTGGTGCAGAAATAATGTTGGATTAGAACTCAGGACACTTAGGTTAGAAATTCAGCTCTACTGCTAACTTGCAGTATGACCTTGGGCAATCACTTTCTGGTGCTATACCCAAGTGTCTTCTCTGTAAAATGTGGTGATTGGATGAACTAGATGATCCCTAAAGATCTTTCTGTCTTCTTTCATCTATTCCTGAGTGTGATTCCCCTTGACAACATACTCAATAAGTGGCCACCTGGACTTTACTCAAAGATTCCCAGAGAGGAAAAATCCACTGTCTTCTAAGGTAGTCCAGTCCACAATAGCCAATAAACATGCATTAAGTGCCTACTATGTCCAGGCATTGAGATGAGTGCTGAGAATGCAAATACGACAAAGAAAGACCATCTCTGCCCTCAAAGAACTTACAGTCTAATAGAGGAAGAAAATTTTAAAAGAGTTGGGAAGAAAGGGGGAATGGGACATAATAGAGAAGCCAAGAAAATCCAAAATGAATTCAGCCAGGTGGGGAATGTGGAGTTCACTGAAATTTGCCAATGGAAGATGAAGATGGGAATAGGAGCTACATATGAAAGGAGCAATGAAGAATCAGAAGGTAAGAGAGAAAAGAGAGAAAATCTCCAAAACAGCAGGTGCTTCCCAGAGCCATCTTTTCTACAGAAATGCAGCCTGATGGCAGTCCCATAACCATGATTTGCTCATTTAAAAAATCAGCTTCCTTGCACTCAGATTAAGAGTTGAAAAAAAATGCACTCTCCTCTATAGAAGGGGATGACTACAGCCATGGAATACTCAATATACTGTTAGACTCAGCTGATGGGTTGGTTTTGCTGAGCTGTGTTATTTCCTCTTTCTCTTCTAACCTGTCTCTGCTCTTGACTCTCTAGACTTTTCCATCTCCTCCACAGATGTCTTCTCATGTTGGAGGTGATTCCACTCTTGCAGCCCTCTCTTCTAAGAGATGATTTCCTGCCCAGAAACTGCATTTGAGAAAGTGCCCCAGTCTATGCTCACTCCTACCATGCCTCTACTCCTCACTGAGTTGGCTCCTCAGAGGCCATCTAGCTCAACTTTTCACTTTGCATATGAAGAAAATGGGGTGACTTGTTCAAGGAAGTTGAACATGGGTAGAAAGTAGCAGTCAGGGCTTAAACACAATTCCTTTAACTCCAAACCTAGTGTACTTTTCAATACAACAGTCTGCCTTTCATGAATTGCTGCAGTTTTTTTTTTTAAGGTGGACAAATTTATGGTGATGATCCTCTTAGAATTCAATTTGGTAAGACCGGCCCACCTGCTCTTCCTTCCCCATCCTCTATTTGGAATTTGCACTGTCATGGTCTTCATGAACTCAAAGTCCCTCTGATATGTACTGGCTGTGTGGCCCAGGACAAGTAGCAAACCTCTTAGTACCCCAGGTAACTCTGTAAGTAGATAGGTTGAAGAGCAATTACCCACTGGCGTTGGTGAGTGGAATGCCCCCAGGAAGAGTGAAATCACAGGTCTTATTAAAACAAACAAACAAAACTAGGGTTGCTTAGAAGCCCTAAGTAGAAGACTAGTAAAGGAATATAAAATTGATTGATAGAGGTATATAGACAGAGGAAAATAAATAGGCAGGTAGATTAGATATATATATGTATGTGTACCACATACACACACACACACACACACACACACACACACACACACACACACAGATAGCCAACCAATATTCTCATAGTAGTAAGAAAAAGTTAGAAAGACCTCCAATATGTTAGGTCACCTCTGTGAAGAACTTATGAGCAAGTCTGGACAAGAGTCACACAGGATGGGTAAATTTAGATGGATTGAGATTTATAATCACAAGAGGGGATATCCAAATCAATATTAGATGGATAGAGTAGAATGGGATGGAATAGGATAGGATGGGATAGGATAGGATAGGATAGGATAGGATAGGATAGGATAGGATAGGATAGGATAGGATAGGATAGGATAGAATAGGATAGGACAGGATAAGATAGGATAGGATAGGATAGGATAGGATAGGATAGGGACCAGTTCTATGATTTCACTGATGGAGGGAAATCCTGGATAAGGAAATTCCATTTACCTTCTCTGTAAGTTACAATCTTAGAGAGGTGTCTTGGGCACTGAGAGGTTAAGCAGTTTGTTCAAGATTAATAGAGCTGTTATGTGTCTATAAGGAGGACTTGAACTCAAGTCTTCTTAGTTCTGAACTTGCTTCTCTATCTGCTATGCAATACTACCTGTCTAGATAGATGTATACATGCATGTATTTGTGTAATTGTATTGAGACAGAGAGAACAAACATCTCATTCATGATTACTAGCTTATAATATCACAATTACTGGGTTATAGGGTCAGTTTGGTACATCTTCTTCAAAATGCATGGTGTGTGCTCTGGCTCTTGCATTAGACTGTAAGCTCCCAGAGGGCAGAGACTTTACCTCTGTCACTGGGGCATCCCCACAGTATCGAGAATAGTACCCAATAGCCAATGAAAGCTTCACCGGTGCATAGGAAAAAAACCATGTTTTGCATCTACGAAAAAGAAAATGAATTCAATTATTTATGTCTTTAAAAGAGCTACTAAGCCTTACAAAGAAGGTAAGAGGAGAAAAAGAGCAGGCCACATACATGTTGTAAAGCCTTACTTCTACTTTGTGAAAATAGAGTGAACATCCTGTCTCCTTTCCTGGTTTAAATCCCTACTCACCTCTGGGAAGAGGGTGAGCCTCTGTGAACAGAGCAAACAACTGTTAGGCAGTTCTTAAAGGGACCGGGCCCTTTGCTGGTGAAATGTTATAGCTCAGCCTCCACTTTGAGCTCAAGACCCCACTACAGTCGCTCCCTAGAGCTAAGCATATCTTTGTTTATACATCTAAATGGTATTGTGTTGCATTGTACTTTGCGGTATAATAAATTGTAGCACTCCACATTAACTGGTCAGGCTTCAGTGATAACAAAAGTTCAGCTGCTGGTGAAGCTCTGATCAATATGACTTTCTATTTATAGGATTGTTACAAATTGAAGTTTTATTTAAATGAGACAGTGCTGAGGAGAGTACAGAAGATCAATCTGGTAAAATACAGTAGCAGATTTTAATTTTGGGCTGGTCCCTGTTACCCTCCCCACCCCGTACACTTATGTGTACACATACAGACAGACATACAGGTACATTCATGTGCAAACACATGTACACAAACTATGCTTACACTCACATGTGTGCCCATCCACACACATAAAATCATATGTACACAGTCATGCCCGCTCACATCAGATCATAGCTACCCTTATTCGGATGTGTAGTCATGCATGTACAGGCATACATGAGCATGTACTTAGGTATATACATACACACACATGCAAACAAAACTTTCATGTTATCTTATTATAATTATATTGCCTAGAAAAGGCAAGGGCTAGCTGAGACATTACTCTGTAATGTAAGTAGTCATTGTGCTGTGGTGGAGAGGTCACTATCCTGGAAATCAGCACATCTGAAGCCTCATTCCAACTGCGCCTCTGACTTTCTGTCCCTTCTTCACCTCTCTAGGCCTCAGTTTTTCCTTGGCTGCCATGAGTGAACTAATCTTCCTTTGACGTTAACTAGATGATTTTGAAGATCCCACTCGGTGGGGAGAGTCTATAATGACCCAGAATGCCTTACCTAGAAGATACTCTTTCCTGTCAATGACCTCAAAGGTGAAAATATACTTTTATTCTGTCTTCATTTGAGTCCTCATTCTCTTTCAGATTTCCTGGGCTTTGAGATCTTGGGACTGAATAGACTGCTCAAAGCAAAGTCCAGACTAGAAATATTTTTAGCTGGGATAAAAATAGTTGAAGGATAGTGGGGCTGGAGGGAGTAGGAGATGGTGGAATAGGAGATGGTGGGGGTAGGTGGCATGATTTGTCCAAGGTCATACAACTAGTGAGTGGTACAAGTCAGATCTGAATCTAGCTATGTGACTCTATAAAAGTCTCTTAACCTGTTTGCCTCAATTTCCTCACAAGTAAAATGGAAATCATAGTAACACCTACCTCATACAGTTGTTTGTGAGAAGCAAATGAAATATTTATAAAAGGGCTTAGCACAGTGCCTAGCACATACTGGGCACTATTACTGTTGTTATTCAGTCTTTTTCAGTCCTGTCTGACTCTTTGTGACCCCGTTTGGGGTTTTCTTGGCAAAGATACTGGAGTGATTTGCCAATTTCCTTCTCCAGCTCATTTTACAGATGAGGAAACTGAGGTAAACAGGTTAAGTGACTTGCCCAGAGTCACACAGCTGATAGTCTAAGGTTGGATTTGAACTCAGGAAGATGAGTCTTCTTGATTCCAGGCCTGGCACTCTATCCACTGCATCACCTAGCTGCCCTACTAAGTACTATATAAATGCTTATTCCCTCCCCTCCCCTTTTCTCCTCTCCCACTTGTCCAGTTCTGGTTTCTTTCCTGAGCAATGTCCCACCATCACTTATCACTTACCAGAACATATTGAACTAAAAGTCCCATTGATATCTCAAACTTAACGTATCCAAAATGGAAGTCATTAACTCTCCCTCCTCAAAACAAAACAAAACACAGCATCCCTCTTCTGAATTTCCCTATTTCTGTTAAGGATACTACCATTTTTCCAGTCACTCAAGTTTGCAACGTCAGCATCATTCACTCACCCCACACATCCAATTTGTCACCAATCTTGCCAATTCTATCTCCAAAAAATATCTTTCATTGGTCCCTTTCTCTGCTCAAATTGCCACCACTCTAGTTCGGGCCCTATTGACTATTTTGATGACTTCTTCTTTAAAAATTCAGTTTTATTTTATTTTCAGTTCTGAATTTTCTCCCTCCCTCTTCTCTTCTTCCCCCTGCTCCACATAGAGAAAATAAGAAAAACAAAATCATCACAAATATCTATAGTCTGGCAAAATAAATAAATTCCTGTCCATCCCAAAAATGCAAAATAAAACAGAACAATATGCCTCATTTGGCACTCTGAGTCCAACTGTTCTCTATCTGGTGGTGAATAGCCTGTTTCATCATGAGTTTTCTGGAATTATGGTTGGTCATTGTTTTGATCAGAGTTCCTAAGTCTTTCAATGTTGTTTGCCTTTATGGTATTCTTGTAATTGTATAAATTGTTCTCTTGGTTCTGTTTACTTCATTCTGCATCAGTATATATAAATTTTCCCAGATTTTTTTGAAACCATCTCCTTCATTATTTCTTACAGTACAATACTATTCCATCACATTCAGCTTGTTCAGCCATTTCCTAAATGATGGATACTTCTTCCATTTCTCATTCTTTGCCACCACAAATATATTTGTATATATAGGTCCTTTTCTCTTTCTTTGATGTTGCTGGGTCAAAGGGTATGCACTGTCTAATAGTTTTTTGATCATCATTGCAAATTGCTTTCAAAACTGGCTAGACCAGTTCACAGCTTCACCAAATATGTATTAATGTACCTATTTCCCCACAGCCCTTCTAGTATTTATCATTTTCTTTTTTTTGGGGGGGGGAGGGGGTTAATTTTGCCAATCTGCTAGGTATGAGATGGTGTGTCACAATTGTTTTAATTTGCATTTCTTTAATTATTAGTGATTTAGAGCATTTTATATGACCATTGATAGCTTGGAATTATTCTGAAAATTGCTTATTCATATCTTTTGACCATTTACCAGCAACCACTTCTTAATTAGGTCCTTGCCTCAGGCTTTTCTCCTCTCTAATTCACCCTCCCTACCAAAGTGATTTTTCTGAAGTCTAGGTTTGACCATGTCACTCCTGTGCTCACTAACCTCCAGTGGCTCCCTATTGCTAGTAGGATCAACTACAAACTCCTCTGTGACAATTAAAGCCTGTCACAACTTAGCACAAACCTATATTTCCAGCTGTATTAAATATTATTCCCCTTCCCAAACTCTATGGCACAGTCAAACTGGGCCTCCTTGCTGTTTCTCACAATTCACACTTCATCCTCTATCTCTGTGACTTCTCACTGCTTATTCCCTGTACCTGGAATGTACTCAATCCTTACCTCGGTCTCTTAGAATCCCTAGTCTCCATCAAAATTCACCTCCAGTATCATCTCCTATAAGAGAACTTTCTTGATATTCCTAGGTCTCGGTGCCTGTCCCCTACCCAGCCCCTAAATCACCTTGTTTTGTGGTATAGTAGATAGAAAGCTGATGTAGGTGTCAGGAAGACCTAGGCCCCAGTCCAGCCTCTGACACAGATGGGCTGTGTGACTCTGGGCTTAACCTTTCTTATTGCCCTAAGCTACCTTTTAAGATTACAGGCTGCAGAGAAAGTGCCAGCCTACATTGAGAGAAGGCGTTTCCTTATTCAGGAGCTCCCTGCACCAGTGAAATCACAAGTCAACTCTCCATCTCTACATTTGATATATACTTTCATATCTATGCATTGTCTCTTGCGTAGATGATTTTAATTTTGTCTTTGCAGCCCTATTTCCTGGCTCATAGCAGGTGTTTTATAAATGCTTAGTGATTTAGGAATTGAGTGATTCAGAACTTGAGGCTCAAGAAGTGATGTTACTTCTCTAAATGTCACAGAGCTAGTAAGTGGCAAGAGTCAGGAGAGCTATCTTCGGTGGTGTTCTTTGGAGTAGACTCATTGTACTTGGCCCCTGATCCAGGAGAAAGAACTAGGAGAAATGGGTGCAGCTTGCAGAAGAGTAGATGTAGGCCTGAGGCAAGTAAAAATGGCTCTGTGTCTTTCTCTGTGTCTCTATCTCTGTCTGTCTGTCTCTCTCCCTTTGCCTCCCTCTGTCTTTGTCTCTCTTGACCTCTGTCTCTCTGCCTTAGCTTCTGTTCTCTGTCTCTGTGTCCTGTTTCCATTTCTTTCTCTTTCTCTCTGTCTCTCTCTCTCTTCTCTCTCTCTGTCTCTCTGTCTCTCTCCCTCTCTTTCTGTCTCTCCATCTCTCTGTTTGTCTCTCTCTTGCCCTTTCTATTCTCTCTCTGTCTCCCTTTCCATTTCTCTCTCTCTTTCTCTGTTTCTGTCTCTCTTTGTCTCTCTGTCTCTGTCTCTCTCCACCATTGGAAATCTTCTAGCACAGAATAGATAACCACTTGTCAGGCATGTTGTAGAGAGGCATGATTTAGGCTAGATGGTCTCTGAGGTGACTGAAAGGCAGCCTGGTGTATTCAATAGATTATTGGACTTGGAGTCAGAAGGATCTTCGTTCAAATTTTTCCTCAGACACTTAGTGTCAGATAAGATAGCATGTATAAGGTGCTGTGCAAACTTCAAGGTAAATGGTAGCTATTGTTATTACTAGCGATATGACCCTGGCAAATCATTTAACTTCTCCTTTCCTCAGTTTCCTCATCTTTAAATTGAGGGGATGTTTATTTGATGGCCTCTAATGCCTCTTTCAGCTTTAGATTCCAACTCTGAGATTCTGTGATAACCTCTGCCCTATGACGAATCATCAGAAGATTTTAAATGGGAAACAAGACAGCAGTCTTTAAGGGGCAGAAGAGAAGAAAGTCTAGCAGGAAGAAGCCAGGCAGGGGTAGGGCATAGAGTAGTGTGAGAGTCGGAATTAAGGGATAGGCACCAGAGATATTTGGAACTTGCTTGAAAGCCTATGGGAGACTTGGGCTTTGTGAGACAGGGACCACAGAAATAGGAACCTGATGGGATGACAGCGAGGGCAGATAGATGGTGCAGTGGATAGAGTGCTGGGTCTGGAGTCAGGAAGGCTCATCTTCCTGAGTTCAAATGTGGCTTCAGACACTCTGGGCAAGTCACTTCACCCTGTTTGCCTCAGTTTCCTCATCTGTAAGATGAGCTGGGGAAGGAAATGGAAAACCACTCCAATATCTTTGCCAAGAAAACCCCAAATGGGGTCACAAAGAGTCAGACAAGACTGAAAACAGATGAATCAAGGGGCTGAAGGGGATGACAGCCATGGACAGAGGTGTGAGATGGTGGAGGATGCTAGGAAAGATGCAGGAATGAAGTGGTTTTTTTTTCTTTTTGCATGAAATCAGACTTTTTTATTTATATTATTCTGAACTTAAGAAGAAAAAAAACAGGAATTTCCATAACACTATAGAATAAAAAAAGATTACATATGAAACTGAAAATCTATTACGTATTACTTGCTGTTCCTTTTATATATATAATAAAGTCATCATGTGAATTTCTTTTTTTTTCTTTTCTTCGCTCCCCCATCCTGCCATACAGATGGCTATCAGTAGAAATAAATTTGTGTGTGTGTGTGTGTGTGTGTGTGTGTGTGTGTATGTGTATAAAGCCATTCTATACATACTTCTCATTATCTGTTCTTTCCCTGACTTTTAATCTCTCCCACTTCTACAAGCTTTCTGTGGTAATAGATAGCAGATTTCCTTCATGCTGGTAGATGGGAAGCATGAGATGGAAACCCAAATACCTTTCCCTTACTATCCTATGTTATTAGTCTTAGCACTTCAGGTAAAATAATATTGGGTTATAGTCACAGGGAGGCAGATTCAGTGTTTGCATCCGATTTGATGATCTTTGAATTTCATACTTTCTCAAGGATCACTCCATTCCTGATTTTCATTGACATATTTGTGTACAAATCAAACAGAAATGGTTCATAATCTATAATTGTGTATGTTTTTGTACTTTTTCATGATCTTATCTAAGAGATAGTTAAAAGGTTATGAATGACTCATTTGTCAAAAAATTGCTGATTTTTTTCCAGATTTCTTAAGGTAGTTTTCAGATTTCCAACAAGTTGGAACCAAGATGGTCATCATATTGATTACAGGGAAGGATTCCTCTAAACCTGATTGTTTATCAAATATTTGAATGTTCGAAGTGGAAAAATGATTTCACCTTGCGGATATTCCCTCATGCCAGCCCATCTTGTGTGACTCTCAACCATGATCATCCATCACTTTAACATGTGAGTTCACTCAATGTGCTGATTGCTTCTTTGCATTGTCCTGATATTGTCATCAAAGCAAACGTGCTCTACTTTGGTTGTCCTTTGACCTTTCTACAGGACTGGCCCTTCCCTTGCCCCAATCACCTATTTCTCTGATGATGTCTTCCTCACTACATCTCATTTGTAATGTTCTATGGGCTAGTGATGTCCACCACACTCCATTCTATTTTATTTTACTTCAATGTGCAAAACTTTTCTTTATTCTTAAAAAAAAAAAAGGTGTGCATGTGTGGGGGGAAGATTGCATTCATCTTTCTTTTCTGTCCCCTCTCTTAAGGGTTTATTTAACATTAAGAACTGCTTAGGTCCAGAGGGCTGCAATCCCTATCTCATATTCACTAGGGGTTTGTTATAGACCTGGATCCACACATGCTTGACAGACTGGTTTCTAATGAGAGAGATTGAGTTCTCTTTTCCTATAACCTCCACCCCACTGCACTGAAATATAACAATTTAAAATTTAATTTTCAGATCATTTCCTTTCCCCCCATTCTTTCCCCTTACCCTCTTCTTTCTATCTGAATTTAGAAGGCTTTTATAGCCTTCCAAATACATATGTTATGTTTGTTTATCCCATTCCTGTCTATCTAAACACCTTTCTATGCCCCTTCTATCCTATTCCCTCACCTTCTTATTTCTTTAAAAATTTAGAAGACTTTTATTACCTTCTAAATGTATATATTGTTCTCTTTTTAACCCAGATCTGATGTGAGTAAAATTCCTTCTAAAAATCCATCCCTTATCCTCTCCCCCATCTCTATACCCTTAACCTTTTATTTCTTTCTGAATTTAAAAGACTTTTATACATATATACACACACACATTCATACATACATACATACATATGTATCTATGTATTGTTCCCTCTTTAACCTATTCCTGATAAGAGTAGGGTTTCAGAACTACCAGCCATCCTCCTCCATCTAATTTCTCTGTGTCAATTCTTCCTCTCATAACTCATTTGTGTAAAATATTTTCTCTTTTTACCTTTTCCTTAACAGTCTTTTTAGAATCACATCATACTCAGATTTACCCCCAATCTTCCTTTCCAACTACCCAGTTACTAATAACAATCTAAGACATATGTTTTACATTTCCTCATATAAAAAGTAAACAGTTTGTCCTTATTGAGTCCTTTGTAATTAGTCTTTGATGTGTACCTTGTATTTCTTTTGGATATTTTATGTCAATTTTTCCATTAAGTTCAAAGTTTTGTTTTCTTTTTTGCAATAAAATCCTGTAAGTCTGGCAATTTATTAAATATCCTTTTTTTTTCCCATTCAGGATTATGCTTAACTTTGCCTGCTATGATATTTTTGGCCACAATCCCATTTCTTTTGCTCTTAGATACATAATGTTCCAAGATCTGTGGTCTTTTAGTGCCACAGCTGCTAGGTCTTGTGTGATTCTAATTGTGGCAATGCCTTATTTGAATTGCTTTCTTTTTTTCTTGCTGCTCAATCTATTTTCTTCTTGAGCTGTGAGTTTCAGGATTTGACTGTGATGTTCCTATAGATTTTCCTTATTTTTCAAGTAGTGAACAGTATATTTCTTTCTGTTTTTCCCTCTTGATCTAATGCTTCAAGATAAGTTTCTTGATTTATTTCTTATATTATTGTATCAAGATTCTTTTTTTAATTGCAGCTTTCAGGCAGTCTGATTATTCTTATATTTTCTCTTTTTGATCTGTTCTACAGATTAGCTGTTTTTCTTACAAGATTTTTCACATTCTCTTCTATTTTTCATTCCTTATATTTTGTTTTATTATTTCTTGGTCTCCTATAACTTTACTGGCTTCCCCTTGCCCAATATTAATTTTTAAGGAGTCATTTTCTTCCTTAATGTTCTGGATGACTACATATTTTCCAAATAAATTTCAGTCCATGTTTTCTGGAAATCCAAGAAAGGGTTTAGGCTTATCCTTTTGTTGATGGTTATTAACTCCAATAACACTGGAACAGTTGGTGGTGTCTTCCCTTTGGCCACCAGTCAGCTCCAACCAGAGGACCTCTTAAAGTAACCCAACTCTTTTAATTCATGAGTTGACCTCCAAGCTTGGACATTTCCACCTTGGTATTGATATTCATTCACCTTTTTATGTCTCTCTTGAGTCTTGTATTTGAAGATCAAATTTTCCGTTGAGCTCTGGTCTTTTTATCAGTAAAGTTTGGAAGTTCCTTATTTCATTGAATATCCATCTCCTCCCCTGAAAGATTATGCTCATTTTCACTGGGTAGTTTGTCCTTGGTTGTAATCCAAGCTCCTTTGCCTTATGGAATATTGTGTTCCATGCCTTTTTAATGTAGAAGCTTTAAGGTCCTGTGTAATCCTGAGTGTGGTTCCATGATATTTAAATTATTTCTTTCTGGCTGCTTGTAGTATTTTCTCTTACACCTGGTAATTTTGGAATTTGGCTACTATGTTCTTTGGCATTTTCAATTTGGGATCTCTTTCAGGAGGTGATTGGGGGATTCTTTCTATGGCTATTTTACCCTCTGGTTCTAGGACTTCAGGGCAGTTTTCCTTGATGATTTCCTGAAAGATGCTGTCCAGGTTCTTTTTTTCATCATGATTTTCAGGTAGACCAATAATTTTTAAATTGTCTCTCCTGGATCTATTTTTCCAGGTCAGTTGTTTTACTAATGAGGTATTTTACATTTTCATCTATTTTTTTCATTCTTTTGTTTTTGTTTGACTGATTCTTGCTTTCTCATAGAGTCATTAGCTTCCATTTGCTCAATTCTAATTTTTAACAAATTGTTTTCTTCTATTAGATTTTGTACCTCCTTCCCCATTTGGCCAATTTTATTTTTTAGGGACTTGTTTTCTTCAGTGTACTTTTTTTTCCAGTTGGCCAATTGTACTCTTTAGGGACTTGTTTTCTTCAGGTGTACTTTTTTTCCAGTTGGACAATTGTATTTTTTTAAGGACTTGTTTTCTACAGTTAATTTTTGTCCTTCCTTTTCCAAGCTATTGACTCTCTCTTGCATACCTCTCATTTCTTTTCCCAATTTTGCTTCTACCTCTCTCATTTGACTTTAAAATCCTTCTTAAGCTCTTCCAAGAAGGCTTTTTGGGCTTCAGACCAATTCATAATCCCTTTTGAGGTTCCAGATGCGGGTTTCTTGACAGTATTGTCCTCTTCAGAATTTCAGCCTTGACCTTCACTGCTCCCATAACAAGAATCTATAGTATGTTTCTTTTTGCTCATGCTATTTGCTTATTTCCTGACCTTTAAAAAAATTGAGCTCTCCTACTGGGGAGCAGGGGATACTGACCCAAGCTTCTTGTCTTGAGGGCCCAGGGCCTGGTCACTGGCTTTGTGTGCTGGGTCCTCTGATGCTGGCAAGTGGAGGCTGTAGGGTTCTGGCAGCTTACCTGGTGTTGGGCTGGAATCAGCAACACTGAAACTCTAAGGGTAGGACTGGGTAGTCTGGCCCCTGGAGGTTACCTGCTCACCTGGGCCTTTGCTTTCCCTCCTTTCACTTTCTTTGGCTCCTTTCAGATGGATGTTTCACTGCTGTGGGAGGTTTCTCTGCCTGGGTCTTTCCACCTTGGAGCTGGGCTTCCCAGAGCTTTGCTGAGGCACTGGGAGACTTGATTGCTATAGAACACCAAAGAACATGGTAATTTTCTGAGCCACTGGTTCCCCTGCCCATACTGAGGCACTTGGGGGTCCTGGTGTTGGTGTTTGCCTGCTCCACCACCTGGGGTTCAGGATCTCCCCCTGATATGCTAAGGTGGGACTTTCTGCTACCTTGCTGGGATGTTTCCCCTTCTGTACTGCTCCCCTTCTCCCAGGGCAAGAGAGGCCTTTCCCATTAATCCCTCAAGCTACCTGGGCTACCATATTGTTGCACCCTGTCTTTCTTCCAGTTCAGCTGTTCCAGGGTTTCTCCTGGGGTTAGGAATGAAAAGTTCTTAGGGATACCTCTTCATACAGAGTGAAGCTGCCCTTCAACCTTGGTGGATGGTGCTGGTCTTGGGGTGGGATAAGGAACCTACAGCCTCAAGGCCACATGTGGCCCTCTAGGTCCTCAAGTGCAGCCCTTTGGCTGAATCCAAACTTCACAGAACAAATCCTCTTAATAAAAGGGTTTGTTCTGTAAAACTTGGACTTAGTCAAAAGTCTACACCCAAGGACCTAGAAGGCTACATGTGGCTTGAGGCTGTGGGTTCCCCACCTCTGGTCTGGGCCAAGGTCCTGCTGGCTCTGTGCTTAAAACATCTCTGGCCTAAAAGATATCCCTCTGCTGCTGCTGAAACTGTATTGCCCTTGCAAATACTCACTCATCTGCCCCACCAGCAGGGCAATAAATAGTTTGGACTATAGGAGTGTTCAAAATTGTAGAAGGGACCAGGTTTGACTTCTTTGAACTTTACTCACCAGCCACTTACTGCTGCCTATTACAGCAAGACTTGGTGCTAGACACTGGAAATAAAAGGTAAATAGGTCAAGTAAAGTCAAGATGAAGAAGCTATGGTCCTTTTCCTTTAGGTAGTCCCAGTCTAGTAGTGGGAGGAGGGAGTAGTGATAAGACCTATACCCATAGAAGCATGATAAAAACAGAATGGACCTAGTGCATAAAAGAAGCACAAGAAGGCTAGGAGAGCATCAGTAAGCCAATACAATTTCTGGCTGTTGAAATCAGGAAAGGCTTCATGATGGAGCTGACATTGGAAATGGACCTAAAAGGATGGGTGAGGCTTTTGGTAACCAAAATCTAGAGCCAAGGGGCAGAATTCCAGGAAATAGAAGAAATAAGATTGGGAACTGGACTTGTGATTGGTACAAGGAGCTGCCGGATAGGGACAGTCCTTCTACCAATGCAGTTTGGCACATTCTCTGTAACTTATAGTCCTAGAGTTTCCTGGAGTACCAAGAATGCCTTTAAGTGACTTCCCTAGGTTCAAACAACCAATAGGAGTCAGAGGCAGAATTTGAACCCAGGTGTTCCCAGATCTGAAGCCAGCTGTCTACTACCCTGGTTGGAGAAGGATGAATAGTCCGGTCTAGCAGGAGCTTAGAGTATAAGAAGTAGCTAGGTGGATACAGTGGATAGAGCACCTAGCCTGGAGTCAGGAGTTCAAATCCAGCATCAGACACATGATACTCACTAGCTGTGTGACTCTGAGCAAGTCACTTAACCCCAATTGCCTCACAAAAAAACCATAACAAAACAAAAAAGAAGTTCTTGAGGGTGCCAAAGAATGAGAGTTTTTTTAGTTTGGAGCAGAGCAACATAATCAAGCTCTTCACACAAAAACTTGGGGTGCTATTTGCTAACATGACCCTTTCAGAGTCACAAATCTGGCTACTTTTGCAATCTCAAGCAGCAGCCTTGGTTGGAAACGTGCAAGGAGCAGAGATACCTGTTGCTGAATAAGTCTCCTTATGACATTAGCTCTTGCCCAAACTGAAGGAAAAAGTTCTGGCAGTAACTTGAACCATTATGATCTCATTCTGGGAGAATTTATCAGCATGATTTTATTGAGCAAGAAAAACTTCAAAGTAGGAGGTAATTTACCTCAGTTTACCTCAGAGTTCTTTAAACTACAAATTGGCTCAGGGAAAAACATACTGAATATGGAATCAGAATGTATGGATTTAAATCTGTTATTTACTACCTGTATGACCTTGTGAAAGTCATTTAACTTTTCTTTGTTTCAGTGTTCTTTGTAAAAATCAGCGGATAGGTCTAGATGACTTTTTGAGCTCTCTTCCAGCTCTGAGTCTATGAGGCTATGATTTTCTTCATCTACCTTCCTTATGGAGAGAAATATTTTCTCCCCATGCAGTGAGAAATTGGTGGGACATCATGAAATGACTTTCTCTCCAGTTGAAATGTGTCCCTAATCTCACCTCATGAAGTGATTGGCATCACATTTGGGGAAGATATAGGGATGCCCCTAAAGCCCATGGATCCATCCCTAAGATGAATACATTTGCTCATATCTTGGGAAATGAAGTTCATCTTTTTAATGGCATTAGAGAGACCTCATCTTGCATATTAGAAGTTCGCCAGGTATTAGGTAATTTAGATCATAAATTCTCTTCAAAGTGACCCATCATCTTAGTATTTATTTTCCCCCCCGAAAGGATGTAAGGCATAAAAGCAAGCTTTGTAGTTTTATGTCTGTCAGCCTGTCACATAAATATCTCAGTAACTACTGATCTTATCATCATAAAACTTCCATTTGTACAGTTACACATGTCACGTTGGTCAGTTTCACAGAAAGGGAAGCATATGCAATATTAAACCCCATCCAGGTCCCAGCCCAGTTCCATTAGCTCACAACTTGAAGTTTCCTCCCTATACTGCATTAAGAAAAAGAAGGGCAAGGGGGCCAGAGAGAAATCCCTCCTCTCTCCCACCAGTGTGCTTAGCTGAGGGAGAAAGCCCCCTTCTCCCTATCCCCACCCCAAGACAGCAGAGACTTGATGAGTTCTTTAGATTGGTGTCTCTTGCTCCCTAATAGTATACTTTCTGTTCAGTGTGGAGAGAGTGGAGTTGATCCTTTTAATGTCTGACTGTTTGTGTGTCATATGAAAGAAAAAGTATTCACAGGCTGACCTACAAATACAGTATGAACTCCTTCTAACCCAGCTATGTCCCTTTCCTAAGCAAGACAGTGTCTGATGAGGTGGAATTCTGATGGAACGAGATTGATAGTTTGGTAAACCCAACCAGTCACTTCCAAATGTGTGCTTTGTTGTTCAAAGGAGTCCTCTTGGGAAAGGTAGGCACATATTCCAGCAATGTCACCATGATGACAAATGTTGTGGGTATACTTCGTCAGGAATGGACTTTGGAGTCTATAGTACATTCTTGAGGTGTCCTCAACAAGGTAAAAACTCCATATGAGCAGGATTGTGGATTTATTTTTTAATTAGAAAAAGCCAGTCATATTCCCAAAGACTAATAATGATACAAGCTTCCCATCTTGTAGCAGAGAGATAATGAACTAGAGGTGCAGAAGGAGACATACATTTTCAGAAACAGTTCATATGTTCATCTATTTTGTTTTACTGTACGTATTTGTTACAAGGGGAAACACTTTGGGGGACGTGTGGGAAGGAATTGGTGAGGGAAATAGTACTACTAATATTTACATAGTACCTCAAGATTTGCAAAGTGTTTTACATATATTATCGCATTTAAACCTAACAACAATCCTGTGAGGTGGCTGCTATTTTTGTTCACATTTTACAAATGAAGAAACTGAGGATGAGAGAGATTAAGTGACTTGTCCAGGGGTCATACAGCTAGAAAGCATTTGAGGAGGGATTTGGATTTAGATCTTCTTGAATTCTTGAATGAGAAAGAAAGAAAGAAGGAAAGCAGGAAAGCAGGAAAAAAAGAAAGAGAAAGAATGAAAGAAAGAAAGAAAGAAACAAACAAACAAACAAAGGAAGGAGGGAGCAGAAAGGAAAGAAGGAAGGAAGGAAGGTGAGTGAAAGGGGAGAAAAAGAAAGAAAAAAGAAAGGAAGGAAGGGAGAGAGAAAGAGAGAGAGAGTTGAACATACAAAATATACAGAAGACAGCAGAAAGTTAAGAAGGAGAAATAAGTAGGACACTATTAGTATCATGTTCAATTTAATATATGCTTAAAATTAGCTATACTTAAAAGATGTTATGGTTTCATATGCAATCCTCTTTTTTAAAGTGGAAATGTTCATGTTTATTGATGTTAAGTTCATTTGAAAAAAGAAAACTTTTTTTTCTTTTTTTAAAGGGCAATAACCAAGCCTGGTAAGGAATATAGTGGAAGATACTGAGTCACAGTTGACAGATCACTGAACTGGAAGTCAGGAAGGCCTGGGTTTGAATCTTGTCTCAAACATTCACTGTTGATGTGAGACTAGGCAAGTCATGTCAACCTTCTGAGCCTTGGTTTCTTCGAATTATAAGATGAGGACAAAAATACTCACAGTGTCTACATTACAAAGTTGTTGTGGGGAATTACCTGAGATGATGAATGTAAAACACCTTGGAAGCTTTAAAGTGTTGTGCAAGTAAGAGCTAGTTTATTTATCTTTTAAAAAGTTTAATTACTTTAGAGTCACACCTCATATTTCTCAATACAAAACCACAAACACAGCAATTTCTGTTCAATGAAATATTTATCACTAGGCCTGATTCCTGTGGTTTTGGAAGCCATAGGTATGTAAGGCATGATCCAGATCTTCTACATGGATGCCATCCGTTCACTCCTCAATATAATTTTCAACAAATTGTTTCAACAAATTTGTTTCTTTCAAAAAGAATTCCATAAATATGATTTGAGAATGAATATGAAAGTCACTGTATCCATAGATTCAGACACAGAAGGAATCTTCCAGATTATCTAGTACAAACTCCTTATTTTATAGCTGAGAAAAGTGAAGCCCACAGAGGTTAAGACAAAGAATTCTAGTTATAGGCTCACAAATACTCTGACAGAGCTAGACTAGATCTCAGAGGCCACCTAGTCCTCCTCTTTTTACAGATGAGGAAACTGAGACCCAGTAAAATTCAGTGACTTGCTCAAGGCTAACCAGGCAATAAGCATCAGAGGTAGACTATGAACCTACATCTTCTGACTCAAGAACCAGAGCTCTTGTTACTATATAGCCTGGATGGATTCCAATCAGAAGTTACCTTAGACAAGGGCTTAAGCTGGGATCTACCTGAGTGGGTCAGAACCATAACATGATGATGACGTGCCCTAGTCCAGGGAAAGATGGGGTTGCAGGAAGAAGAAAAGTGACTAAGATTGGAGCCAACTCCATTTATAATACTCCATAGATTTGGACTTCATTTTCAATTTAAAAAATAAATAAAAACTTTTCTTTCAATGCTATGTTGAGGGAAAACGTCATCAGCTTTCTCAAACTAGAGTTGGGAGTTATGCAAACTATTGATTTGTGGAGACAATGGAGAGTGTTGCTGTCAGAGCCACACGGAGAGGATTTCTGGATGGCCCACTCTGAACATTTGGCTTAAAGACCTACTGAAGTCAGCTGCTTGTAAGGCTATTCCAGATCAAATTGGGGCTAAATGTTCAACTGCGGCCTCTGTGAGGACCTCTAATTGGTAACCTGTCCAAGACTGTGTCTATATAAGCACCTAGTCTGGTTGAAAAGCAAAAAAATTCAGTCGACCGATCAGTCAATCTACGCAAAATTGAATTTTTTCCCAACTTAACGGGCAGATTTTTTTTTCTTTTTTGGCCTGAATTGGCTTGAGCTGACTGCTTGTTTTGGCATCATGAAGAATCAGCCCAAGTCGGAGGCCACCGTGAGTTAATCTTGCCCACAGTTGCAGTTTTAAGTGAAACGTCCTACATTTGACAAGCTTGGCATTCCCCTAGGTCTGTGCCTGGTTTACAATTGTGTGAGGTTTGGAAGAAGCTGTTCTCCGTTTACTCAGAGAAATGGAGAAGAAAAGTCATGTCCTCCTTTGTTTGTTGCAGAAATTACATGCGGCTGCATTTTGGCAGGGCTCAGAGTACAAACCTCGCCTTCATTTCCTGAAGTTAGTGGTGCACGCCCGCTGGCTCTCTGGGATTCCCTACAGGAAATGGTGCATTAAAATCATGGCATTTGTGTCTGAATGAGTTCAGGATGTCACCATCTGTAGAGAGTCCAGCACTTGGACAACAAGGTACATCTGTGTTTCAGGAAACAGCTGCAGCTCACTCATGCAGGCATTCTGTTGTCTGAATCCTCACCATCCCGTCCAGGCTGAGCTCCTCTGATTTTAGAAGCTCAATGCATACAGGCCCTAGACTCAAATCCAAAAGTCTCAATCTTCTGGAATTGTGGAACTGGTGGAAACCTTCAGGGATCTTCTCATCTATGCTGTAGGCAAGAAAACACTTTAACCATCTGACTGGCTGAGAAATCAGGGCTGGAAATGGATCCCACTGCCTTATTCATTCATATTCGGTCATCCATTCAATTAACTATGATGGAAAAAGCACTGACCTCAGAGTCAGAAGACCTCACTTAAAAGCCCATCTTTGCCACCTACTATCTACATGAATGAATTAATGAATGCATAACATTTACTAAATGTTTGCTATACGCTAGGCACTATGTTAAGTGCTGAGGATAAAAATACATATATGAATACATTCATTTATATAATTTTCTTAGTTTAATTTTCTAGTTCCAAATTCTCTCCCTCCCTCCACTTCTTTCCCTATCCATTGCGAAGGTGAGAAACACAGTACCTTATATATATATATATACATATATATATATATATACATATATATATATATACATATATATATGTATATATATACATATATATATATACATATATATATATATATATATATATGTATATATATATATATAAGTCTACAATTAGCCATATTGTTTAAAAAAAAGGCAAGAAAAATAAAGAAAATAAAAAAATATATACTTCAATCTACACTCAGAGTTCGTCTATTCTCCTTCTGGAGGAATATTTTTCATCATAAGTCCTTTGAAATTGTTGTGGATCATTGTATTGACCAAAGTAGCTAAGTTTTTCATAGTTGATCATTGTTACAATATTACTATTACTATGTCCATTGTTCTCGTTCTGCTCACTTCACTTTGTATCCATTCATATGTCTTCTCAGGTTTTTTCTGAACCCATATACTTCATCATTTCTTATGGCACAATAATATTCTACCATAATATTATATACCAAGTTATTTAGCCATTTGTGGATACAAACATAAAAAGAGAGTTTATCCCTCCTTTCAAGGAACTTAAGTTCTAGCGTGAGAAGACAAATATATAGATGAATGGTGGCCAAGGAAGGGAGTTTTGGTTGGAGCAGGGTCGCAGAACGTGCTGCCTCAAGGCCACATGTAGCCCTCTAGGTCCTCAAGTGTGGACCTTTGGCTGAATCCAAACTTCAGGTTGTCCTGTGGTGTTTGGATTCAATCAAAGAGCTGCGTTTGAGAACCTAGAGGACCACAAGTGGCCTTGAGGTCACGAGTTCACCACCCCTGAGAGTCTCTGAGACAGTGAGTTGATGAATAAGGTAAACAACGGACATGCCCTTTCCATGATATTGTTGATTTGACTATTGTGCTCAGAGCAAGAAGTATAAACTGGGAGGGAAAGGAACCAGCCAAAAGGGCAACAGGTAGATGATGAGACAGCCAGTGGAGATGGTTGGCTAAATAATATATGAAAGTGAAACATAGTCTGGTGTCTACAGCCAGTCAGAAGATGTAGAGACCACTCACTTGATCACTAAACAACTGGGCCAAGCATGATGGTGGGAGCTCTAAAAATGGATGCATTAACGTCCCCAGGGATTGGGGAAGGGGATAGGAGATGGCTTCTGCAGGCCTTGTATGGAGGTCCAAGTACATTTAGGATAATGGCAGTAATGGTGGGGCAAGTTAATTCATATCTCTGAACTTCGGTGGACATTACAATGACTTTTTACTACCTATCACATAGGGTTGTCAGGAGAGTGCTTTGAAAATCCTAGAAAACTATGTAAAAGAGATGTCGTCATCATCATCCCTGTCATTATCATTATGTTTGATAGTCTTGACCCTCAGGAATCTGGAGCTTTAGTTTAAGCTCCTTTCTTCTTGGACTAAATTAGCTAAGGACCAAAATAACTGATTAGCTGTTGAGCCTCCAAACTTCCTGAAATAAAAAATGCGGACACTGAAGAAGCAGGTCCCCAAATGCATGCAGATGTAAAAATGTCCATTGAGAATAAGGGTTCTTCTTGGATGCTAAATTTCTTCTGGGCCAGGAAGCTAATTATAGCATTTTGGGGCCTCAGGGAGGGACCTTGGAAGTCATTTGAATTGAAGCAGCCTAACCCCCTTTTTTAAATAACACTAACTCATAATTCTAAAGGAATCTAAGATTGACAGAGCATTTCTTTTCACAACAGCCAAGATAAAGAGAGTGCAAGCACTACTGCTCCTGTTTCACAAATGAGAAAATCGAGGTTCAGAGGAGCCAGATAACTTTCCTGTGTCCATAGTCAGGCAAGCAGGAAACAAGCATTTATTAAGCTGTTACTGTGTGCCAGGCACTGCGCTAAGCATGGAACTAATAAAGGAGCTCAAACACAAGGTCTCTGTTGCCAAAGGCCACATTTTTTTCATGGCACAGGGATGATGTCTTCCCTTCTCATCTCTGCCATCTGGCTTCCCTGGTTTCCTTCAAGTCCCAGACAAAATCATTCCTTCTACACAAGTCTTTCCTGATTCCCCTTGACTCCAGTGCCTTCCTTCTTCTGGTTACTTCTAATTTACTCTGCATATAGCTTTTTTTTTAAAATATAAATTTATTTATTTTTAGTTTTCAACATTCACTTCCACAAGTTTTTGAGTTTCAAATTTTCACCCCATCTCACCCTTCCCCCACCCCAAGATGGCATGCATTCTGACTATCCCTTCCCCTAGTCTGTCCTCTCTTCTATCTCTCCCCCCTTCTCTTATCCCCTTCCCCTTCTATTTTCCTATAGGGCAGGATAGAATTCTGTACTCCATTTCCTGTATTTCTTATTTCCCAGTAGCATGTGAAAACATTTTTTTAAACATATGTTTTTAAAACTTTAGGTTTCAAATTTTCTCTCTTCCTCCCTCCCCACCCACCCTCATTGAAAAGGCAAGCAACTCAATATATGTTGTACATGTGCAGTTATGCAAAACACTTCCATAGTAGACATGTTGTGAAAAACTAACTCTATTTCCCTTTATCCTATCCTGCCCTCCCATTTATCCTATTCTTTCTTTTGACCCTGTCCCTCCTCAGAAGTATTTATTTCTGATTACCCCATTTCCCAATCTGTCCTCCTCTCTATCATCCCCCTGCTCTCTTGTCCCCTTCTCCCCCTATTTTCCTGTAGGGTAAGACATACTTCCATACCCAATTGAATGTGTATGTTATTCCCTCCTTAAGCCAAGTCCTATGAGAATAAGATTCACTCATTCCCTCTCACCTTCCCCCATTTCCCCTCCACTGTAAGAGACTTTTCTGTTTTTCTTTTGTGAAATAATTTACCCCATTATACCTCTCCCTTTCTTCTTCTGAGTATAATCCTCTCTTATCCCTTAATTTTATTCTCCAAATATGACCCCTTAATCTTCAACTCACCCTGTGCCCCCCAATCTATCTATCTCTATCTATCTATCTATCTATCTATACATACATACATATAATTTTTTCCTCCAACTACCCTAATACTGACAAAGGTCTCATGAGTTATAAATATCATCTTTCCATGCAGGAATGTAAACAGTTCAATCTTAATAAGTCTCTTATGATTTCTCTTTCCTGTTTACCTCTTCATGTTCCACTTGAGTCCTGTATTTGAAAGTCAAATTTTCTATTCAGCTCTGGTCTTTTCATCAAGAATGCTTGAAAGTCCTCTATTTCACTGAATGACCATTTTTTCCCCTGAAGGATTATACTCAGTTTTGCTGGGTAGGTGATTCTTGGTTGTAATCCTATCTCCTTTGCCCTCCAGAATATTATATTCCATGCCCTGCGGTCCTTTAATGTAGAAGCTGCTAAATCTTGTGTTATCCTGATTGTGTTTCCACAGTACTTGAATTTTTCCTTCTGGCAGCTTGTAATATTTTCTCCTTGACCTGGGAACTCTGGAATTTGGCTATTATTCCTAGGAGTTTTCCTTTGGGGATCTCTTTCAGGAGGAGATCTGTGGATTCTTTCAATTTCTATTTTGCCCTCTGGTTCTAAATATCAGGGCAGTTTTCCTTGATAATTTCTTGAAAGATGATGTCTAGGCTCTTTTTTGATCATGGCTTTCAGATAGTCCAATAATTTTTAAATTCTCTCTCCTGGATCTATTTTCCAGGTCAGTTGTTTTTCCAATGAGATATTTCACATTTTTCTAATTTTTCATTCTTTTGGATTAGTTTTACAGTGTCTTGATTTCTCATAAAGTCACTCTCTTCCAATTGCTCTATTCTAATTTTTAAGGAAGTATTTTCTTCAGTAATCTTTTGGACTTCCTTTTCCATTTGGCCAATTTTTCTTTTTAAGGCATTTTTCTCCTCATTGGCTTTTTGGACCTCTTTTGCCATTTGGGTTAGGCTATTTTTTAAGGTGTTATTTTCTTCAGTATTTTTTTGGGTCTCCTTTAGCAAGCTGTTGACTTGTTTTTCATGATTTTCTTGCATCACTCTCATTTCTCTTCCAGTTTTTCCTCACTTCCCTTACTTGCTTCTCAAAATCCCTTTTGAGCTCTTCCATGGGACTGATTCATATTTTTCTTGGAGGCTTTGGATGTAGGAGCTTTGACTTTGTTGTCTTCTTCTGGTTGTATATTTGATCTTCTTTTCACCAAAGTAAGATAATATAGTCTGACTCTTTTTGTGCTGCTTGCTCATGATCCAGCCAATTACTTGAGTTTTAAACTCTTTGTTAAGGTAAAGAGTCTGCTTCCAATGGAGAATGTACTGTCCCAAGCTTCAGGGGTTTGTACAGCTGTTTTCAGAGATACTTGTAGGGCCCTGTAAATTTTCAGTTCTTCCAAGGTGGTATGATAAGGGGCGAGGTGTTTACTCCTTTCCTGGCCTGTGACCACAAGTACTCTTTTCTGTCCTGTAACTGTGAGGAGGGGCCCTCTCCATAGCCACTACAAGCTCTACCATGCCAGCGCTCCTCCTCACCCCAGCATCGCTGCCCAGAACTGTGACCCAGATGCACACATGGGCAAAGCAAGAGATTCCTGCCTCAGCACTGGCAAAGAGATCCCTGCAATCCCTCTCTGATCAGTCACTGGATTCCCCCTCAGTCTATGGGCCGGAAGCTTGGGAAGCAGCTGCCTCCCCCAGGGCCAGGCTCTTGGGGAATGGAGCTGAGACCCCGCCTTCCTGTCTCAGCACCGCAGAAACAGACTTTTCCCACTGACCTTCTAAATCTTTGGCATTCGTGGATTGAGGAGTCTGGAAACTGCCACAGCTGCCCGTGATTCAGTCCTCTGAGGCCTGCTCCAGGTTCGCTGTGGCCTGCGCGCAAGCGCTGCTCTCCCAGCCTGATGTGATATACCTTTCTGATCAACCATCCAGGTTGTCTTGGGCTGGAAATTTGTTTCACTCTGTCTTTTTGTGGGTTCCGCTGCTTCAGAATTTGTTTAGAGCCATTTTTTTTATGAGTATTTGGAGGGGTTTGGGGCTCAAGCAAGTCGCTGCTTTCACTCTGCCATCTTGGCTCCACCCCATTTACATATAGCTTGTTTATACATAGTTGTTGTCCCTCATTAGACTGTAAACTCCTTAGGGGTAGGGACTGTCTTTTTTCTGTAGTACTTACCACGGTGCCTGGCACACAAAAGGCACTTAATGATATTGACTGACTGACTCACTGATGTTTCCTTGTCAGACTCATTTATAAATTTGGAGTCAAGGCCTCCACCGTCAGGCTCTTGTCTACTTTTTTAGTCTAATTTCACAGTACTGCCCTCAACATACTCTACATTCTAGTTAAGCCAGTCTATGAGCTATTTCTATACCTTGGGTCCTGCCAGGTCTGTCTTTTTTATATTTATATATTTTATTTTTAATTTATGGAATTAAACAAGCATTTCCATAACATACTATAATAAAAAAAAAGATGATTGCACATGAAACTGCAAATCTGTTATGTACAACTTGCTATTCCTTTTAAATATATAATAAAGTTATCATGTAAATTTCTTTTTTTTCCTTCTCTCCCCACCCCCTACTCTAGAAATGGCTACCATTAGATACAAATAAGTATACATGTATATGTGTATATACATGTATATATATATATATAATATATATATATATATATAATATATATATATATATATAAATTATTTCATACATACTTCTATTTATCAGTTCTTTCTCTGGACGCAAATAGCATCTTTCTTTATATGTCTGTTATAGTCAATTTGAATTCTTAAAACAATATTTATGTTACTGTATACAATGTTCTCTTGGTTCTGCTCATTTCATTCTTCATTCTTTCATGCAAGTCTTTCCATGGCTCAAAACTCATGGCACATTTTACTTATTTACTTATTTAGGTAGAAATCATTTCCCAACACTTGCTTGAATGTTCCTTGGAGTCAGGGCCCATATGTTATCTATCTTTGTTACCTCCCAAAACTTCTGTTTTCCTCAGTTTCCTCAATTCTAAAATGAGTATAATAAGAGCACCAACCTCACAGTGTTTTTGCACAGATCAAATGAGATAATATGGGCAAAGTGCTTACCTTAGTACCTGGTACATAGTAGGTGCTTAATAAATGCTTATTCCTTTCCATTCCCCACCACCACCACTACAAAAAAAAAAAGGAACATAGGTGATAAATGGATTTTTTTTAATTGACTAGGACCAAAAAATTGGGGCTCAGGTAAAGAGAAGTGACTTACCCAAGGGTACATGGGTTTATTATGGATAAAGCTGGGCCTGGAATACTGGTCTCCTGCTTCCTAATCCAATGTGGTTTTTTGTTTGTTTGTTCATTTGTTTGTTTGTTTACTACACTACAGGAGTACTTTGGAGACTGGTTCAGCTGGGATCATGGCTGGAGTAGCTACCATGGTCTCTCAAGATCCATACCCTTGGGATACCCAGATGATTGGATTTTGCATCTCCAGCACTTAACACTTAGAAAGTCAGTGAATGTGGTGGAGTATAATACTGTGCAAATAGTGTTTGGCTTGCAATATGACCTGGATTCAAACTCTAGTTCTTCTAATTTGTGACCTTAGAAAAGTCACTTCCCTAGGCCTCATTTTTTTTTTCACCTACAAAACAGAGGCATTGCAGTGGATGGACTCTGAGATTCCTTTCAGCTCTAGTCATGATCCTATGAGTTATTGAAGGATCTTATCCACTAGTAGGTGGGTAACAAGGATATCATAGCAGTAATTTATTTTGAGCTGATAAAGGATGTTTGCTCAATCTAGTTGTTTGGTAATTGGAAACACACTAATGTCAGACCCTCATTTAACCTGAATATAGATTCAGTGACAATGAAAACTTCTATTTCCTCACCCCCACAAGCACAATGTTGTTCCTTCTAAATCACCAAGTCTAAACCCCAATTTTTTTCTTTTTTCTGGACCATTTTCTCTTCCTTCTTTCTCTCTGTCAAGGACTCTGTCACTGCCTGGAGATTTGTAGACACTGAAAGAGAACATGAAGCTTGGAAGCAGACCAAGGAGATGATCAGGAATGGAGTCCTAGGACTCAAAGGCAAGGCTTTCACCTTTATGTCATGTCAAATCATGTCAACAAGCATGTGTTAAGTGCTTACTGTGTGCCAGGCACAGTGCTAAACACAGAGGAATACAAAGACAAAAAAAACAGTGCCTGCCCTCAAGGAACTAACTCACTTTCTAAGGGGGTAGACAGCATTGTAGCAAGGAGACAAGTCTCATTGGATCCTAGAATATGCAGAGGGGAGTACAGCCTAAGAAGACTAGAAAGGTAGTGAGGGATTGAGTTATAAAGGACTTTAAAAGTGAAAGATGATTTTATATTTGATTCAATGACACTGGCTTCCTTGCTTTCCCATGCACAAGCTACTCCATCCCCACTCCGTGCATTTTTTTTTTTGGTCTAGGCAATGGGGCTATGTGACTTGCCCAGGGTCACATAGCTAGTAAGTGTTATACATCTGAGGCCAGATTTGAACTCAGGTCCTCCTGAATCCAGAGCCGGTGCTCTATCCACTGCTCCACCTAGCTGCCCCCCCCCATGCATTTTTACTGGCTCTCTACAATGCCTGAAATGTTCTCCCTCCTCATCTCTGCTTTCTGGCTACCCTGACTTCCTTCGAATCTCAGCTTAAATTGGCAAGAAGCCTTTCATGGTCTCCATGTCCAGTTTATCTGGTGTCTTTCCACCTATGACTTTTCTCTGAGATTACCTCCAATTTACCCTGTATAGAGCTGCTATCTGCATAATTGTTTCCAATTTGTCTCCTCCATTGTAGTGTGAACTCCTCTAGAGCAGGGACTGTTTTTGCCTTTCTTTGTATCCCCAGTACATAGCACAGGGTCTGGGAAGAAGAAAATGTTTAATAAATGCTTCTTGTTGTTGACTTCAGTTTTCCAGCTGAACCATCTCATGAGAGAGACTGAATCTAGAACTGAACCCCAAAATTCTTGCTCTGTCACATGCTGTCATTCAACACTGCTTTCTGCCAAAGAAAGTCTTCAAATGGTAGCTGAAATTTGTTCTGTGGAAGAGAAAAGCAAAACAAAACTGAGGGTTTATGAATTAAAGGATAGCCTAGGAGAATCAATGAATGAATGAATCAGCCAAGCATTTATTAAGCATCTACTATGGTACAAGTACTATTAGGCATTGAAGAGATAAAATAATGGAAATAATCCCTGCCTTCAAGGAGCTTACATTCTATAGGGGGGAACAAGTATAAGTAGTCAAAAAATAAAACACGTAAAAGGTAAAACAGAGTATATTTTGAAGGGGATAAAGAATATCACTAATAGCTGGGGAAATGAATTTTATTCTACCAAGAGATCAGCTTTTGATTCCTGAAGCTCCAATTAGTCATCAACCCATCTCGTAGCCAGGAAATGACTGCAGGAACCTCTCCTCTGGAGCTGTTCCTGTCCCTGTTGCAGACATGAGTGTGGAAGCTACTTTGTGACTCCATAGAGAAGAAGATTGTTAAAATGCAGTTAAATATTAATTAGAGACAGTCATATTGTTAAGAGTCCAATTTGGGTATCTTCTGTGCCTGGTGCATATTAATGTAACTCCTGCAGCTAGCCCCTCTTGCTCTGCACAAAAAAGTGGGGCCTTTCATCTTAAAAAAAAAAAGTATAAAAAAACCCCTCCATCTGGTAAATGGGTCCTTCTTAAAGATGCAGCAGGAGGATCCCAGTGGAGCCAAACAAAGACTTGCATTAGAATTTCTAGAATCTGCAGAACTGGAGAGTTAAAGTGAGTTACTTTAAGGGTATGTCTATAGACACGAAACATGTTTTTTCACGTGGCCTAGGTGTTACGATGCTATGATCTGGATAGTTCTTCCTAGGAATATAGATTTAGGGCTAGAAAGGACTGCAGAGGACATCCAGGCCAACCTTGCCCCTCTCTAATTTGAGAGGTAAGGAAAAGGAGGTTCAGAGAAATGAAGTGATTTGTCAAGGCTCACACAGCTAGTGAGTGTCTGAGGTGGAATTAGGACCTGGGTCTTCTTGATACCATGTTCAATGCTTTATCCATTACACCATGCTGGATTTCTTCATAATCTTTAAAGTGGTGAATGACCCATGCAAGTCATGACAACTTGTGCAAATAACCTGTCCCATGAGTTTTACCCTGCAAAAGCAAAGTCTGGGAGAGGGAATGGTGTGTTGTAGCCAACTGCATGATTCTATTGGAGGAGGGTTCAATTTGTAGTCAGGGAACTTGGATTCAAATTCCAGCTCTGCCACCTGAATAGCTTTGCACAAATAACTTTGGGCAAGTCACTTAACTTCTATAGATACCAACTAGAGTATGCCAAACTTGCACAGTGGTTAGAGTGGTATACCTTGCATTGCCTTAGTCACTTCCTAGCTGTGTGACCCTAAGCAAATCATTTCACCTCTGCCTGCCTCAGTTTTCTCATCTGTAAAATGGGGATGATAATAGTATCTACCTCATAAGGTGATAGTATGCGGATAAAACTAGGTAATATATGTCAGGCATTTTGCAAACCTTCAAGTGCTATATAAATGCTATCTACTATTAGCTTCCTCATATGTAAAAAGAAGAGAGTCTAATGGTGGCTATCTCTAAGGTGAGGAGGAGGGGAAGGTAGAGGGAAGACAAAAGAAGAAATTTACATGATAACTTGTAAATTTAAAAGAAATAGCAAGAGGTACATTGTAGATTTGCACTTTCATGTGCAATCATCTTTTTATAATATGTTATGGAAATGTTTGTTTTATTCCATAAATTAAAAATAAAATATTTTTTTAAAAAAGAAGGAGATTGGGCCATGGAGCCTTTAAGCTCTATTTAGTTCTAAATCTATGCATCTAAAAAACGGTTCATTTGAATAAGATCTGGGGGTTTGAGTGAAGTGCAAATTTAATGTAAGTCAAGTATATGTCATGGAAACCAAAGAAGCTATTGTTTTCTTAGGCTATATTAAGAGAGCCAGTGTCCAGAACAGGGGAGTTTTGTATTCAGTTCTACGCATCACGTTTTCAGAAAGACATTGATAAACTAGAACGTGTCCTGAAGTAGAACAGGTTGCTTATTCAGATATGTGGCAGTTGTTGTGAGTTAGTGGTTTAAGTCCACAAGGCAGTGATGGGCCTAGAGGCCATTTGCTCTGAAGAGTAGCTGAAAGAATTAGAGGTGTTTAGCTTGGAGGAGGCTTAGAGAGTATAGGCTGCCTCTACTCAAACTGTTGAAGGAAATCATGTGGAAGAAAAGGATCAGATTTATTTTGCTCAGTGCCACAGGGATGGCAATAGGTCACTCAGTCAATAAACATTTATTAAATACCTAGAATGGGCCAAACACTGTGCTAGGCACTGGGAATGTAAGGACAGGCCATGGGCAGTCCCTGTTCTCTAAGAGCTCACAGACTAAAGGAAGAGACAATGTACAAACAGCTATGTATAAACAAGCTACTTATAGGATAAACTGGGACTAGCCAACTGCAGGAAAGCACTAAAAGTAAAGGGGATGGGAAAAAGCTTGCTACAGAAGGCGAAATTTCAACTAGGACTTGAAGGGAGCCAGTGGGTGGAGAAGAGGAGAGAGAGAGTTCCAGGCATGGGGGACAGCCAGAGGAAAGGTCCGGTGTCTGGAGATGGAGTGCTTTATTCAAGGAACAGAAAGGAGGCCAGGGTCACTGGATCACAGAGCAGGTAGGGGGATGTGATGTGTAACAAGACTAGAAAAAGGGACAGAGGGGTTATGAAGGACTTTGAATGCCAAATAAAATTTTCTACTTGATCTTGGAGGTGATAGGGAGTCATTGGACTTTATGGGGGGAGGGTGACAAAGTCAAACCTGTGCTTTCAGAAGATCCCTTTGACAACTGAGTAGAGGATGAACTGGAATATGGAGAAATTAGCAAGCAGACCAACCAGCAGGTTATTGCAACTGTCCAGGCACGAGGTAATGAGAGCCTGCTTGTGCCAAGGTAGTATTGGTGTCAGAGGAAAGAGGGGGCTTATACAAGAGATGTGTAGAAGTCACAGAGAAACAGGTCTAGGCTCTACAATTATAAAACAAAGTGAATGAATGAATGAATGAATGAATGAATGAATGAATGAATGAAACAAAAACCAAAACCCTGTTAGAGCTTTACAAAAATGAAGTGGATTATTTGGGGAGGTAAGGAGCTCCCCATCATTGCTTCCTGAAAATGTGGCAAAGAGGAATATTATTCAGGTTGGACTAGATGGCCTTTGAAATTCCCTCCAAGATGCTGAGATTCTGTGGTTCTATGATTCTGACATAATGATATAGATTGTGGCATAGATGTGGTGTCTTCCAAGAAAATGGCCCAGGGTCTGGTGATGCTATTTAGTGTTTCTGGACTCAAATTCAATTCACTTCATTCCAACAAAGACTTATTAAGCACCTAATGCGGGCAGAGCATTATTCAGTGCTAAGTGAGATACAAAGTTTAGGTAAGGCAAGGTTTCTGCCCTCATGGAGTTGAAAATATATTGGTAGCCCAGAATAGCACCCCCATGCTATAAATTGGCATGAATACTGCTTAAGGAAGGGAAACAGGGTTTACCAGTTGCCTAGCTCCAAATTTAATACTTCATTGGCTTCTCCACATCTATTTCCCACAGATGAGATACACAAGAAGGGCCTAGGAAGGAAAATAGGTTGAATAAGAACATAGCAACAATCACATTTTGAGGGAGTTTATTTGGGTATGTTCAACTTCTTCAGTTAAAATGGCCATTCAGATCATTAATCATGATAAACACATTCAATACATCTGTATCTGATTTCTTGACTTTTCCTAATGTTCACTATCCAGTGAGACTGAGAAGTAAACAGTAAAATCCAGATCTTGCTTTTCCCTCCCCCCTTTCTCTTTGGCCCTTTGTTTATTCTATCCAATTCCCAAAACTACTATCACTCTCATAGGAATATAGATCTGTCTATCTATCTATCTATCTATCTATCTATCTATCTATCTATCTATCTATCATCTATCATTTACGTATCAATACATCTGTCATCTAAGTACTCTATCTTATTATCATCTATCTATCCATTGATTCTCTCTCTCATTCTCTCTCTCTCTCTCTCTCTCTCTCTCTCTCTCTCTCTCTCTCTTTCTCTCTCTCTCTCTCTATTGGCTCTCAATAGAGAGTTTGTCACACCAGAGTTATGGTTCTGATCTTTCAAACTGTGCAGCAAATGTGTGAGCTGGAGGAATCTGCCTCTCTTGAGCCTGTGGGTTTTTATGCAATATCCACCCACAGAAAGGCAGATCTACTGATCAAGAACCATGGCAAATGCACTCTGAACTAAGTCATTTTTGGTTTTTTTTTCCTTCTAATTGTGGGGGTTTCTTCTTAAGTTCTTCAGCAGGCATTGTTCAGAAAGGAAGCAAGAGACACAGAGACAGAGACAGAGGAAGACACATTAGCCTTCTATAATAAAGTAGTTCATGGCACAATTAAAATGATGTAGTAGAAAAGTAACATGATATGCTGAATTTAAATAACGAAAGCAGATTAAGGAGGACATCAGAATTAAATGCTTGATGGAATTGACATAACCAATCCAAGATGGCTGCCCCAGGTTTCAGCTGGAAAGTTCTGCCAACCATTGATATTTTCCAGGCAAATTTGTTGATAGATAAAACATTTTTATAGACTTTCCATTATTTCTTGTAGCCATCAGTTTTTAATTTTCTCTTTCTAGTTAATATACTTGTGTATAATTTAAACAGAAAACTGTTCTGTTTCATCATAAAAGATTTGCCCGTTACTTTGGCTGCATAAATCAAGTGGACAGCGAAACATTCTCAAACTTGTTTTTTTAAGGCATTTGTTGACAACAACAGGAAAAGAGATCACAGACACCGCCAATAAGCGTGGACATCAATTATTTTTTAATTGTATAGGAGTACAGTACACTAATTAAAACTAGTATATCTTGCAATGCCAAAGGCAAAATTAATTATTAATTTTTATTAATATTCAGAAGTAGCACAAGGAATGCATTAATAAAGATTTGGAGGTTGCAACTGAGATCTTGTTTAGCTTTATAGTTTAGCAAAAAAGATACATTGGCTAAATCTGAATCATGAAGCAAGCGAAGGAGAGATTGTATTTATTGACATGGAACATACTCTTTAGAGTGGTGATTTAGTGACAGAAAAGGAGATGGAGAGGGAGATTATTTGAAAATCCCAAATGCTTGTCTACAACTGTTTGACTAGACAACTCCACATTCATGTATTAAATTGCTATTGTTACCGTGGATACTTTTGGTTATTAAATTGGATATTTTAGTTAAGCCATCTTAATTTGACATTCAATAGTTCATTTAGCAGCCTTGCTCAGAATGCATCCAGCTCACCAAACCCAAAAAGGCTAGAATAAGCTTAAGGCCCCAGTGGAAGCTTTGAACAAATTCTTCTTCTTCTTTTCAGTCACCAGCAACATAGGTCTCTGGAACTTTCTTTCTCCTTCCACTGCCCAAAAGGGTATAGGCAGATCAGTAACATTTCCTGGCTGTGGTCATCAACCAAGTAGAGATACAATGGCCATACATTTAAGGTGTGGGTGGATGGGCTGCCATTTTGAAGTTCATTTGATTTCAGATGGTTTAGTTCATGAAGAGCCTGATAGAAACCTTTGTCGTGCATGCTCCCTCAACATGGATAGACACAGCTGCCTCTGGATATTCTCTCCACCGGATCCGATATCTATGATGAAATTTTCAACAAAGTCAGAAATAGAGGCAATAAGTGGGTAGGGTAGCTATGCCTGGAATCCTAAATCCATGGAATGTTTGATCACCATCTTCGCAACTGGTTTCTCTTTTCATACTCCCACCCCACATGCTTGGTACAATGTTATAGATTGCTCTGAGGAGGCTCAGTTCTCTCTGCCCTGGTGATGAAGTCACCGAATCAGTTCACCATGGGGAACATGAAGACACGTGCAGCCCAATTCTTCCTATTCACGGATCTCCAAGGAGTGCAAAGGAGGGGAACAGAGCAGTAACAGCTATAATGAAACTATCAGAAGCATTAAGAAAAACTGTACAGTATAGCATATGCACAGTTCAGGCCTTTTCTTCACACCTCAGAATGCAACAGGATTACCCGTCAAACTCAATCTGTTGCCACACCAATGGGAATATACTTGTCTGAGGACAGACTGTTTTCACCTGATGAGTCTACCATCCGATGCGTGTCTCCTTCGAGGCTGATGGAATCCCTCCCACTGCAGGAAAAGACCATATTGTTCTGTTGTGTACTGGAAGCTTCCCTGTAGAGAACACAGAAAGGTGAAACTGCCCCTTATTTCAACAACCTCTATTAGCCCAAGTGTCCCCAGAAGCTTGGAATTACTTGCATTTGGAATCAACAAGAACAACTGGAATACTTACTGAGAATCCAAATGAACATGTGGCCATGTTCGCCATGCTTTCTCTATGTTTTCTACCAAGGGAAGAAACTGTCTATACTCAAGGCCCACCTATATTGATGAAGCAATCTCTTTCAGGTAATGATGGTCTGGACAATCCATAGAGACAGTTCATACCCTCCAGAATGGTACATTCTCCAGTGAAGTATGGTTGTACAAATGACAAGGATAAAATAGACAAAGAAGGTCCCTGTCCTGAGTCCCTAAATGATAATATTAACTAATTAGTAATTATTCATTACTATTTATTACTATGTGCCAGGCAACCTTCTAAGCATTTTAAAAATATTATCTGATTTGATCTTCACAACAGCCTTGGGAGGTAGGTGCTGTTATTATTTCCATTTTGCAGTTGTGGAGACTGATAGAGACAGAAGTAAAATGAATTGTCCAGGGTCACACACTTCATAACTGTCAAACTGGTTTTGAACTCAGGTCTCCTTGACTCTACTCTATGTACCGCCCATCTGTCTAATTGAGTGATCCCACTTCCAGGGTTAGGAGTGACACTCTGGGAATGGACTGGTCTAACCTGCCCAGTATCAGCATTCCAAGAGGTCAAGGCAGATCAAGGCTGGTTTTGGCCCTGGCCAATAAACACCGAGCCTTCAGATACCAAAGAAACAAACCAAAAGCTAGCTATTGTCTGAATGCTGTTCTCTCGTTAGATCATTTCTCCTGTAATCTTCCTAGTTGTTAGTTTTGATTGATCTTCATGTTTGGAGACTTTCCAACTCTACACCCTATGTTGTTATGGGCAAGTAGTATCTACAGAGCACTCACTGAAGCAAGAAACAGGCAATTATCCTGACAAATCAAGAATTTTTATTTTCAATTTGACTTATTGGTTTTCCTCATTCACACGAATCTAGTCATCACTGTCACCATCATTTACGTTGGCTTTAAGATTTGCAGAATATTTTAGATATATTATCTCATTAGATGATCAGAGCCATGTGCAGTAGGTGCTATTATGCCCACTTTGCAGAGGAGGAAAAGGGAGGCCCAGTGACTTGCCCAAAGTCACATGGTTAATAAGTATATCCAAGGCAGGATTGGAATTCAAGACTTCCTAAATGCAAGTCCTTCTCTCTGTTCCTTATACCATACTGTCTAGCATTAAACTGTTCCCTACCCTCAAGCTCATCATGCTGTGGGGAAGAGGTAGGGAATAAAAAAAAAATCTGTTTACAAAACATATGGTCTAATTAGAGAGACAAGCCTAACAGAATTAAAGCAATTATAGCAAAATAAAAGAGGATGTAGTTAATTGTTCATAGATTTTGACTAAGTCTCTAGAAAAAAAAAGAGGGAGAGTTCTTTGGCAGTCAGTCATCAATCACTGATTAAGTGCTTATTATGTGACAGATACTGTGACTAAATGCCATGGATACAAAGAAGGGCAAAACATGATCCTTGCCCTCAAGCGGATCATATTCTAATGGGAAAAGCAACATGCAAAATAACTATCATTCATCTATCTATCTATCTATCTATCTTTCTATCTACATATATAATTTATTTACATGTAAATATATATATTTGGGCAGCTAAGTGGCACTGGGCCAGCAGGAGGACTTCATGAGTTCAAATCCAGCCTCAGACACTTACTAGCTGTGTGACCATGGGCAAGTCACTTTACCTTATTTGCCTCAGTTTCCTCATCTGTAAAATGAGCTGGAGAAGGAAATGGCAAACCGCTTCAGTATCTTTGCCAAGAAAACCTCAAATGGGGTCATAAAGTCGGACACGACTGAAAAGCAAACAAAAAACAAAATATATATTTATATGAGTATGTACACACCTAGACATGTATACAAACACACACATACACTCATACTCAGTGCAAATGGAAGTCAATCTCAAGTGGTAGTGTTGTAAGGAGTTGGGGGAGGGACAATGCGGGAATCAGAAAAGATTTTTGGAAGCTCAGAAGTAAGTTGAGTCTTGAAGGAAATCAGGAAAGCTAGGAGCCAGAGGAGAGAAGAGAGAATGTAGGGTTAAAGTATAAAGCCCATATGTTGCCAGGGCTGCAAGGGACTTTAGAGGTCTTCCAGTCTAGATGGGGAAAACTGAAGTTTAGTGAGGTTAAATTTGTTGTTGAATATCCAGTGGGGACTAATGGATTCAGGACTTGAACTCATCTCCTTACTCCCAGTAAGGTGCTCCATATTGGCTTTCTAGTATAAACTCAGCCTACACATCCCCTGAAACAGACGGTAGAAGATAATCAGACTGTGTCCTGACCCCTACTGATGGAAACTTGGCCCTTCTGGGCCCTTTTAAGCTTTACTTTTAGCTACATGAGAATATTTCTTTAAACACATGGTGAAGCATTTTTTTTAACAGTCAGTTTTAGGAGTCCTTGAAATTTTGTTTATTAGACTAGAGGAAAAGTTAAGGACATCAAGGACTATACTCACAGGAACATAAGGGTTTGAGTTGTGGGAAATTGAGTGTATACAATGGCATGAGCTGACCCCAAACTCTGTTTTCAAAGTCAGTGTCAGGCTATTTCTCTGTGTGAGGTACAGATGTCTGTGGAGAGATGGGTAGGCCTCACCCTTCCCCATGCTGAAGTTAAGCAAATGAAAGAGACTAATGTTCTCAAAGGCCTCATCTTGATTATATAAAGAGCTCCTTGGCAGGAGTACCTCCAGTACCTAACGTGGATCTCAAAAGCATGTCTTACTAATAATGTCTAGCTCTTGTCCAGAGAAAACATCAGAAGTTTTACAGCTGCAGAAAATCAGATGTTTTCTCAGGCATTTACTAGCGCTGTTCTGAACTGCTGGCCCTCTCTGAGAAGTCACACAAGCACCCTTTCCCTGCTTTTGCTGAAATATTCCTCCTTTGGGCTTCCCTGTTCACCTGTCTGTTGCTTGGATGGAGAAGTGGCTTGTGTTGACACTTACCACCTGGTCACCTGGTCTTTCCCAACTAGCAGGTCGTCACCTTAGCTCCCTGAAGCAACTGGTTTGTGGCCAGGCACTGAACAGTCATTAACTTGCTCACTAACTGACAATTTACTAATCCCTGACTTGTTACAGGTCAGTTCAGCTCAAACATTCAAACCGGATGTGTACAACAGACTCAACATTAGCACCGAAATTAGCATCAGAAGACGTGAGTTTAAGTCCCAGTTTCACCATTTACTAGCTCTATGTCTCTGCATGAGTCTCTTCCTATCACTGGGCCTCAGTTTCCTCATTTTTAAACTTAATTATTGTTGCCCTGACCATCTCTCAGGATTGTTGAATAAACCCTTGAAATGTAATTTTTTTTTAATGGATGGAGATAAGATCATGTGTGTGAAACCTGAGAAATAATTTCTCCTTCCTCTCATAGCTAATAACAGCTAACATTTATATTGCCCTTACTATGTATCTGGCAGTGTGCTAAGTGCTTTACAATTATTACCTCATTTAATCCTCACAGTAACCCTGGGCTGGGAGATAGGTGCTATTATTATATCCCCATTTTACAGATGAGGAAACTGAGGCAAACATAGGTGAAGTGACTCACTCAGGGTCACAAAAATGGTGAGTGTCTGAGGTTGGATTTGAACTCAGGTCTTCCTGACTCCAGGTCTAATGCTCTATCTGTGTCCCCACTAGCTATCTTGGAACTACAGTATCTCCTAGCATTTTATACCTCTGATGACACTTCTCTTTTTTATAACTGTTTGTGTCCATGCGAACTCTTTAAAGGAAAGGACAAGGTGCTAGTTGCATTAGGGAAAAAAAAAATTGACTCTGCCCTATGCCTTCCTCATGATTACATTCCTGTTGTGGCAAAGGAATTAATATAGGAAGGGCAAAGAGTTGTCCTTTCCATGTGTAAATGCAAACTGGCCCTTTCCCAATTATAGGAATTACAGGAATCCATTCTTAGATGATCTTAACAACCTTTCCCTGACACCCAACTATTTATTGGCCAGATATACCATTTTTCCCCAGTTCATAATTTAACCACTAGGCTGGTACTGCTGGCTCTTAACCTGATCTCAGTCAACAGATAGGATCAGGATCTAGGAGTCTAATGTCCATCCTGGCTGTTACGGTATTTCACTCCACTGAAGAAAAGTTCCAGGCAAGAGTCACCTCTGTGAGGCTGAGAGAGTAGAAAATTTTCTCTTTCCCAGTTTAACATCTCTCTGTGCCCACACCAACTTTTCATTCTAGGGATTTTGGTTAGCTTGAATTTGCCCAAGCAAAATCAGCTTTGAAACCCCATCTTATCACAGCCCAACCTTTTCCCTGAACTTGTAATATTTTACTAAGCTCCAAACACATGACCTGCCAAAATGGAGGAATATGGGAACCCCCCATAAGAACAGGGTGACATGCTCAGATAAAGCATACAGCTTCCCCTTGGCAAAGACTAAATAAAGGCAACAAATAATGCATCTAAAACACCTATCACGTGGCTATGTACCCTACCCCAAACTTCTCTAGACAGTATAACGCCATTCCAAATCCAGAAGTTCTAGGAAAGACTCACGTAAGTTACTCTTTCCCTTCTCACTGCTCCCACAACCACTTTTCCAATGAGTGAACAAAAGAGTGCAGACACGACGCGTTAGTTCCCAGCCATCCAGAAAATGAGTCATTAAATGAAGAAGACTCAAGACTTCTGGGCCCAGGACTTGTCTTCTTCTTCTTGTGGTATGGAATATGCATTTAGGATCTGGTACCTGTCCATCTGATGACCTATCACCGAAAGGGACCTTTGCTGGGTCTTGCTGGTGCATCCTTCATTATTCATAGAACAGAGGGAGGAGAGCCTGTCACCAGTCCACTCAGGCGTGTTAAAGAACTTGAAAGCTCGGCTCCCATTCCAAGGCCAGGAGGTACATATCACACCCCCTCTCTCAGTCTTGGAGTCTTTAACCTTGTCTATAACACTTCCTCCTTGATGCCTCCTCTTCCATTTTTACTTCCACTCTTGTACTCGCTCAATTCTTTCTCTCTCAATTTATACTGGGAGGGCCATTACAATAAATTACAAATGATCACAGAGCGCAACGTAGTTTTAAGCAACCTTATGCAGGTTAGGAAAGTTTAGACTTAAATTCTGGTAAAAACAATGAAAAACTCACCATACCTCCAATGTGAATATTGTATTAGTCCCATTTCAAAGTGCTGCAGTTAAGCTTGAGGGGTTTTTAAAGCTGTTTTATTTTTAATGTAAACGATAATCAATCAACAACAATCGTCCAACAAGCATTTACTAAGTGCCTACTATGTTCCAGGCACCATACTAGGTGATTGGGACACAAATACCCAGAATGAATTAATCCTTGCTCTCAGGGAGCTTATACGCTAATGGGAAAACAATAAATGCTCGTAGGGGGTGTACATTGAATACATATAAAGGGAATAAATGTAAAGTAATTAAATACAAGGCAGTGAGTAAGACAAGGTACTGACAGCTGGGGTTAGGGGTTGGGGAGGGAATCAAGAAAGGCTCCGTGTAGAAGCTGGTGCTTGTATTAGGTCTTGAAGGAAGAGAGAGCTTTCTAGGAGGCAGAGAAGTGAGGAGGAGGTGCATTCCAGGAGGTGAATATGAAACTATTGTTTTTAGGGAACATGGGTAGAATTGTTCAAGTCAGAAGTTGAGAGGTGAAAGCACATGTCACCAGCATTAGTGAGGGCTTGGCAGCATTCTATCTGAATATTTGGGACTATACAGCTATGTGCATATAGATTGAGCCTTTCATTAATATGCTTTAAAATACCTAGACTATGGCACTTTATAGACATACTGCTCAGATGATTGACTGGACCTTTCACCTTTCCTTCAGATATAGAAGACCTAGGTTTTGTTAAGCGAAGAATTATGACTTTTCAGACTCAGTAAGGTGCACAGAGACACATAACTGAGGAAAAGGGTATTTCTCTGTAATAATTGTTCATATTTTCCATTTATATGTACTGAATTAGCCAGATGATGATTCAAATTCAAGTCCCAAGTGCTGCTGTTCAGAGTCTGGGATTAAAACAAAGGTATTATTCAATTTTTCTTTCTGGGCTGAAGCCTTTGGAAGACCTGATGTTCCAGGGAAGGGAAGCACTAAGAATTTTTCTCTACAGTGGGTTGGCAGGCCAGGCCTAGATATGCAGATGAGAAAGAGAGAGAAATGAGAGAGAGAGAGAGAGAGAGAAAGAGAGAGAGAGAGAGAGAGAGAGAGAGAGAGAGAGAGAGACAGAGACAGAGAGACAGAGAGAGAGAGAGAGAGAGAGAGAGAGAGACAGAGACAGAGAGAGAGACAGAGAGAGAGAGAGACAGAGAGAGAGACAGAGAGAGACAGAGAGAGAGAGAGACAGAGAGACAGACAGACAGACAGACAGACAGAAAGAGAGACACAGAGAGAGAGAAGAAGAAGAAGAAGAAGAAGAAGAAGAAGAAGAAGAAGAAGAAGAAGAAGAAGGAGAAGGAGGAGAAGGAGGAGAAGGAGAAAGAGAAGGAGAAGGAGAAAGAGAAGGAGAAGGAGAAGAAGAAGAAGAAGAAGAAGAAGAAGAGAGAGAGAGAGAGAGAGAGAGAGAGAGAGAGAGAGAGAGAGAGAGAGAGAGAGAGAGAGAGAGAGAAAAGCACATTTATTAGGTACCTATGTTCCAGGTATTGTGTTAGGGGCTAGTATTAGAAATACAAACAAAAAAGACAATCTGTACCCTCCAGGAACTTACTTTCTAATAAGGCAAATAAACACATAAGGAGGAGCTAGAAAATGGGGATGAGAGGACTTTCTACAAGATGGAAAAGTCCAGAGCAGAGCCAGATTTAGGGGAGCCTGGACCTGGTCAGAAACTGTACCCTCCTGTTCAAGGGGAGAAACCACAGCGCACAGAGAATCAAGATCATCAGTGAACAGCAGTTTCTTGTTTGGGAGGGTTGTTTGGATTGCACCTTCTCTGAGATCCATTTTGTCTCTTATCTTCTGATTCCATTGTTTCAGCAGGAGGGGTTCAAGAACTATTTACTAAACAAATGAGTAAGTGAATGAATGAATAAGTGAATAAGTAAGTGATGAAACTAAGTTCCAGGCCTAGTTCCATTTAGTCTGAGGGAAGAGATTCATGGATGAGAGAGAGAATATGAGCCAATATTAGCAATGACATCAAAAGTGAAACCAACCCAGGCTGATGAAAGCAAAAGCTGTCAGGCAGGGCCCCTGGCACCAAAATCAGGAACATGCAGCTTCTCAGTACTTTTCTGAGAACTTTAAGCTGGGCCCTTAGGAAAATATTGTATTTCAAAGGCAGTACTTTCCTCCCCTTAGCAAGTTTTAAATAGGATTCTACTATGTATGTGTATCTCTGAAATGAACGTGGTTGGAGACCTTCGATCTAGAAGGAAATTATCACACTAAAGAATTTATTTTATTCCCTGATAGTGAATTTGCCAAGGAAAAAAAAATTGTCTTTCTGCCTTGGATTTCGAGAGAACCTTTCCTTCAAAGAATTCAAGGCAATTCACCATCTATCTCTTTAATCTACCTGTTATAGGGGGAATTGCCCTGAAATAGGAAGTAAAAGACCATTGGTTTTGTTCCTCTGACAACTAACTCACTGTGTGGTGTTAAGGAAATCTCTTAGCTCTGTGGGCCTCCTGTGCAAAATAGGGAGAACGATACCTGCCTTATGTACTTCAGAAGATTGTTGAAAGGCTTCAGTAAAGTGGCTGTCACAATGCAGCTTGAACGTGGCTTAGGATTTTAAAATACAATATAAGAAAAGGTGGCAATTTCCCCTACATGCCACTAATGTCACCTGAAAGAAATGGCCAAAGGGCACGTTATTTGGGGCAGGCCCCAAGTTCATTACCCTGGTGTGGGGAATAAAGGCTGGGGGTGGGAGGGGTGGAGAAGGGCCCTGCCAGTGGAGGGGATGAAGTTTCCATTTCAATTCTTGCAATCTATGATCCATAAGATGTAGCTTGAGTGATGGGAAATAGACTGAGAAGGGGCAGTAGAGAAGAATGGACACAGGTCAGGTCTGCTGGGGCAGTCAATGGAATCAAGTCTCCCAAACCAGTAACCTTTGGCTGGTTTTTATAATGTACTTCTCCGGATCAAAGAAGACCAGAAGTTGGGGAGAGGAAACAGTGGCCCCAGACCTGCTAAGAGGGTCAAGGTTTCAACCTGGGGAATTGGCAATTAGTTAATATTCAGACTTCTCACTGGCAGGAAAGGGGGATTCCAGCAATTACTACGTATAGGCAATAATTTGGCAGGGTGTTTTTAAGGGATATTTGAGCTACAGCTTCTCCCTTTATCAGGGAGGGGTGGCTATTGAAGTCCTTCCAGTAACATACTTAAAAACACTGTCCTGGTACTGCTGGTAGCAGTAATATCAGTAGTAGCAACAGTACTAGAAGGTATGGTTGCAACAGTAGCAGCAGTTAGTAGATAGGGGCCTAGTACCATTTCTTTTATTTAATACGTGATTGGGGGCTTGCATAAATAAAGAATCCTTTAGAAACTATTTTAAATGATGCTGTTTACAAAAATCCATTCTTTCCTTTCTGCATTACTGGTCTATTGACTTCTTTCCCTTTTAATCAGATTCTGTTCATTGGTAACCATTACACTCTCAAAAACCACTAAATAAAGGAAGAACCTGGAGTGCAGATAATCCCATCCCTTGATCCTTTGCTCTTCTCTGATTCCATTCTTCCATCTCATATCCTCTTTGTAAAGACTTCCTCTCCGCCCTCTCTTACAATGGTTCCATGACCTTGCTTTAGTATTCTCTTTTGGGTCCCTCATTACTGGTGACATTTACACAGTGGGATGACACTTAAAGAGCACAGAATTTGGAGTCTGATGTCATGAGTTTGAATACTATCTCCATTTTGGGAAGCTCTGGGCCTCACCTTTGCCTTCTGTAAAATAAAGGTCCAGACCTGTAAAGCAAGCAGGACCCAGAGGACAATATACTGGATTTGGAATCTGGTGATTAAGATATGAGTCTGATGCCCAGCTTTGCCACTTACATTGGCCTTGGGCAAATTCCTTGACCTGACTGGGCCTCACTTTTCTCATACGTGAAATGGGGGTGTTGGACTAGTTGGCTTCCCTTGCAGCTTTAAATCCTAAATGATCTAAACCAGGGGTGGAGGAACCTGTGGCCTGGAGGCCACTTGTGGCCCTTTAGGTCCTCAAGTGTGCCTTTGGCCAAATCCAAACTTCACAGGAGGCCACATGTGTCCTCCAAGGCACAGGTTCCTCTCCCTGATCTAAAACCTGCATGATACCTGCTGCCCCATAATGCATCAGTCCCAGAGCACCAATCCTCTAAATACCCCTTCTGCTCCCATTCTCTGGCATGCAAGTATTCCTTATTCATGGACCTCCTGCTCTGGCACAGGGCCCTCCCTCAGCAAGCACTAGCAATCTTTTGCCATGGAAGATTCAACAACCCATTGTTCTGAGGCCCTTCTCTACTTCCAAACCCTGGAACATAAGTGTCCTAGAAACTTAATTTTTCTTTCAAAAGGATTTTCCCATGTGAGGTAAGGTACATTTTATCTCAGATTCTTTTTTGGTGGCTTCAAGTTTTAAAAATATTTCAGGATCTCTTTAATTTCTTCTCCCCTAAGTTTTTCAAAGCTGTCCTTTTCTCCTGTGATTTTTCCATATGGGCTCTTCCCCTTGTATTCAGAATTCCATTACTTTCCCTTTCTCCCACATCCAATCTTTTCAGTACTGGTCCCTTTTCATTGCCAGCTCCTTTCCAAGTTGTGAGTCTCTGCCCATTTGTTTTCCCCTTCTCCATCCACAGGCTCAGATTGGGGAGAGGAAACTGAGAGCTCCTTCCGCATGGTTCTCCTCGACCCCTGCTCCCATCTTAATTAAAATTCAGATGTGAAAACATCCATCCAAAAGCATCTGGTTAATCATTCCCAGCTCTCTTTCTCTGGAATTAAACATGTCAGCTATCTTTTAACCATCAGAGGCTATGGCCACTACGTGATAGCCCCCAAATGATATAAAACAAACCCCACAATGACATGATAGAATGGGTGATTTCATCAAATCCTCAGCTTGAGAAAAATTCAGCAACCATCATCCCATCCCCCTACCCCCACCAACCTCCCAATGCTGAATACAGCCATGTTAACACAGCCAAATGAATTTGACTTTTGTCTGTGTTTCTATCCTAAGTTCCCATTCTGTGGTCTACATGCCTACGCTGCTTCCTGACCGCCCACAGATCTTACTGCCTGTACCATATATTTGGCACCTGGTTATACTTGACCTGGTATTTGCTTCCATCCTGTCTTATATTCAAATGATTTCATGTGTGGAAGTTTTCTGGCCTCCTCAACTAGACTCTGGGAGTCATCCCCTCTGTCCCCCAGAGAGCCCAGCAGCAGGGCCTTTGAAATGACAAATGCACAAGTCCAAACCCCTTGGAAATCTCCAGGTGAAAGGTTCCATTCAAGGCCAAGGGCTTTCTAGTTTTCAGTTTGGAATTATAAATAGTGGATTATAAATGATCCCTGTCTAAACTTTGGAAAGAGCCAAGAGTCTTTTTTTTTTTTCCTGGAGCCCTCAGCTCTCAGGTTACCCAGCTGACTTTCTCTATCAGGGATCTTTGTCCACTCCCCACTCCCCCCAAATAATTCTAACTGCCTTGAGTTTATTCTTATGCTGCTGCTATGTACCCCCTTGTAGCAATTTTAGTGGAAAATGCTGCAAAAACAAAAAGGTGATGCCACTTCCCACAATGTTTCAAAAGGTTTTTAAGTGGAAAAAGGTATTTAGTATTTTTAATAAGCATCTTCAATACTATTGAGTTGGTTTCTTTGTTCATATCACAAGATTAATTATGCTGTCAAGCACTTTCAAGGCCTGCTTAACAAAGATTCAGTGATATAATGCTTTGCTTCGCACTGCCTTTTTTCTGCATAGCAATCACAATCAGCATTAGACAATTTAAAACCCTTTCACCAGCCGGAAGTTCTGAAGAGCCTTTTAATCAACAAAAGTAATTTTGCAAACAACTAGATACAGCGTTTTTCATATTAACTAACCTGCATTTAAACTCTGTGGGCTCTGTTCCTGGGTCTCTGATCCCAGGAATGGGTTCTTTCAAAGGGCTGGGCTTTGGATGCGGGGATGAATGGGGGGAAATAGCCCCAGCCGTGGACACCCCAGGAAAACCAGCCAGTCATATCACCCCTCAGAGCCTGCAATAAGGATAGTATTGGGACTTCCTTGCAGTTTCATACATTTTAATTATCCCTTAATATGCTGATCTTGTCTAATCAGTTAAACGAGTTTGTTTTTATTTGGCTGCCCAGGAAGCTTCATTTGGCCATCTTAAAAGCAGGATCTGGATTTAGGTTTGGGGCTGTGGGTTCTCTCTCTTTCTCTGGTTTGCAAAAGCTCATCAACACCACTTTGGTGATTTGGAAATGCAAATTTAAAGTCTGTTTTGGAATCGACCTTGCAGATAATCGAGCTGGAGGGTGATTTATATGGTCATTTGATGGCAGCCCAGCCCTGTAGGTAAAGTAAAAGCATATGACATGAAAGAGCCAGAATTGAGGGAGGGGAGAAGAAGAGATTGGGACAAGGAGAGCTCTCCACCCCATTCTATCCCACATAGGGGCTTCCTCCCCTCTCCCTTCCTTCAAGCTCAGTTCTAAATGAAACTAACCTGTTAATGACACCTTTAAAACATTCATTTTTTTTTAAATCCCCTGCCAGCAGCTGTAATTTGTACCATTGCTGTGTGGAGTAATTAGCAACTTCTGCAGTGCCTCTGGGTGCCCTCCCAACCCCCCGTGTTTGACACTGTTCCAGCCTAGGCAGGAAATGACCCTGGGATCCAGAGTCGCAGGACAAACGAACATGTCCTGTCACCAGAAATAACAGGGTCAGAAGACATGGCTAATGAAGTCATAGCAACTGGTGTAAAGAGCCAATCAGAGGAGGCACCAATCTGAAGATGAGGATATAATTAGCAGAAAAAATAACATGCTTTGGTTGGATTCGAGGGGAGCCAGTAATGACTGGATATTGAGAAAGATTCCGAAAGATTACAGCAAACATTATGCAACAAAGAATACCTAATTAGGGAGAAAAAGTGAATATGCCTTAATTAGAGGGAAATACATGATTGAAAGACACAGAGTTGTCTCTTAATATGAATATCGTAATGAATGTTAGCTCAAATTCCCCGGTTTGGCTTAGCAAAGCATTCTTTGAATTAATGGGACCCTGCCACTATTTGCAGTTGGCAGCTTCCACAATAAACCTCATAAATGCCCTGGCATCCACAAGAAATATTGTCTCGGCCAGGGTTCCAGTGCAGCAGGGACTTGGTGCCCACAGACCCTGGCAGAAACATGAGAGTGGGGAAGGAGGGCAGAGAGTCTCTGGGAGAGCCCCTCCTAAACCATACGGGAGCACCAGGGCCACTGAATAATTGTGCTTAAAACGCGGGAAATAGATCATTAAAAGCCCAGAGTGTCAGTTGCCAAGTGTCAGCAACCAGGCACAGAATTCACCTTTTATTTCTCTCCTTCTTACTTCAGAATGCAGCAAGGTGGGAGATGGGGAAGGGGGGAGCCATTGGGGGAATGACCAATGGAATGATCTTCCTTGTCCTGCTCTGGCCTCTGTGCAAACCTCAGGCTCCCTGTGAATTGTGGCGATGCAGCATCTGTGCAGTATTTATGACCACTGGGGATGAAAAATGGAATGGGCTCCCCTTTATTTTCCTACAATAGAAATTTCAGTACTCCAACCAGCTAATCATTTTTCACCTTAATAGACATCTAAGTGATGTTTAATTTCCTTTTTTTTTCCCTTTTGCAAAATTGTTCTGGGTATTGATTTTCATTTATTTTGCAGATGATATTTAATTGTCATCATTAGCAATCTATGTCACATTCCACTGTTTAAACAGACCCTGTCAATTTTAGAGCATATTTATAGATTAATTTAAAATGTGTATTTTAATTTACAGCCGCATACCTTTGGTACGTCGGTAACATTAAAATACTTATGGTACAGAATTTTTTAATTAAAACTATTCATCAAAGAGCGTCCAGGTAGCGCGCATCTCCTTGTTTGCAGTGGGGGTTCTGGCAGCAAGAGCGAGCAAAATAATAGGTCAATTTAAAAAAATCTAAAGATAGTGTTTCCAAAGATCTGATTGTCTAATGAGCATTTGCCAACAGATTCCCCAAATTAGATGATATGCTTTTCTTTAGTTATGGACACCAAGGTTGCTCACATCAGAGGAAGTGAAATTCCCTTGCCAAGTGTTGCTACTGTTTCCCTCTGAGATACATTCATTCCTTGTCTGGTCCCTGAGGTCTGGGAACAAGGCTGGAATGGGCAGTCTCTTCCTCTTACAGAACACTCTGAGGCAACTAGTTAGTGAACTGGATATGCCCTGGCCCTGGAGTCAAGAAGACCTGAGTTCAAGTCTGTGTGAACCTGGTCAAGTCACTTAATCTCTGTCAGTCCCAATTTCCTTATCTGTCAAATGGGGATAATAATAGCACATGCCTCTCAGTGTTGTTGCAAGGATAAAATAATACTTCTAAAGTACTTTGCAAACCTCAAAGCACAATATACCTGCTAGCTATTATATTTGTTATGGAATAGGAAACTTTCTGTAACCTCCTAGGGGATTCAGCCTTTCTCTGTGCCCAGATTTAATCGATCCAAAATTCTTGATCTTTGGCTCTATGTTGAAATGTACACCCAACATCGATTCTGGTGCCCTGATGTGTGAGTAGGGATGCGGAATCTAAGACCAATGCAAAGAAAGCCTTTCCTTAGTGGCAATGGCAACCAAGTTTATCTTAACTCTCACTCTGTAGACATAGCTTCTGTTCTTTAACCATGTCAGCATGGGCTACAGATGCACTCTCCTTTTCTCTGAGTTCCCTGGAAATCATCTAAAAATATCAGGATATTTCTCTGGTGCCTTCAGGTAATTCATATTCTCCAGCTGCTGATGCAAATGAAAAAGCATTGGAAATTTCGCTGGAGCCTCAATAACCAACCAGTCTGCAAAAGAGAAAACAGCCAAGGGAGTCAAACCAAAAAAAATCACCCAAAGGCCTCACCACTTGGTTCTTGTGGAAATCTTACAGCCTGGAAACAAGTTGCTGCTTCTGGGGACTCTAAGAGCAGGAACAGATAACTATTTTTTTAAACCCAATTTTATTTTTTTGTGTATTTTCATAGGCTCACATGATCAGAGAATTAAGAGCTAGAAGGAAGCTTAATGATCATTATTGAGATCCCTAGATTTTTGTATCCAACCCAAGAGTTTTAATTATTAGGCACATTAATATTAAAACCAAATATTCCCAATTTGTTAATGTGTTAAGAAGCAGCCTGGTGTAGTGAAAGGAGCAGAGATTAGGAATCAGATCTAGGTTCAGTTACCAGCCATACACCAGCTACATGACCATGGACAAGTCCCACAGCTTCTCTGGGCTCAATTTCTTAATCTGTAAAATCAGGATAATGTTATTCACATTAGGTGCTTTGTGATTACGAAGTCCTTGCCCATCCATTATCTCATTTGATATGAACGAAATGAAATGAAATGAATGCTATTATAATTGAAATGCAAGATATTATAATTGATTTGGGGGTCAGATGTCAGGATTATAATGATAACTAACAATTGTTTAAAGCTTTGTAGTTTGTGCCATTCTTTGTATACACTATCCCACTGGACCCCCATGACAACCCTCAGAGAAAGGTGCTGTAGGAATCATTATTCCTATTTTATAGATGGCAAAACTGAAGCACAGAAAGGCTAAATGTCTTGCCTATGGTGACAGGGCCAATAAGTGTCGGAGATAAGATTTGAAATCCAGTCATTCGGAATCCAAGACAAACTCACTATCAACTATGCCATGATGCATCTGGAATGTGACGATATGTTTACATCCTTCTACCATCAGACTTACCATTGAGTGGCACCTTGAGGGTGACCTGCTGCTGGCTTCTCATCTCCTGTTCTCATAATGCTCCAGCTCCCCCACTGGTCATTTTGGTGACCAAGGCTTCAATGGAATGTGGGAAAGCATCTTCCCATTAAACCCATCATTAATTTCCTGATTTATTTTTCTTAAGTGGGCTTTTATCAGAATGCCCCTTATGACAAGCTAGGGGCAAAGGCATCTAATAATGGGGATGGATAATGGAGCAGGCTTGGACCAGAGTTTGGACCAAATCTTCCTCCCCTCCCTACCCCAGCTCTGAGTGCTAAATGAATCAGTCCAGTTGAGCAGGAGGTGAAAGAACTATAAGGTCTCCATCAGAGCAACATAGGGCTGTGATTCCATAAAATGCGTGGTAATCCTTTATTGACTAATGAACATGCTGCTGCCTCTGACTGCTATATTTTACTGTCGCAGGCTGCACCCGCCTGGCAATTAGATTGCGAGTATTTGCTAAAGATGCGTCTGTCTATTCCCCTGAACTTGAAATAGGTTCAGAGAGGGAAGCTCCAGAGAAAGCAGGTTACATACCTTTTCCAAGTCTTCTGGGGAAATAAGCCATTCACAGATAATAACAGTGCAAACAAGTTGATGTTGCTATTTTTAAATAAGCTGTTATTATTGACTAATGGAGGTGGCTCTAGGTAGGATGACAAAAGCTCTGGAGCAAGAGAATTGCTGCTATACCTTACTTGAGAGGACTTGTTAATGAGAAACACCTAAATGCGGAGGTAAAGAGTTGCCTGAAATCCTTTGTGCTATGCATTGTTTGATAGCCGGTATTACCTAGAGTTTCTCTGGTATGGTCACATGCTCCTGATAGTCTCCAAAAATATTTCTCTGTCAATGAGATGTGTGAGCAAGTGGGGCAAGGGAGACCAGGACAAGAGGATCTGAATCCCCTACTAGAGACATTCATCCATAATGCTCATGGTTGCTGGTTTCTTGCCATGTAGGGCAAAGGGAGGTCATGTGTACAGGGAGGCCTCGAAGATTCAAGAAGGCTTAAACCACAAAAAATTCTAAATAATAAACAAGATTTTAATAAGAGTAATGGCTCATATTTATCTAGGGGTTTACCATTTACAAGGACCTTTGCTCATATCTGGAATCAAAATTCTGCTAGTCTTAACTTTACCAGAAAATTTAAATAGCATATATCATAAGATGTGTTTTACCAAAAACAAAAAAAAATCCTTTAATAGTTCCTGAATTGATGGGATGAGTCTGATACAATTGTAACTAGGCACTTCAGGCAAATTCAGGTGAGTATGCATATACATGGCAGTTGTAATGGGATCAGGGTAGGGAGGTAGATATAGAATACTCTCAACATGGGTATAATAGCTTTGGAGAAGACAGTGGCCTATCCGCCAGAAGTTTTAGCCTTTGCCCCAAGATAGAGTGGGGTTAGTGGGAAAGATCAGGCCCAAGGAGATGGGCATTCATAATTGTATGAGTATAAGACTTTTGAGGTGCTAGCCTACGAGTGGTCACACGGTATGATGGCATGGGAAGGTATAGACCACAGTGTAAGGTCTGGGGCAACAGTTGCCATGGAAAGGAAGAACACTCATGCCTAAATTGGAGGCCTAAGGCAAAGGCCCAATTGCTCTAGGTAACTTAATTCTTTGGACCAACAGGCATTCTGGATTATAAGGAGTGAAATGCGCTGCAGAATCACTTAATATTAGACCTGGAATGGCCCTTAGAGATGAACTGGTCTTACCTCTTGATTTTACATAGGAAGAAACTGAGGCCCAGAGAGATTAAAGAACTAGTTCAGTCACACAATTACTAAGTGGAGGCTCTGATCGTCCCATTTCAGCTCCAATGTGCTTACTACTAAACTGCACCGCCATTTAAAACCTTCTAGAGCGTTCCACTATCAAACCTGTGACCTTGGCATTAAAAGTATTCCTATTTTAACTAATTATACTAAGGAATTTCAAAGGGTAACAAGACCTGTGGTACAGATCAGGAACTAGGGGTCTTGGTTTCAGTCCTGGTCCCTAACTAGCTGCATAAGCTTCACTTCCCTGCTCTAAGACTCAGTTTCCTTAGCTGCAAAAAGAAGGTATTAAACTTTTTTTTTTTATGGCCCCTTTTCAAGTCTGACATTCCACAATCTATGAATGTTTATTCACCTCAGTAATAGTTAACATTTATATAAGACTTTAAAGTTAGCAAAACACCTCATTTGATATAACCTCCTTTAAGCCTCCCAACGACCTACTTGTTCAGGTTCTGCACATATCGTAACTCCTTTTTAATAGAGGAAAATGGATCTTAGAGAGGTTAAGGGACTTTTCCAGGATCACAGAGCTAGTAATTTTCCAAGGAGTTTGTAGTATCAAAGAACTGGAAACCAAATAGATATTAATCTATTGGAGAATGACTGAACCACTGCTGATAAGTGAATGTGGTAGAATAATTTTGTGCTGTAAGAAACTTATATATAATGAAAGTAGAGAACTAGGGGAAGACATTTCCTGATTGGAAATGAAGTAAGCAGAAACAAACAAACAAAAAACAATAAATACAAGGGTTACAGAAATGTAAATGGAGGGAAAGAACCACCGCCACCACCACCACCACCATCACCATCACAACAAAAAAACCCAAAATTGAATGCTGAGAAATTATAACAAACTGCAACAAAAAAAGGAAAGCTACAAGAAGGCATCTCCCTCCACTTCTTTGCAGAAGTGGGATACTATGGGTATGTAATACTGCATGTAATGTCAGATATTTTTTCAATGTTAATTTTGGTGAATTGCCTTTTTCTTTTTTCTTCTTTGTTATAAAACATTGCTCTCTCAGAGGGAGATATACTGGAATATATAGGTGATACAAAAATAAAATTTGTTGTCTAGTCATCTCAGTCATGTCCAACTCTCTGTGTCCCCATTTGGGGTTTTGTTGTCAAAGATATTAGAGTGGTTTGCCATTTTATTCTGCAGCTCATTTTTAGATGAGGAAACTGAGGCATACAGGGTTAAGTGACTTGCCCAGGGTCACACAGCTAGTAAGTGTCTGAGGCCAGATTTGAAATCAGATCCTCCTGATTTTAGGCCCAGCACTTTATCCATTGCATCACCATGCTGCCACTTGTAAATATCCCCAAATATATCAACATAATTTTTAAAAGTATTGGGGGGGGGAGGATTTGAACTCAGGTCTTCCTCACTCCAATTCCAATATTCTACTATGCCATGTTATCTTCCCCTCCCACAGGGATAGGTGTTATGGACATAAAAGATTTAAACCCCATAGAAAGATAGGGAGTAAGAAGAATTTTGTGAGAAATGATTGGAGAAGGGGTCTTTTTCCAGCTGTCATCAAATCACATCCCCCAGGCAGGGCAAGGCCAACCCTGGGCACAAGCCTTGCTTCTCTGCATTATGAAACCCTGAGGAAGCCTCCTAGAGTTATCACACTCTCTGCTCAAGGAGAATGGGTGGGCTGCATTGGACCCCAGTGTTACGTAGGTGGTTTTACTCCCACCCACTGGTTAGCCAAAGACTGCCAGAAACATGTTTATTAATGAGCCTCCTTGCACTTGAGAGGAACAGGACTCTGGAGCCATCTCCCCAGCAGAACCAAAAGGGAACTGCCTGGTTGTGGGAAGGTGACGATCTCTGATCTTCCACCAACTCCAAAGACAAAGTCTAGCGCTCTGGGACAGAATGGAAATTTGTGACCCTCTATGGAGGACTTCAGGCCCATAAACCAGAGGCAGTGTGCAGTTGCTCATCTGTGACAGATATGATAGGGATAATCGGCACTTAATAAGTAATCCAAGGCTAATTAAATGTTACTACTATACACTGCAAAGGTTCCTCCCATCCTCCCCTACCTTTTTAACACAATTTTAGAATATATGGCATGAAGAAGACTAAAGTCCCTTTGAATGGCCAACTTCAGAAATGCTGAAAAAAAATTCATTTGGCTGTGGAGTCCAGCCGTAGAGTCAACTAGCCACTTGGTTGTTCTTTAGCGTGGAAAAGGACGTGGAGTTAGTTTGTGTGGAGGCATAGGCTTTATTTCACTGGTGACAAAGGTGCATGTCAAATCTGGGCTATTTCTATGAGCACCCTGGAATCACAGCTAACTAGCGGTGAGCAAATGAGGCTTGGCTCTAGGGCACTGACCTGGGGGACCGAAGGGGTATGCATGTGTGTGTGTGTGTGTGTGTGTGTGTGTGTGTGTGTGTGTGATTGCTCCATCCCTACACAACTATCATCTTCTAAAGGTGCCAGAGGTCCAACTAGCCCTGGTATACTGGACTCTCTGGGCCTCTCACTCCCAGTACAGCCATGCCCATAGTAGCTCTAGCTTCCATACTGCTGTAGTCCTTCCTACCTTCTTGCCATCCCCATTTATTGAACTGATACCAATTTCTCTTCCATTAAGTTGTAGCTCTATCAAAATAAAAAAATATATATGTGCTTGTAGACATGCATATGCATATATCTGTATATACACACATATACACACACAATTTATAAATATATGGGTATACATGTATGTTGTGTATATATGTATATACTTGCATATACATGTGTATGTATGTGTGTGCATGAAGCCTAAGGTTTTCACTCTGATTATCATTTACATGCTCTTAATTGTTTTCATTAGCAAATTTCAGAAACACCAGCCAGTGCACAAAGCCTGGGTGACTCCTGATCATGCCTGGATGGTCAGATTGAAGGAGAGGAAGCATGGGGCAGTGATAAGGACACTGGATTTGAAGAGAGAAGACCAGGGTGTGACTCCCGACTTTGTGGCTGTTTGCTGCCTATGCATCCTTGAACAAGTCATTGAATCTCTGCACCTACAATATTCAAAGGGAAGACTAGACCAAATGATCTCTAAAATCCCTTCCAACTCTGGATACTACGACCCACCACGCGAGGCCAGCCTTGGGCCGGTACTGCTCTCTGACCTAAATCTAGAGGATAGCAGCTCAGGTTATCCCTCAAATCACTGGGAAAATGCCCAGTTTTCTCTGAGAGAGTGTGACCTTTGGGAGATACGTGGCTCAGTAGATAAAACACTGTCTGGAGTCAGAAAGACCTGAATTCAAATTCAACTTGGATACTTACTAGCTGTGTGACCCTGGGCAAGTCACTTAACATCAGTTTGCCTCAGTTTGTTCAACTGTCAGATGGAGATATTAACAGCACCTACCTCACAGGCTTATTGTGAGGATCAAATGAGATAATATTTGTAAAACGCTTAGCATATAGGAGGCCCTCTATAAATGCTGATTCCCCTCTTCCTCCCATCATATCTAAATGATCAAGTCAGTTAACATGTATATATCAAGCACTTACTATGTATCTGGCATTGTGTAAGTGCCACGAATACAAATATTAGCAAAATGAATGACAAGGAGCTTATACTCTAATGGGAGATGACAACATATAAAATGAAGCTGAAAAGGGGGGAGGGGGAAGGTGCCCCTAAATGACACATGATGTACATATTGCAACATGGTGAGAAATGAATAAAGACGTTGCCTACCTGGAAGTTCTCTTTAATAGCAGTGGTAGGAGCAGCTATTCAATAATTGGACTTCAATGACTCTGGAAAAGAGCGAGGCTGATAACTTTGCAAAGCTCTGTCTCTCTTAAATCCAGTTCATTGCAAGTTGAGACATCACCATCGGTGATGTCATTGGTCCTCTTTGAGAACAGAGGACAAACAATGACAATTCAATAAGAGGGACCATACTTTGGAGGTGTATATCCAAATGATCTTCCAGGATGAAGAATTTTCTGGGGCATGATGGAGGAGTCTGAACTGCAACCTGATGAGAAATAACATCATGCCATTCCACTTATCCCAGGATAGAAAGTGGTCCCCAATCTGGTCCAACTTCCCATTCTCTAAAAGAGTCAAGCATCTTTTACACAGTAGCAACAACACTGTGTGATGATCAGCTATGAATGAATTAGCTCTTCGAAGAAATACAGTGATCTAAGACAATCATAAACGACTTATGATGGGAAAGAATTGATGGACTCTGAATGAAGATCGAAATATACTATTTTCGCTTTATTTTGTTTTTGTTTTTTTTTTCTTTTGGTCTGTTTCTTCTTCCACAACTATGACTAATATGGAAATATGTTTTACATGATTGCACATATATAACCTATATCAATTGCTTACCATTTTAGGAAGAGGGGAGGAAAAGAAGGGAAGGAGAAAAATTTTAAACTCCAAATTTTGCAAAAATGAATGCTAAAAATTATCTTTTCATATAATAGAGGAAAAATAAAATACTATTTAAATAAATCAAGCATCTTCCAGATGGCCAAGGAAGGTGAAACTCACCCTCACATTGTATTGGTACTCTGCAGTGAAAAACCCACTTTATCTAGAATCCAGACAGCATGGGCTTTTCCATTAAGTTTTCCCATTAATAAGTCAGATAATATAATTTCCCTTCTCTGGGCTTCAGTTTATTCTTCTATAAAATGGGCATGTTTTACAGGATGATCTCCCAGGTCCCTTCTAATTTTTATATCCTGTGGTCTTATGGATTGAATGATTTCTATGATGTTGACCAGGTGTTTGGATTTCAATGGGAACCACAATAATCTCCTTGGGATGGAAAAGATTTCCACATGTTTCCAGAGCTTTCTTTGAGTTTTCCTGTTCCTTCACTTGGGCAATCATATTTCTACAGGCCAATTTGTTTGCTGGAAGAGGGAAAAGAACTAGAAACCTCAGGATTTCTAGGGTGATCTGCCTCATGAAGAAACAATCTATTCTCCAAATTCCAAACCTCTGGACTTGGCTTTGTTCCAAAGGGCTCCTTTTTCAGTACATAGACAAAAACAAAAAACAAACAAAAAAAAACCCAACAACATCACAAGCAGTTTTCATACATTGCCAAAGCAACTCATTTGATTCATTTTGTTCTTAATAACTCTTTGTAAATTTCAAAGCATTATACGAATATGAGTTATTAGTATTAATAATAATATTAAGATCATAGAATCATTTGTTCATTTAATCAGCATTTTTAAACATCTTTATATAACAGGCAGTACTCTAGGCTCTAAAGATACTCAACACTCATTGGGATCTCTGAGCTCATTGATTTGGAAGTTCCCTTGAATGATTCAAATAGCAAAACATTCCTCACCCATCCATATTGTGTGACTTTTGTCCATATCCTCTCATAAATTCATCACAAAGGGTCCACCCAACATGGCTGAGGCTTCCTGTGATTTCTCCCGGTATGCTGAGGGTACTAGCGGAGGCTTCTGCCTGTCTACCTGTCATTCACCATGTGACCAGCCCATCTTGTCTTCATATCAGACAATTGCTTGATGATATATTTTATTTTCGTTCTTTAGAATTCTAGAGGCAACTAGGTAGCACAATGTATAGAGCACTGGGTGTGGAGTGAGGAATACTTGAGTTCAGACATTTGCCAGTTATCTAAACCTGAGCAAGCCATTTAATTTCAGTCTGCCTCAATTTCCTCAACTGTGCAAAATGGAGATAAAAAGAGCACCTACCTCTCAGGTTGGGATTAAATGAGATAACCTATGGAAAGCACTTAGTATAACACCTAGCACATAATAATTACTTAATAAATATTTGTTTCCTTCGTTCTTCATTGATTACATGTTTCAGCATACTCATATTTCTCTATTGCTCTCTGTGTGCTATTCATTTTTCATCCCTCAAAAATATTTATATTTGGGGCAGCTAAGGGGTGCAGTAGATAGAGTACTGGCCCTGGAGTCAGGAGGACCTGAGTTCAAATCCAGCCTCAGACATTTACTAGCTATATGACCCTGGCCAAGTCACTTAACCCCAATCATCTCAACAGAAAAAAAAAAGTTACATTCCATGTCTTCTTGCCATACAATAATAAGTGAACACTGATAATTTTGTATAAAATCAGTGGAACTTTGGTTTCATAAGAAACCTCTGGTCAATAAAGAAGTGTAATCATTTCTTAAAGGCAAAATGTTTTCCTCCTGTTCAACTCTGATCCCAATTCATTATCCATCTGTATGATCTGTCCCAGATATATGTGCAAATGAAAAAACTATATAAGTTGTAAGTCCAAATACACACTGAAATCTGGGCAATAGATCTTCTTCATCCATTCGATTTCCCCTTGTAGATGATCAGGTCAAACTCCCTTAATGATTACATATCTCTTCCAAGGGACCCTGCAATGTTCTGGAGCTTGATATAATTAGCAAAATGCCATCTGCAAACAGGAGCATCTGGAAGTCCTCAGTATCCATAGGGAATCTCTCTTTGGCCTGAATTCTATACTGGCTGTCTCCCATTGTTTTGTGAGTATATCCCTCCTTATTTTTTGTTTTGTCTAATGTTTGCCATTAGAGAGTCATTGAACAAAGTTGTTTTTGTTGTTATATATTCCAAGGAGTTTTGATCAATTTTGATGTGTGGATTGGAAGCATCTTGTTGCAAAAGCATGTAGAAAAATATTTTATTCTACCAAACCAAATGTTCTTTCATAATCAACAAACAATAGCTACAATGAGAATGTATGTCCCATTGTGATATGTTAAGGTAAAACAAGATCATGTATCCCACTGGGGGTACAAAGATAAAAACAAAACAACCTGACCTCCAGGAGCTTTTGATACAATACTTTCTATTAAGAATCATAGAGTTAAAGCTAGACGTGAACTTGGAGGCTCTTCAATCTAATCCCTGCATTTTATAGGAGGAAACTGATGTCCTACAAGTTTAAATGAATTGCCCAAGGTCACACAGTGAGTAAAACTCAGAGCTGGGATTCAAATTAATTAAGTTGACCATTTGGTTTTGTTTCTTAACGAACTTTCTTAAGGACTTATAATGTATGTTTTACATTATAGCTTTAAAAGTGGGGTTGGGGGGGGCTGTTTTTTGTTTTTCTTTGTTTTTTCAGTATTGTAATCTTATTGGAACCTCACAGCATCCCTGAAAGGTGGTAGGCAGAGCAAATACTACCCTCTCTATTTCATAGGTGAAGAAACTAAGGATCAGAAAAATTAAGTTACTTGCTTGGGGGTCACAGGGAGGGTTAAAAGACCTGTATCTTATAACTAAAATCTATACTAACTACATCTAGATATAATCTAAGACCCACCATCCTAACTTTATCAACACTTTTCAATCCACTCTTCTTTCCACAGTGCCAGACTTCCTCAGTTCAAGAAAGGAGAAGAGAGAGACAGAGACTGAGACAGAGCGAAACAGACAGACTGAGGCAGAGGCAGAGAGACAGAGACACAGAGAACAGAGAGAGTTGGAAAGAAGGAAGGAAGGAAGGAAGGAAGGAAGGAAGGAAGGAAGGAAGGAAGGAAGGAAGGAAGACATTACCCTGAAAGTCAAAGAAAAAGAGGGAAAACAAGACACTGAAGTAGTGATTTTGAAACAAAAATTTCCCTAGCAAATGGCTGCATTAATATGGTTGTCAGAGTATTAACATCCAGTGTAGTCAAACAATTGAAGATTCCAAAAGAATCCGATGACATTCATTGAGTCTGGTCAGAAGAGTTATTGGAAATTTAGGAAGAAAAGAGGGATCTTGACCCATGCCCTCTCCCTTCCTTTGCCAGAGATATCTTAGAGGAAGAAAGCATGGAAGAAGAAGATGCTCTCGGTCTCATTATTCAATCAGAGCTTCTCCTCTGAGGAGACAACTTCCTCCTCCATCACTGGAAGGACGTAGGTTTCTCCCATTGCTTATAAACCAATCCTGCAAATGCCACGGAAAATTGATATGGTAATTTTGTGACATCTCAATCCTCTTGAATGTCTGTTCTGGGACTGAAGGAGAGAGAATGTGAAAGACTCCCTTGAAAGATACTAAACAAGTGTCCTAGAAGGAGAGGTAAGTGTAGGAAGGAAATAAGCCATAGTTGAGAATTATAATTGGAGACAGAAGACCTGGAACCCAAGTCTGCCACTTATAATCATGGCAACCATGGGCCAATCTCTGGACCTCAGTTTGATCATATGTAAAATCAGGGGGTTAGACTATTTGATCTCCAAGTTTCCTTCCAGCCAAACTATTCTATGATTATGGGAATCTGTTCTGAAAACAAACTGACTGGTTTACAGAGTAGCCTGGCATTATGAAAAAGTAAATGGGATTTTGAGTCAGTGGATCTGGGTTCAAATTCCACTCTTCCCATGTAATTCCTCTGTGACCATGGTAAACTCACTTAACCCTTCTGGGTCTTTATTCTCAAGACAATTGTCATATTCAGATTCATTCAACAAGGTGAGATCACAAAAATCTGATTTAGTACACCCTTCCCTTGAAGTAAGACTGGATTTAAACCACACTGACCAGGCATCTCTTAGGCCAGTAATTCCAAACATAAATCTCATTTTTCAAGACTAACACTGACTTATTTGCAATTCTACTTTCACAATATTTGTTTCCGTCTATATAGACTTGGTAATGCCATGAGATATTTCTATAGAGACAAGGGGCTACAGAATATATCAGGAACAGAGCTGATGGTGGGTTTCACCCGAAGTGACCCTTCTGTAATTCAGATTTCTGATCTGGTCTATTTTTTGAAAATTAGGGGTGGTGATCTTTAACAATGTTTTTTAATTGGATGGTTGAATTGAATTCTCTATCTCATCAGAAGCATAGATCCTGATTTTAGATCCCTGACAGGTTTTTAAAACTGGAAAGAACATTAATGACTATGTAGTCTAATCCCTTCATTTTATAAATAAGAGAAACAAAGGGAAAAGAAAGAAGTGATTTTTCTAAGTTCACCCATTTGCTAGCTAGCAATTCCAGGTTGAAAGTCATATCCTCAACCTTTAAATCCAGTTTTCTTCCCACCGTGATATCTTCTCTGTCTACTAGTTGAATTGCTTAGAATAACTGAAAAATTAATAAACAAACATTTATCGAGCACCTGACAGTGATGCAGGATTGTGGCCCAGAGGCCCCCAGACGGGAATCTGAAGTTTGGAGTCAGGACAATAGAACGACAGAGGAGGGGAATCACCTGTCATCCATCCTGTCCTAGCTGGAGTCACCAGAGGTTACAGACATATGCTGTGCCCTTCCTGTTGCCTCATCATTGACGTTACCTCTGACATGGGTTTGGCTACTCCATTCCCTCTAGCACAAGCTGTGCCTGTTCCTTTGGAAGATGGGATCTATGCACCCTCCTGCTGGCAGCTCACACTTCTTTCACTCCCAGTTATTGGTCTAATTTTTTTTTCTTTTCAGAAACCTGTAAAGGGTGGAGGAAAGCTCCACATATTTTCCATCCCTGTTATATACAGTAGCTTGTTTTATGACTTTGTTTTAAAAACTATTGGCTTAGGGTGCAATAACACAGATGTCTTTGCCTCACAAGAGAACCATGAATTTCCACTTCTCTCTCCTCTGTGACAGCTCCATTACCATCCGTGGTTATTCTCTTCTTTGGCCCTGAAACAAGAAAAAAAAAATTGGTCCTTTTCTCCCACAATCTCCTCTTAAAATAGGATAATAGGATCAATAGACCTGGTATCCAGTCTCCCCTAGTTGGTCCCCCCTCATAAAAGTGACCGTCTCCTCAGGAGCCATGACTGGCAGTGGCCTCCTAGTAGCTCACTGTCTAGTCCCCAAAGGAGTGATAAAGCTATTGTTGAAAAAATACATTTTTTTTCTCGCATGCATACAAAAGGCATTTAAGTAAGTGGGGGCAGCACCCAACAACTGAGAAAACTTTGTTGGTTGTCTTACTAAATCTTCACCTACATGACCCAGGTTTGACAACTTCTTAACACTCTCGGAAAACAGTGAATGCCTTGTAAAGAGCTCAGAGCTCCATCAGCTTTTCCTGGAAATATCTTAATTCAGATTGGATTGGGGGAGGGGGGAAGAAAGAGGGGGGGATTACAGACACATCGTTGCAATGTTGGCGTTGTGCAGAGAAGTCATCTTGTCTTGTGTTTTTGTGGAGAATTCTCCCTTTTCTGTAACATGTCAGATTGTCACGGTGCAGTGTCGGGATGTATAAAATGGTAAGGTGTGAGTTTAATTAGCATGGAACCAATTTCTTGCTCTCTAATAATAACACCTTGAATTTATATATCACCCTCCCTCCAAGAAGCTTAAAGCATGAAGAATGAATTTTCTCATTTTGTCACACCACACACCAAAGGCTCAGGTAGGGGATCTTCTTTAATCTATAAATGGGGAAACTAAGGCACAAAGAATCCAAGGTTCTCTAACCCGGACCTGAGACCACAAAGCGAATTAGCTATAAAAGGAGAGAGGAGGACTAGAAATAGAGTCTAGGCCTCTAAACTCCTCATTTAGGGCTGTTTATTTTGGATTTTCCTGTCTGACTTGTGCTAGGAAATAAACTCAAGGAAAATTAGTCTCTATTACCTCCCATCCAGTTTGCCCTAACAGCATCCTCACTGGTGCTAATAATTCCCCAGCTGACAAAGAGTGGGTGTAGCTCGTAGGGAAGGATGCTTTACAAAAGGGCCATCCTGATCTGCACCTCAGGCAGGCAATCAGTGATTGTGCAGGGAATGAATGAATGAATGAATAGAACCAAAAAGCTAAATAGTAGGTAGTAAGTTACCATCCCATCTCCCCTTAGCCAGTCAACAAGCATTTATTAAACCCTTGCTCTGAGCCAGGTACACTTTCAGTCATATAGTGTCTACAGAGGCATTGGACAAAGTTTACTGCTGCCTTCCTGGAAGTAGGGAGCAGCTAGACCGGAATGGGACTCCCGATGATCCTGACTGCTCTGAGGGGGCCTTGCACAGAGCCCCAACACAATCTATAAACTAAGCTAGCTGCTGAGCTGCTGCTCTCTGCAGTAATTGTGTGTGGGTATGTTTTGTCCCCCTTACTGACTTTGATGAAGTTTTTCCATACTTGTAAGCAAGTACCTTTCACCAGGATGAGGATTAACCGGGGCTATTAGGGCTCGTCAAGAACAGATTCCTCCTCTTCCTTCATTTGAAATGTTTTCTTCCTGGGGATTATGAGTTAATGCATCTGGAACAGCATTCGCTCCTCCAGGTTTGTGGTTTCTCTGAAAGCCATATTCCAGGAATCGTACACGTGCCATCTGGCGACGGTTCCTCTTGGATCTGGGTTTGCCATTAAACATTGCAAAGAATACTGGCCATTTATCACCATGAATCTGGCACCTTCTAAATATGGGGAGAAATGATCAATTCTGCAAGTGGGAGCTAAATGGGGCTAGGGTGCTCCTGGGTGAGTCGTCAGAGCTGGGCTCTTTCACAAAATTAGAAAATATTAAGCCTTTTGATAAGAACAGCTCACTGCTCTAAGAATATTGTTCCACCTTTCCTGGTGGGAGACTGGGGGAAGGGGGGGAGATGAGAGTCTAACAAATGTTCATTTGAAGTCTACTCATAGAATCAGAGATTTAGGGCTGGAAAAGATGTTCATGTCATCTAGTCCAATCTCCCTCCTATTTCTAGACAAGAAAACTGAGTCTCAGAGAAGCAAAATGATTTGATCAGGGTCACAGACATAATAAGTAGCAGGGCCAGAATCTGAACCCAGGTCCTCTGAACTTGGGTTAAGCACTCTTTTAATATCATGTACTGATTAATTTAAATATGACCTTTACCAAGAATTCCCTAGTGACTGAGGCATTTGGAAGCTGTGGGAAGGGATGCTTTACACAGGAATATCTCTACTGGCCAAAGTCTAACTCTAAGGGATAAATGTTGGAGATTGAGTATTTGGTAAGGTGACATCTATTAAAAGTATTGTTCTTAAACTTTTGCAGATCAGTGTAAGTTCAGATGGTTGTAGACAACAGTTCTGTCTATAATGATGCTTAATTTCCAGCACAGTTTATTTGTTGAATTCTCAAGGATATTTCAGGATTTGTATTTGTAGTATGGGGACTTGCCATCTGCTAATTTATAAAAGATGGCAAGCTTCTGGTGTAAAATTGAGTCTTTCCAGGTATCCAGAAGATGCTAATTTTTTTCAACCTTTAATGCAAAGGTTCTTATCCCAGAATACTTGACCTTGTCATATATATATACATATATATATATATATATATATATATATATACACATATACATATATACAAACACACACATGTAGATAGATATAGAAATAGATATATGTATGTATACACAGATATAGATATAGATAACTTTTTCAATTTAATTGACTTACTTTTTAATCCAATATGTTTTATTTTAGGCATTTAAAAACATTATTTTGAGAAACAGTTCATAGCATTTCCCAATCAAAGGGGTCCATGACCCAAGAAAAGATTATAACCCCAATGATAGTGGTATGTTGTACAGCTCCCATCATTCTATTGTATAATCCACATCAGTCTGGGCTCTTCAAAGATCCCTTTTCTCTAGCTCCTGGTGGCAAAGACCTAATTCTGAATCATTATCATGAACCTGTCCATTTTCACAAAGAAACCCACATGATTCATTCACTTATTCTACACTACCTTGGTAACATAAATTGGTTTAGTTCATGGGGACATAGCCCATAGAGCACTTTCTGATTTCACTCTCAGATCTTCGCCTTTCCATTGGCTCCATCCAGAGAAAACCACTTTTAGCTACATTTGACAAATCCATTGACATACACTTGTCAGCTTTTACAGAGTAGTAATGCCTGCTTCTTCTAAAAACATTTCTATAAAATTTTAGCCCGTTTATTGTGTGCTCTAAAAACACCTACCAACTGTCTTCCTTATCTTTGATGAGGAAGTGTTAATGTTTCTATAGCTGCCTTGGTGATGGGAATTGCTTAGGAAGATGTTTCATTAACATTGTACACATTTGTTTGGACGTCTACATCAGTTGTCATCCATTTTACTATATTGAAAGTATACGTTAAGAATGATATCACATAGGTGTTAATTGCTACAAATATGTTTTTCCCATTAAGCTTTGAATTCAGGTTGCCAGTGAATCTTTTAATGTAGATAGCATGAGCTTTCACCCTGATAGTCTAGGCTCGACGTTACCTGGAGGAGACCAGGTATTTGGATAAATTGCCTTTATCCACTGGTTCAAGTTGACCTCCAGATGGAAGCATCCCATTTCTGTTCTTCCTTGATGCACAATTAAGACATTTCCACTTTCCAGTCCAAATGACACTTTTATACCATTGTGGAAAGTTTCCACAAAGTAAAACTAAGTCAAACTAATGAGCATTTATTAAGTACCTATTATGTGCCAGGCACTATGCTAAGCACTGAAAAGCAAAAAAGCTATTTAATCTTCTCCCCTTAGTGGAAACATATAATTTGATGTCACCTAAGAATATTAAATGACTAATATTATGTTTTATCTTAAAAAGTCATACTCTAGTCTATTTAGGAGAGATAATAATAGATTCTGGCCTAGCTAGAACATAATGGGCTTAAAATGTCTATGTGAAAACTACCAAGTTTTATGTAAACTGTTCTTAACACTATCATATTGGTAGTATTTTGAGTGGAGAACAGTTTTCTGTGAAGACATCAACTACAATATCATCAACATTATCCTCGAATATCTTTTATATATGAGTTATACAAGGACATTAGTGAGGAACTGAGTCAAAGGCATTGTGAGAATCAATAAAGGCAGTCTAAATGTTAGTGCTTTTGAATGGGTTGTTCAATGATCACTGAATCGATAATGAATTTTTACATTCGTAGGATTTGGGGCAAACCTTTATTCTCCTTAGCCTAAATATTGTTTTCTGTTTCATTTGGTGACCTCATTAGCTCTCATGGGTTCGGTTACCATCTCTGTGCAGATGACTTCCAGATCTGTATATTCTCTCTCCTCAGCTCTAGTCTCACATCATGAGCCTCCTATTGGACGTTTTGACCTAGATGTCTTACAGGCTTTGAAAATTCAATCGTTCTAAAGCACAATTCATTATCTTCAGCCTCAAATCTGCCCCTCTCTCAAACTTTTCTAGCACTATTAAGGATACCACTGTTCTTCTACTCTCTCTAATTCGCAACCTCAGTGCTAGCCTTAATGTTTCATTCTCCCTCAATTCACTCATCTATTCATTCACCAAAAGTTGTTGTTTGTCTCCATAATCTCTCTTGTATATATGTCTTTATCACTAATACACGTACCACATTAGTTTTGGTCTTCATTAGCTCTCTTCTGGACTATTCAAATAGCCTCCTATCCTCCCCACTCCAATTCATCTCCAACACAGCCACCAATGGTTATGTGTATTATGTATAGATATAGATACAGATGTAGATATAGATATAGATGTAGATATAGATATAGATATAGATATAGATATAGATATAGATATAGATATAGATATAGATATAGATATAGATATAGATATAGATATAGATATAGATATAGATATAGATATAGATATAGATATAGATGTAGATATAGATATAGATATATACACACACATACATACACATATACATTTTTATATGTACACACACATATATACATATATGCATATATACATGTACATATACATACATATAATAAATACTTTGTAAGTATTTATTCAGTGCTTGCTGTATGCCAAGCACTGTACTAAGGACTGGAAATTCAAAGACAAAGGTGAATCATTTCCTATTCTTAAGGAGCTTATAATCTAATAGCAAGTCAACATTTGTCTTTTTCATGTATTGCCTGCATTTATATGTTTGGCATATACTAAGCACTTAATAAATGCTGCTTGCTGGATGGATTTTTAATAGCTAATAATAGCTACTATTATATAGTGTCTATTATGTACCAGGTACTGTGCTTAGCACTTAATAAATATTATCTCTCTTGATCCTCACAACAATCCTGGGAGGTAGGTGCGGTTATTATCACCATTTGGCAGTTGAGGAAATTAAAGCAGAGGTTAAGTGACTTGCCCAAGGTCACACAGCTAGTAAGTACCTGAAGCTGGATTTGAACTTGTGTCTTCCTGACTCTAGGCCCAGTGCTCTACCCAGTATACCACCTAGATGCCTCTCTTTCTGAGCATTCATAACGTTTGGAGTGTTCCAAGGCATGTTATTATTGCTTAGAATTATGATTTTAATATCATGGGAACTCCTCCAATGCAGTTGGGTTACTCATTACTGAGAAGTTAAATGATTTACTTACAATCACAGAGTATATTTCAGAGATTGGACTTGAACCCAGGCCTTCCCAACTTCCAACGCTGGTTATCTATTCCTTTGACCATGCTGCCTCTCACAGCTCTCATCATCATCATCATCATTGAACTCTGAGTCTAGGCAGAACAAATCTAATCCCTCTTTCATATGACATCCCTTTAAGTATGTGATAACACTCCGTCACCCCCACCCTGGTCTTCTATTCTGCAGGCTAAACATTCCAAGTACTTTCATATGACATGGTCTCCATTCTTTTCCTTTGATTCTCTGGTTGCCACTAATTATCTTTGTGATCTTAAATAAATCCCTTCCCCTTTCTGGGCTTCAGTGTCCTCATCTGCACCCTGGGGGACTTGGCCTAGGTCAAGGTCTCCTCCTGTAAATCTGAGTCAATGAGCTTGTGATGTGTCAAGCATATGTATGTACATATACATATCTACACATACACACCTAGCCTGGAGACCTCCTGGGGCTCTGGAAAAGTAACAGCATCATGTCCATGGCCGTTCCTCAACTGTGCTGATTCTGTGCTGACTCTGGGGATAGTAGTAGGGTTTTATCAGTAAACCAAGTCTGAGGGCAGGGCAGGAAAGCTTCCCTGGCCTTACATAAATAGAATACACATGCTGTGTATTGGGGAACAGCAGAACAGAATGGTCCAACAAGGAGAATTGGTTTTATTATTCCAATCCAAAGGACTGATGGTGGAAGTGAACCTAAGCTTTCATTTTCCTCTTTGTGGTTAGAAGGCTCTGCTCTAGGGAGAAACCTCAGAACATTACCCAGTGATGTCATCCTTCCAAAGGAAGCATCAGAGAGCGCTGAGGAGTGGAGTCAGAGTCAGAGGACCTTGACTCCATCACTTCTTCACTTTGTGACCTGGTGTAGTCAATTCCCCTCTCCAGGCCTCAGTTTCCTTGTTTGTAAAATTAGGGTGGTGACTGAACAAGATAATTTCATAAACTTTGAAGTACCATAAGTAAATGTGAATTATTATAATTTGTAAGTTCCCTTCCTGTTCTCAGATTCAGTAGAGAAACAGAGACAGTATTCATCTGAGAAATTCTTACTCCATACCAGATCTCATATTGGTCTCAAATTCTTCCTCCTCCAATCCTTTCATGAAAACTTATTCCCCAGAATTAGTTCTTGAAATGACCTTGGAGATCATTTACTCCAAGCTGTCTCATTTTACAGAAGAGTAATATGAGACCCAAAGATGATAAGTGAGTTGCCCAAGGTCACAGAGGGTATAAATGGCAAAGATGGGGTTCAAACCCAGATACTCCAACTCCAAAGACAGGGAAAGGAAAATGTTCTGGTTTTTAGGTCCTCTCCCTGGCCTGTACTTTGCAAGAGGTGGGAATGGATAGGGATGGGACTAAAAGATGAGAAGCCAAAGTCAGAGTGGGGGAAGGAGTAGATAATTAGCTGGTGAATTCAAACAACTTGGGTGGCCAGCCTGGGTCAATCTGGCTAGTGAGCATTTGTTTTGTTTTCTGCCTGCATCTGTTTTTGCCATGCAGATTATGCTTTCAGCCTAACCCAAGTTTGTTGAAAATGGGACTCTATCCCATTCTGGTTCACTTTGTCCCAGCCTTGGAAAATAGCTTCTCACTTACTCACCCAGTTATTGCCGGGAGATTCAATAGAGTGGAGAGAGAAGGAAAGAATGCAGTAATCTTTCAATGCTATCCCCATCATTAAAGGTGGGAGTCATTACAGACATTTATATTTTCTGGTAGCAGCTCAGGAGTCCCCAGCTGTGTCCAACCAGAGACAAACAGCTGGATGGATCCTGAGGAGTCAACGGATGTCACAGAGACCAAATACTCAGCTGTTTCAGTTCTGCATTTTGGGTGTAGTGAAGATGCAGGCCCTTCCCAGGATTGCTTTCCAGAAGAAACTAGAAGCTGACTAGTATTCTAGTGATCATCGAGATGCATCCCAAAGCTCCTGTGGCCTTGCAGATGGAAAGTATGGACAGAAAATCTAGTCCCTTAAGACAAAAAACCGATGAGCTGCCCCTCAGGTTGTCTGTGCAAAGATTGCCTGCTTGGGGAGTCCTAGGAGAAATTTCTGGGTGGCAGGACAGGTGCCAGGGGATGCCGTTAACTGGGAAGATGAGAAGCCGGCTTTGGCAACAGCATTTCAGAATCTCCACCACTGCCACCCTGCCCGACGCTCACTTCTTAATCACTAATTCCAGGTCTCTACAGGGGAACTAATTCCATAACATATAATGTATAAATAATTTTTTTTAATTAGGACTTGACAGAATAATTGTAAAATTGATATTTTACTTACAAACCCTTTTCTTAGAGTCTACAAAGTGACAGCAAAGGCAAACTTTCGCTGCAGCAAGAATTTTACAAGATGTAGCATATTAAGAAAGAGCAAACCATATTGAGTGTAATTAAATTACCTCTGGATGTAGCTGACTTCTTTTCTGAGTGAGGTTTTCAAGTCTCAAACATGGATGTGTCACGGGCCTGGGCAAGTTCTCAGGCAGCTGGATGAGTTTACTTTTCACCATGTCCAGTTGGTGAAGTTAGGGCAACTCTCATGGATGATCATTGTCCAATGGCACCAGGACATCTCTTGTTTGGACAGGAAATGATATGAAAATAATCATGGTGGTCCAGGGCTTTGGATTTTGGAGAAACGGATTTACAATATAATTGCTTCCTAAAAAGAAAAAGTATTCGTGTGGTTGTTGACTTATGTTATATCAACTAAAGAAGTAGAGCAAATCCTTGGATAGCTCGGGCCCCTAAACCGACCTCGACAGGAAATATCTAGGGAACTTATTCAAATAAACAACAACAGCAACAAAACAACTTGGGCTTTGAAGTTTGGTGTGAGTGGCTGTGACTTATGTATAGTCATAACCTAAAAGAGCTAATTAGAAACTCCTGCAGGAGAGAGCTCACTAACTCATTGATTTAGGGTTTGGAAAGAAAGACAGTGTCAGAACGCGTTAAATGCCCCTATCAAGCTAGATAAAACTGCTTCAGTTCTTTAGACGTTGTCTATCCTGCATAGACAGGCTGTAAGACCAAGGAGTTCATAAAATGTATTCACAAGATTATAAATCTAGAGGTGGAAGGGCTGTCCGGTCTAATGCTGCTCCCATTTTACAGATGAGGAAAATGAGGCCCAGAGAAGATAAATGGCTTGCTCCAGGTCATGTAGGTATTATGTGTCAGAGGCAGAATTAGAACTTGTGTCCTCTTCCTCCATAGCCAGTGCCCACCCCCTCAGATCCACTTTGGGCCTTGGCATTGATCTCCATATTCTCACATTTCTGATTCTAAAGATCAACAATCATGGTAGCCACTTTCCTTCCCCCTCCAAACTCCTATGGCATTTATTCAACCATGCCAGAATAATAATAATAATAATAGCTAGCATTTATATAGTCCTTTAAGGTTAGAAAAGTGCTTTACATGCTATCTCATTTACTCTACACAACCACCCTGGAAAGTAGGTCCTATTGTTATCCTGATTTCAGAGATAAGGAAACTGAGTCTGAGAAGGGTTCAATGATCTGCCTAGAGTCACACAGCTAACCAGAACCTGAAATGAGATGTGAATTCCAGGCATCCTAACTCCAAGTCTATCTATCTACCCACTGAGTTGCCTAACTGTCCTGACTCAAATCATTCCTTACTCAGGTCTGCCTTTTACTGTTGCTTAACTGTTGCAAGTGGCTGAGCCTTGACTCTTCACCTAGACAGGGAGCTATTGAGGGCAGACAGTTTCTCCTTCTTTTGTATCCCCCTCTGGACCTGGCACAGAGATGGGCACTGAGTAGGAGCCCGACAAAGAGTTTTTGAATCAGTGAACTAGTTCATCTATTCACTCTTTTGGTCCTTCAAGATTCACATCAGCAAATAGAAAATTATCCTGATGGTTGTTTTTATATGATCATCCATGAATTACCTTAAGCTTATCACAGGTCATAGTGACAAGTTAGGTCTCCTAGAGGTATGGGCCAAGCCCACATTCATGTCTGAGGTATGGAAAACTCACCCAGCGAAGAAGTTGTTCACTTTACCCAGGGATAATCTAATTATGCTCAATTTCGTTTCCTCCTTCTTAATAGGTTCCATCTTGTAAGAACATGTGCCTTTTCTGTCACATGGTAGACTCTAAGAATCCCCCTCCCTTGAAAATCAGCCTGAATTTTTCATACTACTTATATTGGAATTATGTTATTACTATATTACTAATTATATTAGATTGGAATGCTGTGCTCTCTTTAGTCCGTAAAGACACTATTTGTGGAGGTAGGAGCAGGTTTTATAAATTCACGTGCTAGGTGGCGCAGTGAATAGAGCACTATCCCTGGAGTCAGGAGGACCTGAGTTCAAAATCTAGCCTCAGACACTTACTTAGCTATATGATCCTGGACAAGTCACTTAACCTCAATTGCCTCTACTACACCCCGCCCCCCGAAAGGTAGACATGGATTTGTTTGCTTCACCCTAGAATCCTAGAACCAGGGAACCCCCTGGAAGCTTGAAAGAGAAGTTAGTGGAAAATAGTGGGGAAGGTGGTCAAGAAAGCCTTCTAAGAGGATGACATTCATATATATTGGTTTGTACTTTACAAAATGCTTTCACATTCATTGCCCCATTTAATCCTCCTAAGGTATATCTGAGACAGGCAGGACAAGTATTATTTCTAGTTTAAAGATGAGAAAACTAAAAGCTCAGTGGAGTGACTCGCTCCCAGTGTCATAGGTCTGGAGCAGTAAAGGTCCTCAGAGGATGTCTAAGCCTAAACCAATCATTTTACAGCTGAGGGAGACTAAATAGCAAGGTCACGAAGTTAATGATCACCACAGGTGGGATTTGAACCCAGGTCTTCCAATTCCAGAGTAAGGCTCTTTACAAGATGATATGGCTAGGAAGTGGGGGCACTGAAATTTAAACTAAGGTCCCTTGACTCCAGGCCCCAGTGTAGGGACACCACTGTTATCACCATTTTATGCAAGCTAAAACTAGAAAATTGGTTTGCAGAATCTAGGATCTTGGCTTTGAAAAAGATCTTGGAGAATACTTACCTCTTTAGGGAATGAGAGATTTACAAAGGGTTAAAGGTCACAAGGTAATGTGGTTCTAAGGGGAAGAATCCTGGATTCCAAAACAGAAGATATGGGTTCAAATCCTCCTTTTGTATCTCCCCACTTAGGAGACTTTGGACAAATCATTTAATCATTCAGTCTCTCTGGGCTCTTCCAAAGGGATCTCAAGTTTAACATATCCAAATAGTGCTAATTATGCCCACTTCTCAAACCCCACTCCTTTTCTGAACTTCCCAATTAATGCCAAAGGCATTATCAGCTTTCCATACACCAAGGTACACAACCTCAGTATTTTCCTTGACTCATCATTCTCATCCCACAAATCAAATCACTTGCAAAATCTTGTCATGCTTATTTCTACATATACATTTTATATCTGTCATCACCTTAGCATTCCCATAACCCACAACCTAGTTCAGGTCCTCAGCATTTCTCTCCTTGATTATTAGAATAGCATCACATTTGGTTTTCCTACCTGACCCTCCTCCTCACTCCAAACCCTCCTCCACCCAGTCACAAAAATGACTTTCCTGAAGTGCAGATCTGGCCATATCACTTTTCCCCCACTCAGATAAATTCCAGTGGCTCCCTATTACTTCTGGATTCACCATAACCATCCCTTCTGCCCTTGTCAGAGACAGAAGACAGGTTCAAAGCTCCATTGGTCTGACCCTAAATAATATCTCACATATTCTCAAATATTTCCTAACCAACTTTCCCCTGTGCCCCTTTGGCTGCTTAGATCTTTTAGTGGCACCTAAAAATGTCACCTGGGTCCCATAGCTTTATGAAATGAGGACCCTGCTGGACATGTACCCATATAGTGCTAGGAGGGAGATACAATTAGAGAGAGAGACAGAGAGAGAGAGAGAGAGAGAGAGAGACAGAGAGAGAGACGGAGAGAGAGACAGACAGACAGAGAGAGAGAGAGAGAGAGAGAGAGAGAGAGAGAGAGAGAGAAGGAAAAAAGAAAAAAAAATCCAGTTCTGAGTGTAAGTTTAAAAATGTAACTAAAAGCCTTCATCAAAGTTTAAAGAGCTTCTGGCGCTTTTAGCATTTCCTTATTCTGATTTATTGACAATGACACACCTAGCAACAGTCTTTCCTGCCAAGGCAGGGAAGTAATGGACTTGGGGTGGGGGGAAGGGGGAGAAGAGACAGAAGGAGAAGGAAAAGGAGAGGGAGAGAGGAAGGGAGGGAGAGAGAGAGAGTGTATGTGTGCAAGAGAAAAAAAGAGAGAGAAAGACAGAGGAGAGAGAGAGAGAAAGAGGAAGAGAGAGAGAGAGAGAGAGAGAGAGAGAGAGAGAGAGAGAGAGAGAGAGAGAGAGAGAGAAAACAAGAAGGTGCTGTTCATGGGAGAGAGGCCCTGATTACAGCCCACTAATTTGTTATGCACTCCGGCAAATCAGCGGTGATTCATATGACAAATAAGGAGAAAAAATTAACAGCTGTCATGTTGTGATGTGTTAATTTCCTGACAGTCTCTGCACTGCAGCCAATTACTGATTTAAGGGCAGGGAGAGAGGGCCCTGTTCGAGCTTCTAATTAGGCTTCTTCAAGACTAAAAGGATAAAAGGAAAAAATAAGAGCAAGAGAATGAAGCAGGTAGCTGGGCTCCCATAAAGCATACATGCTTTAAAAGCCCCAGTTAAATAGCTTTAAGCTTAAGTGTGTTTAAGAGAAGAATTTAGAAACATTTATTCACTTTTATCCATGACCTGATGGTTTAGGCTTTTGTGGAATAATTGGGAGATGAGCAAGGCCCATGGCTCCCTTTGCCCTCCTTCTGCAAGAGTCCAGCCTCTTGGATGTAATCTACTAATAATACCTTTGTTTAGTAATGTCAACAACCATTCATCATGGGCTGCAGATGGAAGGGGAATGGGACTTCCATGAGGCTCTCCAGCAGCTCCTCAGTCCCCACTATAGGGAAGTCTGGGGTTGAGGCCAGCCTAACAGTGCTGTCCAGGTTTGATGAGGCGAGAGTGGGTGGGGGCAAGATGGAAGAGAGATGTCTTATAACCATTGGTCCTACCTGGAGTCCATCACTTGCCATGGCCGACTTGTACCAAAGAGGAGCTAGGATAGAAGGGCCACAAGAAAAGTTGCCAAGGGGTATAGTTGAGATGACAAGTGAAGATCTCTGCAGGGACTGTGGCATTAACTGCCTAACTGTGGATTGTGCCAGCAGGTAAAATGGGTTGGTCCACATAACTTAGATTGGCATCTCCAGTGGTCTAATGACATGGCTTAAAGTCAGGTCTGTGATCCCATGGTCTCCACTAGGGGCTATAGAGATGCGGTTCACATATCCCTCCTGGGAAGGATATGGCAGCACCTGGTACCTAGGAGAGACATCCTAATCCCATCCCATGGGCATGAGGCAACTTCATCATGATTAAATGACATATTTAATTTATAAACTCCACAAATATTTGCTATTCAACAAATCTACTGGCTCCCTCTTGGACTTGAGATAAAATATAAACCCCTCTGCTTAATTTTTAAAGCCCTTCACAAAATGGCCTCAACCCACCTTTTCAGCCTCATTGTATATTTCTTTACCTCTTGCAATCTACAATCCAGACATATTGGCCTCATTACTGTTTCCCTTATGTACTTTCTCTCATATCCCTATCGATGCCTTTGACCTCACTATCCCCTGTTGTACCTCCATCACAGAGAATTCTTTTCTTCCAACATGTAGTTCAAATACTCCCCTTTCCATGAAGCCTTTCCTGAGGCTTCTCAACTACTAATGACTCCCCCTCACCTAAACTATCTTGCAGTTAACTACCTTGGACTTATTTTAATTTATCATTATATATATATATATATATATATATATATATGAGTGTGTGTGTGTGTATTTATATACACATATATGTATGTATACAAATATATGCTTCTGTTAGACTGTAAGCTCCTTGAGAGTAGGTACTGTTAGGTGGGCATAGTGATCTATGCCTGTAATCTCTACTACTGGGGAGGCTGACACTAGTGTGTCACTGGAAGGGAAAAGAAAGGAAAAGAGGGAAAGAGAAGGATTATTTCATTCTTTGTATATGTGCCTGTTGATTGATATACAACACTGGGCTTTGTGAGAGACAAAGAGAAGCATGGCATTGTCCTTGCCCTCACAAAGCTTACAATCTATAGGAGGAATGAAGACAATAGCGGTAACTTGCACTTATATAGACATTTAAAGTTTACAAAACAGTTTCCTCACAACCTTGGGAAATAGGTAATGCAATTAACATCATTGGCATTTTACAGATGAGGAAACGAAGGCTCATATAAAAGGATTAAGTAGCTTGCCAGTCATCATAGCTAGTGAATGTTGGAGGGAAGATTCAAACTCAGATCTCCAGACTCTAAGTCTCATTTCCTCTGCATCCCACCAATCTGCCTCTCAGCATGTATCCTCGAAATACCTCCCAAAAGATAAGAAGTGTTAATTCCTATAAAGGAGTGAGGAGATGGGTGCAAAGAAAGAGCTCTGGGATTCATAAAGTGTGAGATCCCTTCTTGCTGGAAGTAAAATCTCTAAATCTTTCCCAGTGACACACTAGGAAATGGCTATGGGGGCAGTTAAGTCTTACAGTAGAAACAGAGGGTCAGGAGAAGACACAAAATCTGAGAGTGGGAAGGGACTCCAGGGTTCAACTAGTGCCTCTAGTCCCTAAGCATGAAAGTCCTCTACAATAGGGGGGGCTCTGTGTGCCCGGGGCTCCTTTGGCAGTCTGGTGGAGCCCATGGACCTCTTCTCAGAATATTTTTTTAAATGCATAAAATAAAACACAAAAGATTACAAAAAGAATTAAATGCATTGAAATAGTCATCACATTTTTTTTTTAAACTCATGGACCCCAGGTTAAGAATTCCTGCTTTGCAGTATCTCCAGCAAATGGTGATTCAGCTACCACTTGAAACCTAAACTGGAGGACTCACTACCTTCCAAGGCAGTCAGTTCCCCTTTTGGAAAGCTGTCATCATCAGGAAATGTGAAATTAGAAAATTTCTCACATCCAGCAGGTATCTGGCTCTCTCAGTGCAATCTGCACCCAGTGTTTGAGAAGCCTTGTAAGTCTATCCTCCTACTGCTGAGCAAGATCACCTAAGAAGATGATACTGTCTTTTACTAAAAGCTTCTGAGGAAATAGAGTCCACTCTAACGCCCCTTACCTTTGTGATTTTGGTTGTCTCTGAATGTCCCCTTGAATTGAGAGGCAGCATAAGTGGGGCACTAGAGTCAGGAAAACCTGGGTTCTTATGGCACATTAGATACTTATTAGATGCCAAGGTATGGGTCTGACCATGTGACCCAATTGTTCAATGAGCTCCACTTTTACCTACAGGATCAACTATGAACCTCTCCCAATGGTACTTAAAGCTTTTCATATCCTGACCCCTTCCTGGCTTTCCAGTCCTCTTATACCTTATTCTTCTCATGTATTTTACAACCCACACATGGCACCTGCAGCAACTCAAACATGACTTTCCATCTCCTTGTCTCCTTTGCATTGGTCTCCCCCAGTCCTGGAATTCTCTGCCCTCTGACTTCTACTTCTCAGTTTCTCTGGCTGCTGCTGCTGCTGCTGCTGCTTCTTCTTCTTCTTCTTCTTCTTCTTCTTCTTCTTCTTCTTCTTCTTCTTCCTGAGACAAATCAGGATTAAGTGATTTGCCCAGAGTCACACAGCAAGTAAGTGTCAAGTATCCAAGTCTGGATTTGAACTCAGCTCCTCCTGACTCCAAGGCCAGAGCTCTATTCACTGTGCCACCTAGCTGCCCCTACTTGGCTTCTTTCAAAACTCAACTCAAGTATCACCTTCTGTAGCAGGCCTTTCCTGGTCTCTTCAGCTGCTAATGCCTCCCTTCATATTATCTTTTATACATGTATATATATATATATATATATATATATATATATATATATATATATATATATATATGTATGTATATGTATATATATACATACATATATACATACATATATATACACATATACAAACATAATATACATATACATATATAATATGTACATGTACACATACATATGATATATACCTATATATTTACACATACGTGTATATATATATGTATATTTATTTATATCTTGTATATAAGTAGTTATTTACATGCTGTCTCCTCCACTAGAATGTAAGCTTCATGAGGATAGAGACTGTTTTTGCATTTCTTGGCATCTTTATTATTTAGCACAGTGCCTGGAAGATAGTAAATGATTATTAAATGTTTTTGATTGGCTGACTGACCAGCTGTGAGACTCTGGGCAAGCTGTGTATTTCTTTGGGCCTCAATTTCCTCATCTGTGAAACGGGAGCTTAAAGGTTGAACTCAATATCTTCTAAAGTCTCTTCCATCTCTAAATCTATGATTTCCACCTCCCATTGGGAAAATCTGGGGCTCCCCCTAGGAAGACTATCTGTATTGAGGTATGTTCATGTGCAGAGTTAAAAAAGGCCAACTGAGCCAATTCTCTTTCCCATAGGCAGGGTGCTCTTACCCACCAATAGCTTCCCTTGCTTTATTATTTTGCGTGTGGTCACAGAGATTTTCCAGCACTCCCTGATGCTTGCTAAAAAGCAAATTGCATTGATATTTTTGAAGGGAGGAAAGACTATTACTGATCAAATATGTAGTTTCTTGTGTTTGCATTAACTCTTCCTGGTATCAGAGAGAAAAATATTCCCTTCAGGGTGTAGTTGACATAGGGTAAAGGAGGGTCTTCAGGATATCTTTGTTTGTGGAATTAGAGGGTGGCCAGGGAAGAGATAGGTTCCATACTTAACCAGAGGTCCTTGGTTTCTGGTGAGACTGATGGAGGTCATGACTGTGAGGGGCTGTGTTCAATGGGACCTAGTAAACTTGGCTGAAACTATATTGTTTGTTTTGCTCTTCAGGCTAACATGTTTTTGATATCTATGTGCCTGAGTTAGTTAATCAACAAGCAATTATTAAGCACTTACTATGTGTCAGGAACTGTACTAGGTGATAGTAATAGAAAGACAAAAGTGAGAGATGCCTTGCCATGAAGCATCTTACATTTATAGGTGTGTGTATGTGATTGTAGACATAGGTACATTAAATAAATATGAATTAATTTTGGGGGGATCAGAAAAAGTTATACGTAGGAGACTATTTGAGGTGAGCATCGAAACAAACTAGGGATTCTAAAAGGGAGTGCATTCCAGGGATGAGAGATGGCCCAGGGCCCATGCATCCTTAACACAATCCTATTTGTGCATTGGGACCCTGGAAAGTTGGCTCTCCTTTATGGCCATCATTAATAGGCAGGCAGTATTAGTTTGTTTCATTTGGAGTCACTGTAGGTTAAGTCATGAGACAGGAACGCTACAACATTGATTTTGTTGGTGACTGCAACCCTAAACTTGAAGGGATGGATAAAAGGTAATTCACTCTGTAAGCTTTGCTCAATCCTGACCCATTATCAATTTAGTTGAAATATGTCAGCGCAGTGAGATATTGAGTGTGTTATCTTTTTTTGGAGGGTTAGCTGAGTAAATAAAACACATACATTTACCTATCTAAGTGCTGTCCACGCTAACTTATGATTTATTGATCCATATAGTGCCCTTCATCTGTATCAAGATGTTCTACACCGTAGTACTACAAACCAACAAGATGTTGGACATGCCCTAGAAATGCAGGCACCTCTTGAGGGGAATGCCTCATTCTGCAAACGCCGGGAGTACTTTGCCCACCTGGGATCTAAGGGCCTTCAAGAGGAGCTAAGAGGTCTTAAAGTGGTAGGTGAGGATAAACAGCAAGGATGACTTATGGTTTGCAATGCTCCTACAGAAAGAGTGGCCAAAGAACTGTGATTACGAGCTAGATAGAGAAGATGCCTATGATGTGGAGGTGGGTGAATCAAGACAGGGCCACAGAAAGCCAAAAGGGCATCTATTAAATAGTAGGAAGGCAGCAGGGGTACTTGCTAAAGTTACTTAGGAACCTAAGAACAGTCTTCCCCATTGAATTCAATACTTGTGGACTTTTGATCTTGACTTTGCTTTTTGAGGATGGGGATGATGACGTTGATAATAATGAAGATGACATGATGTAATTCATTTCTTTAGTGCTTCCCTTAATGGTGAACTAGACACCATCTTTCTGTCCCTGTTAGGGGGCAGATTCCAAAGGTTATTCTAATGCCTTTGAGAAACCCAAGTAGACACCATCTCCTTCCCGTTCCATTTTTACCTTTCGCTTTGTCTATTCTCCTTCCCTTCTTTCATTTCCCCCTTCTTCCTACTTCCTCTCTTTTTTCATTCCCCCTTTCCTCCTTCATTTTCCTTTTCCCCTCTACTTATATTTTCTCTCTCCCTATTTCTTTTCCCATTTTTCCTTTCAGAATGTTTCCCTTTTTTCTCTTTCCCCTTCTCCCTCCCATTTACTTTTCCTTCGTTCTCTCTGTCTCTTCTTCCTTCACTTCCCTCTTCATCATGATGTCTTTTGTTCAGCTATCTTCCCTGTCTCCCTCACTTCTTTTCCAACTTCCTTTTCTGTGTCTTCATCCATTAGAATGTAAGCTCTTTGAGGGCAAGAACTATGTTTCTTTTTGGTTGTGTTTGTATAGCAGAGTGCACACATTTAGGGCTGAGCAGTGGATAGAGTGCTGGGCCTGGCCTCAGACACTTACCAGCTCTGGTAAAGTTTCTTAACATCTCTCTACCTTAGTTTCTTCAACTGTAAAATGGGGATAATAATAGCATTTACCATCCAAGGTTCTTGTGAAGATGAAATGTGATAGTATTTGCAGTGTTTTACAAATTTTAACATACTATGTAAATTGCTAGTTATTGTTCCTGTGATGATGGTGTTGGTGGCGATGATGATTGACAATCCGCTGCACTTGGCATAGTGGAATTCAGAGGTAGCTAGTAAGCACTTAATAAATGTTTGTTGTCTACCTGCTGGCTTGCATCTCCTCTTTCTTTACTGGTCACTTTACTGCCATCCTTGAGTCTGATTTTCTCACCCCTGCTGCCTGTCTTTGGCATGGTAATCCAAAGGCAGGAGGGTACATTATTTTTTGTAAATAAAAACATAGTCTGAAAAGAAAAATAAAATGCTGCAACCAAGCAGTTGAAACAAAAGTAGGGACTCTCATAAAAAACTGTCCAGAAAATTGCCTGTTTTCTCCCCCTCTCTTTGCCTGTGCAGACACAACCTTCATTACTGTACGTTTTTCAGGCACCACCCGACTTTCTTTCATGTCCAGAGGGGAACAGAGAAAAGCCTGCCCCGAAGCCATGGTTTTATTTGCATTAGTAGGATGATGCCAGGTTCTGTGTTTGGGGACTCCATTCATTGTGTTTGGCTTTTGCCTCTCCATTGTTAGGAATTCCATCTGAATAATCTCAAGGTACCTTTTGCTTTACCAATTTTATCTTTCCTCCCCTCGCGGGCCCACATGACTTTTTCTCTAGTGTTTTGAATAGACTTGACCAGTGCATGGCTGTTGTGTTAAAGAGTCATAATTTCTGCATGTAGGCAGCCTTATCGGAGCCATTTTCATAAGCCCTTCCAGTTGTTATCTGTCCAAGCAGCTCCGGGAATCCTTTTTGTGAGTGGCATGAAGCTCAGATGAAAGGTGCTGGGAGTACAAAGCATTTGTTTCTGAGTGATAGAGAGATGTATCAAGTTATCAAGAATCCTGAAAATGTGGCCTGTGAGATGATAGCAACTTTAAAACACAGCAGGTCAAATTTGGGGACCTGAACTCTGTCTTCCCTTCCACCAACAAAGGAGCAATTTTAAACAGTGTTAACTACTGAATCCTTATTTCACAAGGTCTCTTTTATAACCTTCTCAGTCACTGAATGTTTCCAGAGTATTCTAGGAGAAAGGATAGTGGCTGGTAGGATTTTCATTTTGCAGATAGAGAAACTGAGGCACAAAGTGATGAAAACCAGTTTGTCTAAGCCACAGATTTCCTCAGGCTTTAGCTAGTTCTTGTGCATGCTAAACCAAATCACTGAACATTCATCCTAGTTTCGTTTACACACAGGCCTAGGAAATAGGTGGCTCATAATCACTTGTTGACTTATTTGTTATCTTCTGTTTCTCCCAGACAGCTCATGGTAGTGGTGATACGTGTGTTAGGCGATGGGGGGAAATAAGAAGAGAGATGGGAAGGCAGGGTAAATATCTAGGGTAAAAATCCATCTCATTCCTTACAAAGTCCTGTCTGACCAAACCAAATCCCTGCTAGATAATGAAAGGTTTTCTACTTTCCAAAATGAACTTTGACCTTTCCTTCCCTACAAAGATGAAGGCTGGGTAGGCTCCTCGTAGATATGGATGTGGAAGAGGCCTGAGACCTTTGCCTCCAGCCTCCCTTAATTTACACGTGTAGAAACTGAAACCCATAGAAGCCATGCTACTTTGCCAAGACTACATAGGTTCTAAGGGACAGAGGAAGGATCCGAAATCTTGTCCTCTCTCTCCAAGAATCTGACCCACAGCCTGGATAGATAATTGGGTGACAAAGTTTTACAGACACAGTTCTCTTTATATTAAAAACTATATTTGCACATCTGAGATTCGAATCTAAAAGGAATCTCTTATCTGTGTAATGCAACTTTCTCATTTTATAAAGAAATGAGGTCCTCAAGGAAAAGTGACTTGCCCAAGGTCACAAAGGATAAATTTGCTGTTTGTTCTTCAGTCATGGTTGACTCTTCATGACCCCATTTGGGGTTTTCTTGACAGAGATACTGGAGTGGTTTGCCATTTCCTTCTCTAGCTCATTTTACATATGAGGAAACTGAGGCAAACAGGGTCAAGTGACTTACCCAGAGTCACATAGCCAGTAAGTGGCTGAGGCCAGATTTGAACTCAGGAAGTTGAGTCTTCCTGATTCCAAACCCAGTGCTCTGTCCACTGTGCCATCTAGCTGTAGGATAAATAGTCAGGGATAAGTGGTCCCAATCTGATTAATCTAGATTATTTACATAGAAATCAACAAAAACAAAACAAACCATTTCAGTCCCAGCTGTGTTATGGTGACAAGAATACCGAAGCCCTGAGCTCAAGCCCCAGCTTGCCTTAAGCAGGTTGTTTTACTCCTCAGTTACCTCCTCTATAAAAATGAGTGTAAAAGCTCTTTCCCTAGATACTGACAGGATCAGAGATTTAAAGCTTCACAGGAATTTAAAGGTCATCAAACCCAACCCCCTTATTTTACAAAGGCCCAATAAATAACTAGCTAAGCCTCACAAGCTAGTAAGTGTTTGAGGAGGGATTTGAATCCAGACCTTCTCGACTCACTTTCTTTCTTCTATGCCATACCATTTCTACACCACAAGGCTCTTACATAGGTTCAATGAGACAGTAGAGGTAAAATCTTTGTGAAGTACTGTCCAAATAAAAATGTAATTATTTCCTGGGTGACTTTCAGAATTCACTGCCTAAATTAACCAGATTATTGTGACCAGTTCTCTCTCCTTTGCCTTTGTGCTGCCTAGACACAGCCTGCAACCAGTCTGCTGTCAAGAATGTGGCATGTGCTACCTCCACCAACTGCCCCCAAGAGAGTCTTCAGTGACAGGAGCTGAGCTGCCTCCTTCTCTGGTGGGCAGACGCATCAGCAGAGCTCTTATGGTGGTGGTCAGGCTACTGGTTCTCTCCCTATCACCTCTCCTTCTCACCTCTTCAGAAGCACTTGGGTGGCAGTGTGGGCTTTATATTTTATTTTTAATGTAATGAAGAAAATAATTCACACTCTTATAATAAAACACGACAAGCTAAGCATAACAAGTAAATACAATACAAACTACATCTCAAGCCTCAGAGGTAAAAGAAAATAACTAGTTTTGGTTGCTTTTTATCTATTATGAAGAATGTCAAGCATTTGACAATGCAGTATTTAATAAAAAATACTATAATTTGTGCTTAAGAGATAGAAATGGATATCACATTTATTTCATTTCTATCTAAGGAGACAGTATTGGGAGTATCTTAAAGGAATTAGGAAATAAAAAGTGAGAGGTTTGATGGGTCTGGGACAGCCTGGGCCCGAGGCTCTGTCACTATGGAGCAGAAGTACTTGAATGATCAATCAGTCACTTTGCTAGCATTTTGTGAGCACTCACTATATACCCAGCTGAGGGCTCAATACCCTGGGGCATACAATAGCTTAAAATACCATTCCTGCCATCAAGGAGCTCACAGTCTAGACGGGAAGAAGAGAAAAATGAAACGGATGTTTAGATACTACACTGTTGTTTAACCCGTATGCGTTGTAGGGTTTCAGGGGAGGGAGAGATCCATGAGGCTGGAATGGTTATGTATGGCTTCCTGGAGGAGGTGGCACTAGTACTGGGCTTTAAAAGATGGTTGTGGGGGCAGCCAAATGGTGCAGTAGATGAAGCTCTGGCCTTGGAGTCCGGAGGACCTGAGTTCAAATCCAGCCTCAGACACTCAACGCTTATTATCTGTGTGACCTCGGGCAAGTCACTTAACCCTGATTGCCTCATCCCCCTCAAAAAAATTAATTTTTAAATTAAAAAAATGGATGTGATTTAAAGAGAGAAGAAGCCTGGTTTCAGTGCTGGGAAAGGGAGTAAGAGCAAATGTGCATAGAGGAGCAGTGGGAAATAAGGTTGGATAGGAAGAGTGGGTCACAGTATGGAGAGCCTTGCATTTCAGGTGTAAGAGTTTTGACTTCATACTGTAGGTAAAAGGGAGTTGGCTATTGTAAGGTTTCTAGTTGAATACTTTCCTCTACCTCCTAGGAGGTACAGCACAATGAGCAGAAAGAATGAGTACTCTGCCATTAAAAGATGTGGGCTCACATCCTGTTTCTGGTGCTTCCTACTTATGTGACTGGAGGAAAATGACAGGACTCCTTGGGTCTCAGTTTCCTCATATGTCAAATTAGGAGGTTGGACTCCAACACATTTAGGGGTCAGTTCTAGTTCTAAATCTATTATCTGTGATGTTTTGCCTTATTGGTGTCAGGATGTTTCCAAATATAGTTCTTTTCGAACTTTTCATTCTTTAACAAGATGTTTTTGTCCTAGAGAAGGGCAATTTTGTAACGGTTGTTTTGTCCTTTGTTGGTGAAGAGGACCATGAAGTGATGACATGACTTGCAAATGAATTGGATTTAAGTGAGGAAGGGCTGTGCAAAGTCACTGGCCTCACTTTCTTCTCCAGAGCCATCTGGGTCCAGTGGCCAGATATCAGTCAGGATGACTAGAGATGGCCCAGAATGCAGTGGGAGACCTTGACCCTTTTAAGCTAAGGTCTTTCCAGGTTCTCACTTTGAGTGAGGCAACACCCATTCACTGAACAGGCCTATTTAAGAACTGAGTCAAGGGATGGCCCTTTTAATCAGGAAAAAAAAAAATCAAACTGAGAGGGGAAGCCCCTCGGAGTTACTGGCCAAAAGAAACAATTACTATTTATATTCACTCTGATCCAGGAGAGCCCCAAAAGTAATTGTTATGTACTTGTGCTCTGCCCCAGTATAGACTTGGGCCAACCTGATGGTTCAGGCTCAAGGCTGGAATGAAATGAGACATAAGAGTTTAGATTAGATTTGATAAAGCGTTTATTAGTCACTCATTATATGCCAAACATACATACATGGTTAAAGACAAGTGGTCCCTGCCTTCAAGGATCTTGCATTCTAATGAGGGAAGACAGCACATAAAAGGAAACTGAGCTAGGAAGTATCTGTGGCAAGGGTAGAGTGGAAAAGTAGTCCAAAGAGGCAGGAACTGAGCTGGGTTAGAGATCAGTAGGTCAGTCAACTACCAATCCAGTAGGCACTATGCTAAGCTCTGGGGATAAGAGAAAGGCAAAACACAGTCCCTGCTCTCAAGGACCTCACAGATAACTCCCCCAAAGCCCTTCCTGTTCAAACAATCTATGTGCAGAATAAATTGGAGATCATTTTAGAGGGAAGGCAGTAAGATTCAGGAGAACTGGGAAATTCTTCTTGTAGAGGGTAGGATTTTAGCCAAGACTTGAAGGAAGCCAGGTAAGTTAGGAGGTAGAGATATATAAGGAGTGTGTTCCAGGAATGGAGGATAGCCAGTGAAAATGCCCAGAATGGGGAGATGGAATTGTCTTGTGAGAGGAAGAGCGAAAATGCCAGTATCACTGGATCATAGAGTGCATGGAAGGGAGTAAAGGCACTGAAATCATCATGGAAAAGTAGGGAGGGGCCAAGTTATGAAGGGCTGGTGGGAGTACATCCCCAAATGAGGAAGAGGAATCCATCAATTGGAGGAAGAGGCTACTGGGATGGGAATGTCTTCTAGCTTGAGGTGGTTTTGGCTGGAGGTAGAAAAGCAGTCCTTGGAGCTGGGGGCTGAGCCAAGTTAAAGGTGAGCATGACTGGCATGGGTACTTCCTCAAATGGAAACTGGAGGGAAGAACTCAACAATCAGAGGAAGTGGCCACCCAAATGGTGATATTGCCAGTGCGGTAAGGCCTTTGGGGCAAGAGTAGAAAAGTAGCATTTTCTCTGGCTCTTTCCCATGCCTGGCATGCTCTTTCTCTATTCCTCTCTGACTACTGACCTCCCTGACTTCCTTTAAGTCCCAACTAAAATTCCACCTTCCACAGGAAGCCATCCCCAATACCTCTTAATTCCAATGCTTTCCCTCTGTTAATTACTTCCTATATATAAAACTTGCTTTAGATATATTTTTGTCGTATTGTCTCTCCCGTTGGATTGTGAGCCCCTTGAGGGCAGGGACTGTCTTTGCCTATTTTTGTATGTTGAAAGGAAAATTTTTCCTTTGGGCTTTCAATCTGATTAATGAGGCAAAACTCGGGACAAAGAAGAATTTAAATAATTATGTTATAAGTATGTCAAGCTGGCAACACATTGATCACTGATCATCAAATATCATCTATGACTTCAGGTGGGGACTGCTTTTATAGGTAACTTAAAGACAATCCAGGTAGGTTCACCTCAGCAAAAAAAAAGGTTGTTTTACGTACAGTATGAAGAGTTCCTCTCCAAGCTAGCAAAAAACATATGACAATCTGCAGGTAGAGGAGCAAATGTCACAAGTAGGGGATGACTTGGCTACATGACCAATATCATTGGACTGAGTAATGCCTCCCCCAACACTGATTGATAAGCAGGGCTGGCAGCACTGGAATACTGAGTCAATATAGCTTTCAACAGTTTCCCCAGCACTTCATACAGTGCCTGGTACATAGTAGGTGCTTAATAAATGTTGCTTGATTAAGGTAATTTGAAGCTATGTCAACAATTTGAGCTGTAGGTTGCTTGACCAATTAGGTCTCCATAATTTCATTGCCTTTTAGGAAAAAAAACCAAATAAATAAAAAACTAACCTCACCTATGTGGAGCTGCTGTATCTCCTACCACAAATTAAAAATCTGTTTTCTGTGAGCAGAGCTCACCTATGCTTGGTAAACACCATGTAGTATGGGTAGCAGGAAGTCTTCTCATTTGTATTTGGTATTGTGGGACCCGTTTGTTTATTCTATAAGGTACAATAAAGCCTCACCCTACAAAGATATTGTTGAGATAGCAAAGGGGAAGATGGAGTTCCAACCTACGTCATCTCCCTCCACAACAAGATTGACCAGTTGATCGATTATTGACACGAACTTCCACAGTAACACAGCCCCAGTCCTGCCCATGGAGAGCTTCCCCATCCAGGGAATTTCATAACTCTCCAGCATCTGACTTACAGTATGGAAAAATAATATAGTAAATAATAGCTTATAAATCATAGATCTCAAGCTTTCAGCTCGGGCCTTTAAGTCTAACTTTCTCATTTTACAAATGAAGAAGTAAGGCCCAAAAAGTTAAGTGACTTGTCCAAGGTCACACAAAAAGGATCAGGTGAGGGATCTGAATACAGGTCCTCTGAGTCAGGTGTACTTTACGCAAAAAAAAAAAAGCTTTTCATTGCTCACAGCTTAAGAGCTGGAAGAGACTTTTTGGTCATATCACCCCATCCTTTCATTTTACAGGTGAGAAAACTAAGTTCTAGAAAGTTGCCTTGCCCAAGGGCACACAAGCAGTGATAGAGAGAGCTGGGATTCAAACCACATTCTTCAGATCTGGATTCTAATGATCTTTCTACTTATTTGCTGAAAAGAGATTTATGTTCTTAATCGCATATCTAAGTTTGATAATTTGAATTTCACATTGCGTGTACTCGGTCAGCTTGCTATGCCAAGCAACACTACGGCATCTCATTTTGCAAAGCAACGGAATGTTTTGTGATTTGAATTATCTCCCTCTCATTGGCTAGTTGAGTGAGTTTGAGTTTTTGAACACTGAATTTTTTAAGTGGAAGCCTGCCTACATACTTCAACTAGAATACTGTTTTGTCTTAGTAAGCCATTCCAGGTAATTCATTAGCTGGCACTAGTTTGGGCTCCAAAATGGCAGCAGTTCTCAAAGTTTTTGGTCTATTTGCATTTTAGAATATGTAGTAGGCTTACAAAGGGCAGTTAATGACTAATGTTGGGATCTGGGGTTTAATGATGCTTGGAAGAAGGATATCCTCTACCCCTATTGGGCCACTTCCTCCTTTGCCATTTTCCTTCTTTGATGGCACAATGGATAGAGTATTGGACTTGGATTTAGGAAGACCTAAATTCAAATCCTGCCTCACACACTTCCTAGCTGTGTAACCCTGGGCACACTTAACTTGTCTCAGCCTTAATTTCTTCATCTGTAAAATGGGGATGATAATAGCACCTACCTTGTAGGATTGTGAGGATTAAATGAGACAATATATGCAAGTGCTTTGTCAACTTTAAAGTGATACATAATGTTGTTGTTGTTGTTGTTTCAGTAGGAGTAGGGCTGGGGCTATTCAAAGACAACTTGAGAAGCTGTGTTCTGTAGAGGCAGGCTGCTTACTACGGGGCTCCCACCAGTAAGCAGGACTGAACCCATGCTTCTGAAAATCCCAGTTTCCCAAGGCCACGGTCTGTCCCAGGCAGTCTCACAGCACTGCCAGCAGAGTTAATAGCCTCAGAACCTGGATGAGGATCCCAGCATGGTCCCTCCTCTTCTCTCTATTTTACTTCCTAGCCCTGGTGAATAAATTAATCCCCTAATACATAATTAACTGGAAGTTGAAAGGTGAAGTCTAACTTAACCAATTTACTGTTCTGGAGCCAGTTTAGTTTGGATCATGTGATTTTAATTCTTTCTGTGTGACCAGGTGACAGAGGAGGGGGAAAGAGGGGAAAAAGGAAAATGCACAGATTAATTTCATTCCTTAACCTTCCTAATGCATCTGCTTGCTTGCATCGGGCTGCAGACAGCAGATCATCACATGATTTATGGTACTGACCGCTGCTTGCATCTCTCAGGCTAATGACACATACACTAAAGTCATTGATTTGTATGAGTAGCCTCCACTCTTCATTTATCACAATTTAATGTAAGAGTTTGCAATGCAGAAAAAAAAAATTTCACATGAGGAACATGGGCCCACAGGCCCTGCCGCTAACCAGTTATGAATCATTTGCTGCCTTTTAATATATAGACTGTTCTATTCTGGAAAATGCCCTATAAGGTCATATTCCTCCCTGGAACATCATGACAATTAAAGCCCCGAAAGAAGCTGTTTGAAGATGCATATGGAGTGTGACCCCCTCGCACCTTCGTTAGCTCACTCCCTCTTGTAATGCACGCTATTGATTTGCTTTTGAACTCTCTGGGACCCTTCATAAACTGCAGCCTGTGTTCCTGAGGGCTGGAGGGCAGCCTTAGGATTTTCCAGGAAAGGCACAGCTGTGGCCCTCTAAACTATAAGGGGGGATTAGCAGAGGGTGAGAAGTAGACGAGCATCAAGGGTACAATTAGAAAAGCAGGACCCTTTTCCTAGGACCAAAAATCATGGACTTAGTGCCGTAAGGGAATTTAGAAGTCATATAATGCAACACTCTTATTTTACAGATGTGTAAACTGAGGCTTAAGTTTGAGTAACTTGCCTAAGGTCACATAGATAGAAAGGGGTAAAAAGACACTGTAGTGCAGAGAAAGAGCACTAGGTTTGGAGTCAAAATGTCTTGACCATTTGATTGTAAATCAAATTGACCTTGGGCAATTAATTGCTTAATCTCATTAAGCATGTTTCCTCACCTGTATAGTAAAGGGATTGGGAGATGGGGAAATTTAGCGGATTAAAGGGGTAGCCTAGAGCATAGCTTCTCATCAATCGCTGCACATAAACTAAAAAAAATGTGCCCCCAAATGCTGCAAATATAGCAGTAAACAGAAGAGGAATATGGAAAGAAGTTGCCACAAGGTAATTCTTATAAGGAAAAAGAAAATCTGAAGATCATCTCATCAGCCCATCATTCTTAGCACTCCTGATCCACAGTCTGTGGACAGTTGCCCTCTATTCCTCAGGGCAGCTTCAGTTTTAGGCATTTAGTTTTGAAATGAGTCATTCTCCCTCAAGTCAAGTTGGGGACCTGAATCAAAATATCATTGGTGCTTGAGAGGAAGGAAAGGAGATGGCTGAAGAGAATTATAGAGGAGTAGACCAGATGTGTGGAACTAGGAACCAGAATGTCTTGAGACAAAAAAAAAAGGCAGAAACTATATATTTGCAAAGATATTTTAGAGTTTTCCTCTTTGTAGGGTCCATGGACTTTCTCCCAAATCCTTTGCAACCAGTTCCCGGTGATCAGCTGAAGGATGAAAGAAAGTCATTTATAGAGAGGAAGCTGGCACATAGAAGAGTGGTATTGAGAAAGATGGAAAATAGTTGAATTGCAGTGGCCTTTTGGTGTCTCCCTATAGTAGAATTCCACAAGGTCATCTCCCTCAGTCCTTGAGAGACACTGATGTCATTCAATACAGTGTTTTGGGAGAACAGAAAGCAGGCAGCAGAGGCTAAGGAAGGGTTTTAAAAGCCATGGGTGCAAGCAAAAGAAAATATTGAAGGTAACAGTAATTTTTACAGCATAGAAAAATCTTCAGAGACTGATCAAGACAGCTAAAAGATGACTGAGAAGGCAAATTATTAGAGTCTCCCCAGTAAGTACTCCATAGGAAAGGAAATTCAGACAAAACCTCTAGAGGAAGGTGATAGTGTTTTTTTAAAAATTCTGTAATACCCCAGAAATGGTAATGGAACAACTCCAAGAATGGATCAGATGAACAAAGAGGTAGACTAATGTGTAAGAGAAATAAGGACAGAAATTAGAACTTTCAAGAAGAGAGCCACAGGTCTAACAAGACAGTGGAAATTTTCAACAGAGACACTCTCTAAAATCACAGACTCAAAGAACTTGGGATTTAGAAAGGACCTCAACAGCAAGTTCAACTAATAGGCGAAAGAAATACTCACAATATACTACCCTTGATAAGTGGTCATCCATCCTCTACTTGAAGGTCCTACCATGTCTTAATGAAGCCCATTCTACTTTGGATCAGCTCTAATTCTTGGATTGTTGTTCCTAAGAGCAACTATAAATATGCCTCTTTGAAACTTTCACCTGTTGCCCCTGGTTTAAAACAATAGATTCTCTGAAAAATAGAACAGAATTGGACTATAAAATATGAAGAAGCTGAAAGAAAATTAATTGAATAAAATCAAAAGACAACAAATTTGGAAGGACACATTAGAGCTCTACAAAACAAGAATGTGGAACTTAGATATAGGCTATGAGGGGATAATATAAGAATTATAGACTTTCTAGGAAACATAACGAAAAGAGAAATCACTTTACACTTTAGGAAATCAGTCAGAAAATTTCACAGTATCATAGAGTTTAGACAACAAAGTACAGATCAAGAAAATCCATCAATAGAAACTTCAAATTGAATTCACCAAAATTTATCATAGTCAAACTGTAGAATTTCAACATCAATGAGTCAGACCCTAAAGGAGGGAAACTTTTATATGACAACATTAATCAATCTTGGCAACAACACAGGATTACTCCTTGATTATAATAATTTTTTAAAACTTGTATTATAATATTATAAAAAGGAAAAAATATTTTGGCACCGAAAATAATGTATCCTTCAAAGCTGAGATGCATCAAAGAAAATAACCTGCTTTCAGAAAAGAGAGGAATCTGGGATATTACTTCAAAAGAACTTAGATGTAAACAGGGTATTCAAAATACAAACTGACCAAGTGGAAGGAAGACAAATATTATCAGATAGAAATGAAAAACAAAAAAAAAAGAAATAATTGTTTTTATGTGGTTAGGGCTAGAAAAAATCTAGAATGTGGGGTAAAGGGTATTTTCTGTTGGTTTTTTTTAATTTCCTTATAACAACAACAATAACTTGCATATTGGCTGAGGCAGTAAGAAGGCAGAGAGACCAGTAAGGTAAAGAATCAAAAGTAGCAAATGATAGAGGGGGAAAAACAAAGAAGAGGGTAGAAGGAAGAAGTGAATCAATATTTCAGGGACTAAGAAGTCTAATTCTCTTATTAGCAAATCAGTAGCATAGGTGGTAAGATAATATAGAGGAATTCCTTTCAGGAGGGGAGAAGAGAGGATGAGAGAGTCAATAGCCAGGAAAAGGCTGTTCAGGAATTAAGAGGAGATGTTTTAAATTTCTCCTCCTGCCTGTGAGAGATTAAGGAAAGAATATTTTGGGGTAAATAATTCAATCCATCAACCAGCATTTACTAAGCACCTACTATATGCCAAACACTGTTTTAGACATAGAGATACAAAGAGAAAAAAAAAAACGGTCTTCGCTCTCAGTCCCAGAGGAAACTGGAGTTGGGTACCAGCAGCAGAGAAGAAATTATCTGGCTGTATGGTGAAGAGATCTCACAGAGGCAGAAGAGAATGAGACAGTGTTGAATGAACTCTGAGAGATCATAGGATGTTGTACAGGTTAGGAAAACTGCTTCTGTTCGTGGGACAAAGCTTCTTGCTACTAATTCACATGAGGGGGCAGAAGGTGTTTGTGTACCCTAGGGGAAGCACAGCTTTGGAAGTGTTGAACAGGGGTTGCTAAGTTCTAAATAATCGTAAAAGAATATCAAAAGGAACTTGTGATGAGGGAAAAGAAGAGGAACAGGATTGGGTCCCCAAGAATTAGGTAACAAAGCGCACTCCACTGCTTCCATCAAGAATTAACATCCCAGAAAATAGATTCTAGAATATCCTAAAGGGGGAAAGAAATAAAAGAGGCATAATAAGAAACATTTCTTGAAAGGAGTGTTACAAATTTATATCACTGAAATTAAAGGAACAAATGAGATGCAGGTGGAGGAAGGAAAGGGTTAGGTTTGATCTCAACTGAAAAAGGGAAAGAGAAAATGAGAGCAAGATACAGACAAAGACAGATATCAATAGATTGGGGAGGGTAATGGGAATGAAGGGGAGTTATGTGGGGGGGGGGTAGGGAGAAGGGAACATGCAAATGACTGACTACTTTATGCCAGGCACTGTGTTTTACAAATATTGTCTCATTTTATCCTCACGACGACCCTGTGAAGTTGGTGCTATTATTGTCCTCATTTTGCAGTTGAGGAAACTGAGGTTAGGTGACTTGCCTAGTGTCACACAGCTAATAAATTTCTAAAGGAAGATTTGAATTCAGGACTTCCTGACTTCCTCTATGTACTACAATACCTAGTTGCCTCTTTCTCCTGAAAGATCAGAATCAGATTGATACACACAAAATGACCTTGAAAGACTAAATAATGACTTAAAAGAGGAGAACACACACACACACACACACACACACACACACACACACACACAGAGGCATGTGCATATACTTCTATACATACAGATTTATCTATTATTTAATGGAAGAAAACATTAACTTAACATTTTCACCCTGAACTTGAATAGATTAAGTTTCCCTTCCAAAAAAGAGAATGAATTAACCCCCCACCCTCAAATTTTTATATGTGAGAAACACTTTTCAGAAATATAGCTATAAACAAATAAGAACTGGACCTGTCATTTCATTGATGTAGGGAACTTATGGTGAAAAACCTCTTCCACCAGTGCAGATCAGCTCTTTCTCCGCTCCAATTACCTAGAACACTGAAAGTTTAAGTGATTTGCCTGGTGTCACACAATCTAAAGGTCTCAGAGGTGAGATTTAATCCCATTCTCTCCGGCTCTGAGACCAGCTCTCTATGCACTGTGCTATACTGCCTCTATGGGCATAGACAGGATATAAATGAGGGATTGGACAAATCTTCTTTTGCTTCTGGCAAGAAAAAAAAAAGCAAGTGTGGCAATGATGATTTCAGATAAGGAAATAATATATATATTTTTTAAAAATTACAATATCAAGATAGATAAACAAGAAAACTATTATGGTTAGGGACACCACAGACAATGAAAAGACAACTTGATTAAAATGTATGTGCCGTATTGCATAGGGTATTAAGATATTAAAAATAAAAGATAAATGGATTGCCAAAAGATGTTGACGGTAACGTAATAATAAGAGATCTTAATATTCCTTCCTCAGAGATGGATAAATTCAACAAAAAGAAAATGAAAAACATACAGCTGAACAGACTGTTTGAAAATATAGATATGAATGACCTTTGATGATTGTAGGATGGGAATAGTAAATTATATGCATATTTTAAAAGGTCTTATCTTAGCTTCAGTCAACATGCATTTATTAAGCAACAACTGTGTTCCAGGCACTGAATTAAGTGCTCAGAATACAGAAAAAAAGACAAAAACAAAACAAAACAAAAATGTAGTCCCTACCTTCAAGGAGTTCATAATCTAATGAGGGAGATAACAATGTAACAAATTATATACAAATGAGACATATATTGGACAAATTTGAGACGATCAAATCCTCCTTAGTGCTAGTGCCTTCCCTCTGTTGATCATTTCCAATTTATCCCATATATAAGCAAAAGGGGAGAGTGATCTGGTCAGACTTGTACTTTTAGAAGATTTTGTAGTGTTACAAAAAATTAATCATATCCTAGGGCATAAAGCAGGCCTGAACAACATATGGCCCACGGGCCACTTGCAGGCTGCCAAAGGATTTTAGGCAGTTGGCAAAAAATGTAGATGGTGTAAAAGAAAATAAAGATGTAACAAGTGCTTTGCTCATGCCCTGCTTAACCCGCCTTCCACTAGTCACTATTGTTCCCATCATGCAACTTGGTAAGTGGGTTGCCACTGAGCACTCTCTCCTCTTTGTGGCATGACCTGCAGCAACTAACCATGGTCAGTCTGTCTCTAGTCTGAGAGGAGTGAGAATCATATCTTTTCACTATGTTTTTGGTCTTTACTGGCATTGAACAGGGACAAAGTGAGTGCAGCCATATGCCAATGCAGCTGCATCCCTCTATGCAATGAGTAGCAACAATGCAAGGGCTTCTTCCCCTCCCTTGCAGCTCTACAAGTGACATGAGTGTCTGGTGCTCTCTCCAAGGTCAGAAACTCAGTTCAGTATTTCTCTGTATGTGAGCAGTTGATGTGGAGATTTTTTGGTTCTAACATTAAAGTTTTTGGGGTGACTTAGTAAAATGGGTGATAAAACAAAATGGAAGATCGAATCAGAACATAGAGTGTTTAATCCAGAGTAGACAAACAGATATTTGTTTACTTGCACAAGAGACAAAATATTGTGCCTTGTTACTGAGAAATAATAGCTGTTCTGAAGGAATACAGTCTTTGTTGCCATTTCGATTCAAAACATCTTGATGTAAGCAAATTGGACACCAATGAAAAACAAATTAAAGCTTCCAAATTGTTGAAAAATCTCAGTGGGAACAATGGTTTTTCAAGAAAGTAAACTCAAAAATGATGTGGCTACTGATGTTAATTTTCAGATTTCTGAAGAAATTAATTTCAAACATGCTTCCAGAGTACAATAAACTGATTGTTGACAAGAAGTATAATATGCCACATTAGCTAAATGTAAACAGCAAGAAAACCTGAAAAATGTATTAAAACTTGTACTGCTTAGCAAAGTAATTTTTAACATTAATGTGATTTCATGATGAATAAAAATCTTAAGTAATAGATTTAATTAATTGATATTAATTGAAATTTCTTTTTTTAATATGGTTTATTTGAAAATAGTTTAATCATTAATTATACCTTTATTTGGAAAGTGAACTGCTAAAAACCTCTCTGTGGCCCAAAGAAGTTTGAACTATTTTAATTTTGGCCCCTACTTACTGCCAAGTTGTGCAGGTGAGGCATAAAGAAATCTTAAACAAATGTAGAAAGGAAGAAATAATAAATTCTTTGCAGAAGAACACAATCAAAACTTTTTTTCTTGTCTAGATCTATGGATTTCAGTGCTGTGGGAACATTCTGGTGAGGAAAGTTCTCTTATCAATGTAAATTTGTATTTCTTTTGCAAGTCAGCATTAATTAAGGAAATAGAAAATATGAACACCTAAATAAAGATTAGGAAATTACCTCCTGAATGAGTGAGTAAAAGTAGATACAAATCATAGATTTAATAAATAATCATGATAAAGGCAATGATAAAAAGGAGAAAATATGCCAAAAGTTAGAGGACACATCTACAATAATATTCAGAGGAAAATTTATGTATCTGGAAACCTATATTAGCAAAATTTCAAAAAGGGAATATCAGCGAATTTATCATGCATTCAAAATATTAGAAAATAAACATTTTAGCAACTCCAAAAGAGTGTGAAAGAAGAATCCAAAAAATTAGAAAAGCAGAGAAATTGAATATAAAAATATTACAAAGCTGATAAAACAAAGAATTAAGTAGTTTTTTTTAAAGACTGACAAAATTGGTAAACTGCAAGGGAGCTTAAATGAGAAAAAGAAAGAGGAAAATCAAATTACCAAATAATGATAACAACAATAAGAGAACAGCTTGAATTCACAAAAGAGGGTAAAAAGACTACAGAAACTAAAAAAAAACTATTAGAAACTACACACAATCACATCCCAACAAAACTGAGAATTCAAAAAAGGTAGATGAGTATCTCTACAAATAGATAATAACCTAAACTAACAAAACAAAATATAAAGAACTTAATAACCCAAGACATCAACAAATTAATAAAGTAAGGGAGGGAAGAAACCCTGGGTTACATGAATTTGTAAATGGTGCACAGCTTATATAGAGCAATTAATAACTGTACTACAGAAATTAGTATCAAAAATGGAATAAGTTCCTTTAACGAAGCAAAAAAATGATCTAGATACTCAGAATACATGGGTGCAAAACAAGAGACCATTTACACCAATAAATATGTTTGCAATAATTTTTAAAATCTTCTTATAAGGAAACCAGTAATATATTCAGAAAACAATTTAATATGATTAAGATAATGCATGTTAGGGATGCAAGGTTGGCTTAACATTAGGAAAGAAATTAACATCTTATAAATAATAAAGACAAAAACATAATTATTACAATAGATGCAGATAAATCATTTGATGAAAGACAACATTCACTTTTGTTAACCCCCCTCCCAAAAAAAAATTAAAAATCATAGACAGGAATGGACCCTCTTTAATATGATTAAAAACATATCTAAAAAACAAGAGCTGGTATTATCTGCAATACAGAAACACTGGAAACTTTTACAATGCAAACAGGGTTAAAACAAGAAGTAGCATTCCCATTACTATTTGACAGAATTTTAGGAATGTTATTCATAATAATAAGGCAAAAAAATTAAAAACATGAACCTCATAAAAATATGAATTCCCATTTGCAGACAACATTATAGTATTCTTATAAAATATGAGAAAAATCACCATGGAAATTAATTGAAATAATCAATTGCTGCAGTAAAGTAGCAGGACATGAAATGAGTCCATAAAAAAATCATCATTATTTCTAAAGAATGCTAAGAAAAATCAAGAAGAAACAATAGTAAGAATACTACCATTTAAAAATACCAGTTCATGAAAGCCTACAAGTTAACCTGCAGACATATAATATTTAAATGAATATAACTAAAAAAACCTACAGAAATAATGATATATAGTTGCATAGAGTTATATACTGCTTATGGTTTGATCATTCCAATGTAATTAAAATGATGATCTCATCTAAAAATGTACCTATTTAGTGATGTGCCAATCTAATTACCAAGAGGATAATTTATATGACTAGACAAAACCGGTGAAATTCATTTGGAGGATGAAAAGGCCTAAAAACCTCAAGAGGAATAATGAGAAAAAGTATGAAATAATGTCACTATTTTTATGATTCTGAACTTAACAAACAGCAACTAAAATGAGCAAGTGCTCATGTATTTCCATGTACACAGTAAAGCAGGGGGGGAAAAGATACAGGAAATTGTGAAACTCTAGTAAAGCAAAAAAAATAATCTTGCCTTTTCTTTTAGTATAATAAATTCTACATGTTACTTTCATTTTAAATTTAATATTTTTTCAATTAATAAGCATTATTCTCTACCTACCATATTCCCCCTCCCCAGGGAAAAGAAAGGAGATGAGAGAAAAGAAGATGAGAAGAGAGGAAAGGAGGAGGAAAGGAGGAGAGGAAAGAAGAGAAATGAGAGGAGAAAATAAAAAGAGAGAGGGGAAAAGAGGAGAGATGAAGAGAAGAGAGCATGCTTATAACAAGTGTACAGACAGAGCAAATTCCTGCTTTAGCTATGTCCAGAAATATGTTTTGTTTTCTCAACATGCTACTTTTGAAGCTGTTCTATTTGCCTTGTGTTTTGTTTTGGTTGAAAAAAAGTGGATGAGAGAAGGGAAGAGAAAGGGAAGAGAGACAGCGACAAAAAGGCAGAGACAGAGAGAAAGCGAGAAGGAGAAGAAGAGAAAGAGATAAGTAAGAAGACTTGGTAAGTAAGGGGAAAAAAAGAAGCAATTAAAAACAGTAGCCCGATGTTTTGTAAATCAAATAATGTAAGTGTAAAGGACTCTTTTTTTTTATTATTTTTTAGAAGAATTTCTGAAAAAACTGGAAAGCAATTTGAGAGAAATAAGGTTTGGATCAGTATCCTATATCATATACTAGTGGAATGCAGATAATCATGACATTACCCTGTATATACCCTCCCACACTCCAACCCTCCTCATGCTCTAAATGGAGCTGTTTGTCACTGTCACAGACATTTTTGAAGGTAGGACAAGGAGGAGGAAGAGGAGAAGGAGGAAGACAAATAACAAGAAGACATAACTGTCCCCTACCTATTGAACCTTCTTCTATAATAAGGGAAAACAATCATAAAAAATTGATACAGTGACTGCCTTTGATAATGTGTGCAACATTCTGCCCTGGTAGACCCCCACCTCTCTGCCATGAGAAAGAAAGTATCTTTCTTTACCTGTTTTTCAGGACCACTACCAAATTCTTAATTACTCAGAGTCCAGGTTCTTTTTAGTGAGCTTTCATTTACTTTGTAGTAATCACAGTACACAGTTGTGTTTTTTTTTTCTTTTTGCTTATTTTACTTTACGTTGATTCATACAAATTTTCACACTTTTCAAATTCAGCTTTTCTTACTTTACAATAATTTCTCATTAATGTAATACAGTTTTTCAAGCCATTCCCTGATTGATGGGCCCTCATTTTATTTATTTTTTTTCTGCAACAAAGAGCAGAGTTATGAATATTCTGACACATTTATACCTTTGTTTCTGTCTTCTGCCTTCTTGAGGTAAATGACCATTTGTGGGACTGATCGGGCCAAGAGTATTAAGAGTAGACATTTTTCTTGTATAATTCTAGATTTATATCTAGGATGCTTAGAGTAGTTCAGAGTCCCCTTAATAGTCATTCAGTGAACAGTTAGAAAGCAATTATTGAGGGCCTACTACTATGTTCCAGGAAAAGACCCAGGGAGACAAAGAAAGGCAAAACCCCCAAAACAACAAAAAAACCAATCCTTGCTCTCAAAGAGCTCATGCTCTAATGGGAGAGACATTAAAAAAAAAACAGCTATGTAAGAAGAGATATACAGGATAAACTGGAAATGATCTCAGAGGGAAGGCTTGAAGATTAAGGCAGACTGGGAAAGGCTTATTGCAGAAGGTGGGGTTTTAGTTGAGGCTTGCAGGAAGCCAAGGAAGCCAGGAGGCAGAGGTGAGGAGGAAGAAAGATCTAGGCATGAGGGATGACCAGGGGAGTTGTTGTTGTAATTGTAGTCATTGCTATTGTATTCAGATCTGAAAAGGATCTAAGAGATTATCTAGTTGAACCTACTAGTTTTATAGTAGAAGAAACTGAGACATAATGAGTAGGAATGCTTTGCCAAGTTACTCAGGTAGAAAGTGTCACAGACAGAATTCAAACCCAGTGCCAGTTTGCCTGCTTACATGGGAAGATTATTTGGCTTGACTGCCAGGCAATAATAATAAGTATCATTTATAAAGTGCTTCTAAGATTTATAAATTTTTTATAGTCATTATTTCATTTTACCCTCACAACAGCCCTGGAAAATTGGTGTCATAACTATAATACCCATTTTACAGTTGAGGAAACTGAGCCAGAGGTTAAGTAACTTGTTCAGAGACACACCTAGCAAGTGCCTGAAGCCAGATTGGAACTCCAGGCTCAGCATTCTATCCACCCAATGTCCTAGATTCTCTGGGTTGAAGTTTCCTTCTCTTAAAAACAATAGGTTCCATCTAGATGACTTTTAGTGAGCCCAGGTTAAAAAATTAAGTTGATTGTTTGCGGTCACATGGGTAGTAAGTCCTAAAGCTAAGATTCAAACTCAAGTCCTCTGACTTTGGAATCAGTAATCTTTCTACTCCACAACTTAACCAAATTCAGCAATACAACTCAACCCAATTGGGTGAACATTTATTAAGCACCTACTAGTTTCAGAACACTGTGCTCAACACTGAGGAAGAGACAAAAATAAATAAGAAAAGCCCTGCCCTCTTGGAGGAGGCAATCTAGGAAAAATATTGAATGCACACACCAATAGCTTTAATACTCAACCGAACAAGAAAACCTCAAATAGGATCACTAAGAGTCAGACACAACTGAAAACGACTAAACAACAGCAACAAGAAAAACATATTATTTAAATAAGCCACGTAAAAACCTGGGAGAAAAAAAGGTAATTTCCAACTCAGAGAATTATGGATTTATATATTATAATATATATATATATATATATATATATGTTTTATAGAATTATATATAGAAAAATTTAAATCATATATATAGAATGATATATAGAAAAATATATCTGAATTAGATGTAATTATAGAATTTATATAGAATTTATATAATTTTAGGATTATATGTTTCTAAAGAAATGCCAATTATTGAGTCAACAAATATTTATTAGCACAGTGACTGGCACAAAGTAAGCATTTAATAAAAGCACATTGACTGACTCACTGGTTTACCCATTACATACAAAGCCTCAGTGCCGGCACTGCATGAGATAGAAAATCTCTGATCCAAGGAGCTTCCAAATCATTGTATTATCATGGGGTTCTATGGTTTGAAATAAATGAGCCATCTAACATAGCTTAGAAATCTCTTCCTTATAAGGAGTTTCCTGTTAGGGGATTTATGGGAATAGGACTTGACCCAGATCTCTATCTGCATCTGAGCTCAAATATTAACTCTCTTATTAAGATGTTAGACACATCACTTCACTTTTCTGTAGTTCAGTTTCCTTATCTCTAACAGGAGGACATTGGACTTGGGGACTGCTGAGGTCCTTTCCACCTCTATGTGCGTGTGTCTCAGTGTTTTAACAACAACAACAACAACAACAACAAATCTGAATTCTCTTTTGCTTTTGTGCTCTCAGCACTTCTACTTTGAGAGGTGACAATGTAGGAAGCAGAATTCTGGCAGTAGGTAACATAAGGTGGCCAAAAATCAAAGATGATGGAATGTAAAGTTTTAAGTGAAGTGAAGTGATAGAAGTCAAATTTTAAGGTAAGCTTAAGGTGCATATGTATGTATGTATGTGTATATGTGTGTGTGTGTGTGTGTGTGTGTGTGTGTGTGTGTGTGTGTGTGTGTGTGTGTGTAGTCCCTACATCAGCTGGTTTCATCTAATGGCAGGACAAAAAACAAAAACAAGAGAAGGGGCAGAGAACTTGAAACAGAGTATTTGGAGAACAATGCTCTGTAAGTATTTGAAGGGAACTAGCTTTGGATTCAGGAAGACCGCCTCTGACACCTATTCGCTGTATGACCCAGGTCAACCTCTCAGAGCCCAAGGCTCTCTAAGACTTAAATTACAGGGAAGGGACTGACCTATATTAATAAGCTGCTTCCTTACAGAGATTTCTTCACCAATGAAATCAAAGATTCAAACCAAAAAATTCCCAAAGAATTCAGAAAACCCCATAGAACTTGTGTTTTGAAAAGGCGTAATACCTATAAGCAATGGAAAGTGGTGAAGACTCTAATACGACCTCAGATTTATAAATAGCCACTTGCCCTCCCTCCTATTGCGGGAAATAGATTTTGTGTAAGGAGTTTTAAAGAATGCTGCTTTAATTTAATTATCAGGAAGAGAGGAACCAAGGGTAGAAGAGAGAAACTGTTTGGGATTGGGAGAGCCAGCATCATTCAATGGAAAGAGTTTTGGCATGGGAGTCAGTAGTTGTAGTGCACTTCTTTATTCCTTAGTTTCTTTTATCTATAAACTGAAAAGGATTGATTTTAATGTCCCTTCCATCTCTGATGCTCCATTTTTTTTTAAATTTGGTCATAAGAAGTTTCTGTATGTTTGCTATGGAAGCAGAGAGAGGCAACAGTAAGTTATAATAAGAGGTAGGAGGGAAGTCCAGGGCATTTGACTCTCCAGCTCATGCTCCCTTCCCAGCAACTACAGAGAATGAAACTCTCTACACTTGGCTTTATTTCCAAGAAGCTATTTCAGTGACCAGAAGTAGCTCAAATATGATCTTGGCAGAAGGGCTGACTCTGGTACATTTAAATAGCTACAAGACACAGATAGACGGGGAGACAAACAGACAAACACACACACACACACACACACATATGCTTCTTACTGAACTAGGAATGTATTCCTGAATAGTTGTGTGTAAGTCACATATTTTTTAGATGTCATATTTTAAAGAGAATTTGTAAACTTTGGGTGATTTGTTTTATAAAGCAAATAAATATCCCCTAATGTATCTTCCTGGCAAGCCTGAGTTTCTATAAATCAGGTTTGCTTAAAGTGAGACTTATTGACAATAAATAGACATTTCCACAGCAGCTTCCCAAATCTGTGTATGAGGCAACGGTGAAGAAAAGAATCAAATGCGATCATACATCTAGGACTGGGAGGGACTTTGGAAATCATCTAGTCCAATCTCTTCATTTTACTGATGAAGAAATTAAGGCCCAGGGACATTAAGGGACTTTCTCAGGGTCACACAAGTACTAAGTGTCAAAAGAAGTCTTTACATCCAGCTCTTCCTGACTTCAGAGCCTCTATATTGTTGTATGTGTGTATGCATGTGTACATGTATATGTCATGTATTTAATGTGTGTGTATATGTACAGATGCATTCATGCATTATGTACTTTTTGTATATGTATGTATGTCTTGGGGAATGGAAAACATGAGTTAGAACAACAGTCTAATTGACTGGATATACTTGTATGATGCTTTCACAAAGTGACAATTATATTTTAAAATAGATCCCACCCTAAATGAGCAGATAGCCTTCTCCAAGTGGCCTTCCCTAATGACCTAGTTCATGAAATTCTTGTCCATCTTCCTTGTCTCAAAATTCTTACAGCATTTATTTTCTTTTTTGAAACAGATTTTTAATGATATTTTTTGTCTTTGTATCACTTAGATTTGCCCTGTATCCCTTCACCTCCCAGAGAGCCATGCCTAACCAGAAAATTTTTAAGAAAAAGAGGGGAAAATTGCAAAAGCAATCAATACATGAGACATCTGATATTATATGCAATGTACCACACTTTATAGACATCTCCAATCACCCCTTTCAACTCTCCAAAGGAATGGAAGAAGATTGTCTTCTACTATTTTTTTCTTAGGGTCAAACTTGCTTAATTTTGCAACATTTCAAAAATAGTTCTAATGACTATTCTCTCAATTTCCATTATTGAAGTCATTGAGTATACTGTTTTCTTGGTTGTGCTTACTTCACTATGAATCAGTTCATATAAGTTTTTCCCTAGAATTTGCTTTTAGTGTCAATCAATCAATGAATAAGAATCAAGCACCTACTAGGCACCAGTAGGACACAACCTAGCACTAACTGGAATAATGTGCTGCTATTTCACATACTTTAGTTAAGATCCAGTAAGATAACTCTTTTTAAATTCTTTTGTCTCCCCCATAGCTCTCAGACATAGAGTTGGGCATATCAGAGATAATTCTGTGATCAATAAAGATTTATTGGTTCCTTGAAAACTAGAAAGTCCAAGGACACAGAAGAAGTAAATTTGACCTCCTATTACCTAATCCTAGTATATAAATTCTTCTTTATCCTTGTGCAATACTTGATTTGATTAACTTTATCCATATTATTTAAATTATCATCACCAGAGGGTTGGCTGCCAAGTGATTAATATTTTTGGCTATAGAAACCCATGAATACATCTACTAAGGCACAGAAGGGTTGCAATCTATGTCATTGGAAGAATTGGCTATAACAATGAACTTACTGATAATTGAAATACTAAAGAAGTACCATTATTATTACTGCATTACTATTTTCATTATTATTTGGCATATATCACATTTTTCAACATACAAGTAATGAATTCTATTTTCAAAGTGGCTTATTATCTCTTTTTGCTGGATCTTTTTTTAGAAACAGCAGATTGGATATCATTAATTTTATTTTTACAATTTCCTCATCTGTAAAATGGGGATAGTAAAAACTATTCTACTTATCTAGCAGAATTACTGTAAAGACTAAATGAAAGAATGCATTCAAAAGTTCTTTGTGCAGTTAAAGTTATTCTAAAAGTATAAAAGATTGATATCTTCTTCTAGTTGTTATTGTTATTGTTGTTATTATTTCAATAAATTATGAACCTGGAATTCTGTCATTGGGGGTCACTCTTGGTACCGAAAGAGTAGATTATAATCCATCTATAATTTACAGTCTTAATAGAGTTCCCTGAGACTGAGAAGTTTAGTAATCTGCTTACAGTCACAAAACTAGTGGTTTATAGAAGTAATATTTGAATCCAAGTCTTACTGACTCTAAGTTCAATGTTCTATGGTTCACTATTCCATATTCCCTCTCATTGACATTATGAGAGGGAAATGTGACTAGCAAGATAACAGAGAAATTGCTTTACCTAAAGCACAACAAATCAAAACCTCGAAAAAGTAGAATTATGTACTAGATACAGTCATTATAGTTGACAAGGTAAGAAAAAAGAACCTAAGGTAAAACAAAACAAAACCCTTAATGAATTAACACCCAAAACCTTAATTAATTACAGCTTCCTTACGCCTCTGCTTCAGCATACCAAAACCCCAACTTACTTAATTCATAAAACACAGTCAACACAAGCAAACTCACAGGCTTGTCACTCAGGGTCCAAGTGTAGGGATCTCCCAAAGCAATGTCTTAGAATGAAGCCTCTGAGCCTTGAAAGATGTATCAGGCAATGAAAAAGGAAAAGGACAATGACTGAAAGTAGGGTAATAAACAGAAAATTTAGGCGGGGCTGCTATCCTACTTTGGCACTCAAAGCTAGAAGTTAGAAGAGCATGATAAGTACAAATAATTGAATACTATATTGAAAAATAATTGCTAAGAATTTCCAAATTTAGACAACAAAACATTGATCTCTAGAGGATCAATAAAACACCACCTTAAGGAAAAAATATTTAAAACTCCAAGTCATGTGGTAGGTAATTTTGCAATTTCAATGACAAAAAAAATTACAGGTAGCCAAAAGAAAGACGTTAAAAAATTAAGGAAGGACAATTTGAATAATATAATATTATTCTGTATTCATGAGAAATAGAAGAAGAGAATGGAATTGTATAATCCAAAAACCCAAGACTCTTAATCTGCAACCACAGATAACATATTCTTCAAACCCAAGCCTAATACCTAGGAAAATGTGAACTTTCAAAAAAAACAAAGGATGTGTTTTCAACACCCTTACAGAGGTAAAATATATATAGAGGTGAGCAGATTACTTAACTTGTAAGTACCCCCAAATAGAAGAAACACAAGAAATGAACATCGGTCCAATATCAAATATCAAAAGCAAATTATTTCATATTTTTTGATTATTGTTGAAAAAGAGCTTTGTATGTAGTGGGGGTGAAGAGGAAAGCAAAGGGGGATTAACCAAGAGACAACCAAGAGTTGAATTAATATGGCATGGATGAAAACCTCTGACCTATTAACTTTTTTTTTATATGAGGAGTTAATAGAGTGGGTATTTGGGGGAATGAAGATAGAAGAAGGTGATGGGGGCAGTGGATGATGCATGCATAAGAGGTCCATAAGTGAATAATGAAGGGAATACTAATTCCTTTTTAGTCTCAATATGGAATGGGACTCTGGGACAACAGAATAAAAGCAAGGGAAGGGAGCAATTGAAGGGTGTGTGTGTATATGTGTATGAAGTGTATCCTCTTAGTCAAGAAAAGGAAAGAGTGTTCCTAAAAATGTTCCCATCAAAGAGGCTATATGTTTTGCAGTAAGAGACAGGGACCTTATGATCCATTTTATCTGGTAGAAATGTATACATTCAGGGACTATCTTTTCTGAGAAAGGGTTGTACATCTTTGGACAACAACCCACCTTAAAAGATATGATATATGAACTTCCAAGGGCAACCAACTCCTATGATGATAGGGAGTACTTAAAATCAAAGATAATACAATTTTTGTTGTTTAGCCATTCAGTTGTATCTGACTCTTTATGATTCCACGGATCATAGTAGACTAGGCTCTTCTGTCCTCTGCTATCTCCCAAAGTCTAAGTTCATGTTCATTGCTTCCATGACACTATCCATCTCATCCTCTGCCATCCCCTTTTCCTTTCACCTTTAATCTTTCCCAACATCAGTGTCTTTTCCATTGAGTCCTGTCTTCTCATTATGTGTCAAAGTATTTAAGCTTCAGATTCAGTTGTGGTTTGTCCTTCATTCTCGAAGAGGACCATGATATCAGAAAGTTGATGCCATGACTTGCAAGTGAATTGGATTTAAGTGAGGGAGGCTGTGCAAAGTCACCAGCCTCACTTTCTCCTCCAGAGTCATCTGGGTCCAGATATAAATCAGGAAAACTGGAGATGTCCCTGAATACAATGGGAGACCTTGGCCTTTTTAAGCCAAGGTCTTTCCCAAATCTCACTTTGAGGGAGGCAATGCCCATTCAGTGATTAGGACTATTTAAGAAGTGAAGCAAGGGATAGCCCCTTTAATCCAAAAAAAAAAAAAAAATCAAACTGGGAGATCCTCGGGGTTGCTGGCCAAAAGAGAAACAATTACTTTTTACATTCACTCTGAATCATCAGGGCCCAAACAATAGGTCCAGTATTTGACCTTCTAATGAATAGTCTAAATTAATTTAAGTATTGACTTGTTTAATCTTCTTCCTGTCCAAGAGACTGTCAAAAATCTTCTCCAGCACCACAATTTGAAAGTGTCGATTCTGTGGTGCTCAACTTTCCTTTTGGTTCAACTCTTACAATCATACACTGATTGTGTATGAACTTGTATTGACTACATGGACCTTGTTGACATCTTTTTTAGTATGCTGTCTAGATTTGCATAGCTTTCTTTCCATGGAACAAGCATCTTTAAATTTCATGGCTCCAGTTGCCATTTGCAGTGATCTTTGAGCCCAAGAATATGAATTCTGATACTGTTTCCATTTCTTCTCCTACTATTTGCCGGGAAGTGACGGGACCAGTTACATGATCTAACTTTTTTGTTTCTCTTAGTTTCAGCTTTTATGCTGTCCTTTTTCACCCTCATAAAGAGGTTTCTTAATTCTTCATGTCCCGCCATCAGAGTGGCATCATCTGCATATCTGAAATTGTTGTTCTCCTGGCAACCTTAATTCAGGCTTTTGATTTGTCCAGGCTGGCATTTTGTATGATGCACTTTGCATATAAGTTAAATAAATAAGGTGACAATGTGCAGCTTTATTGCAGTCCTTTTCTAATCTTAAACCCATCAGTTGCTCCATGCTTGGTTCTAACTGTTTCTTCTTGAACTGCATATAGGTTCCTCAGAAGACAAGTAAAATGATATGGTACTCCCATCTCTTTAAAGACTTGCCACATTTTGTTGTGATCCACACAGTCAAAGGCTTTAGTGTAGACAACGAAGCAGAAATAGATGTTTTTCTAGAATCCCTTACTTTCTGCATAATCCAGCAAATGTTGGCAATTTGGTCTCTTGTTCCTCTGCCTTTTTAAAAATCAGCCTGTCCTTCTGCTAATTCTCAGTTTACACATTGCTGAAGCCTATCTTGTAAAATCTTAAGCATAGCCTTGCCAGAGTATGAAATGAATGCAATTGTTCAGTAATTCAAACATTCTTTGGCATTGCCCTTCTGTAGGACTGGGATGTAAATGGATTTTTTCCAACCTAGTGGCCACTGTTGAATTTTCCAAAGTTGCTGGTCTATTGATTGAAGCACTTTAACAGCATCATATTTTAGGATTTTTAAGAAGCCCAGCTGGGATTCTAACACTTCCACTAGGCTTATAGTTAGCAATGTTTCCCAAGGCCCACTTGACTTCGTTCTCCAGGATGTCTGGCCCTAGATCAGAAATCACATTTATTGGTGATGTTAAGATCATTCTTGCATAGTTCTGTGTATTCTTGCCACCTGTTCTTAATCTCTTCTATTTCTATTAAGTCCCTATGATTTTTGGTTTTTTATTATGCCCATTTTTACATGAAACAGTTTCTTGATGCTTCTAATTTTCTTGAAGAGATCTCTTGTTTTTCCTATTCTATAATTTTTTCATATTTCTTTGCATTGCTCATTTAAGTGTGGCCTTAGAAATGGAATCTAATCAGGACAATGGTGACGGTAAGACTGGTAATTGTGACTTGGTACATGGAGTGATTTCAACCACAAAATAACACTTCCATTTGGCATTGCTTCCTTCATGAACTGATAGTTAAATGAGGCAAAGCAGTAAAGAAGAACAATGTATGGTTTACAAAACCAACAACAGAGAAAGATGATACCTCTGAAAGTGAAATACAGCAGAAATCAGGGAGGATAAGACAAAATTAATAACAGAAATAATTTAGATATTGGGTAGAAGAGGACATTCCAAGCTAGTACTTCAGAAGCTTTACTCTCCTGAGAAACACAGAGAAAATAAAGAAGGAGCAAGTAATGGTTAGATATGAATAAAAAAATACATTTTGGAATAGACTAGAATGAAAGAGAGATAATTAGGAAGACAAAGCAAAGAAAAATCTCTTAGAAAAGGTCACAGCAAAAGGAATAAATAAGAATTTTGTAGGGGAAATGGAGAGGGAAGACTTTTTTTTTAGCAATTCATTTAACTAGGCAAGACAAGAGAAGGGTCACAAGAGAGGGACAAAGAAAAAAAAACTATTTTATAGTTATAAAATTATAAGTCAATTCCAAGAACTCAGTATAGGAGAACTATGTGGGAGCAAAGGAAGAGGTCATAGTTATAGATTAGCATCAAAGTAGTGTAAGTAAAGTTAATCAGAGAGTCAAAGGACTTACAAATGAAAAAGTGATAAAAAAAAACAACCCAATAAAAATGGAGGTAAACACAGGCAATCATAACTTTATGTGTGAATGAATTTAAAAATTTAAAATATAAAACAAAAAGGAGTGACAGAATGGATAAAGGGGAAAATGTCTAACAATCTTCTGTATAAAGCAGCATACCTAAAATATACACACACACACACACACACACACACACACACACACACACACACACACACACATACACACACACAGAGAATGAAAATGAGAGTCTGGAGCAAAATTGACTATGTATCAGGTGATTTTTTTTTTAAGGAGAAGTTGCAATCATGCTCTCAGACAAGGCAAAAATAAAAAACTCCTGACACCAAGAAGTATTATAGGAGCAAGGAAGCTACATTATAATAAAAAAAAACACTGCAATCAAATAATCAATATTAGTACTTAAACATGTATGCACCAACTAGCATATTATTGAAATGCATGAAGAAAAAGTTAAATGACTGTCAAAAAGACATAGCTATCAACATAGTAATTGTAGGAGGTTTTTATGTACCTCTTTCAGAATTGGGCATGTCTAATAGAAAGATTTTTAAAATGAAAATATAAGACTGAACAAACCGTTGTATAATTTAGAACTGAAAAATAAAGTGTGTTGTGAATGACAACTTTGAAAAACATACATATGTTTTAGCACCAAATGGTACCTTTACAAAAATAGAACATGTCCTGAAGCACAAAGAAGTTATAAATAAATGTAAAAAAATCATAAATACTCAACATATCATTTATAGGTCACAGCAAAATAAAACAATGATTTAGTAATAATAATTACTAAAAATAGTAAAATAAGCAAGTGATACTAACTTAGAGATTTAGTAATGACATTTTGAATGTGTTAAAGAACAAATAATAAACAATTACCATATCGAAAGAATAACCTCAGAATTTCTGGAATGCAGCTAAAGAAGTTCTGAGAGGAAAAATTGTATCTTTAAAAGCATACACTAACAAAATAAAACATACACACAGAGAGAGGCTTAATGAACTGACTATTCAATTAAAAGAATTAGAAAATCAGAAAATATACAAACCCAAAATAAGCACAGAGAAGAAATAGCAAAAATTCAAAGAGAAATATAAAGAAGGGGGAGGAAAGTCCATAAAATTCTCAAGAAAAAGACTAGCTCTTTAAAAAGATTAACAGAATGCATAAACCTTTAACTAACAGAATAAAAAGAGGGTAAAAATCAAAGAACAAACATTAAAAATGAACACAGTGAAATCACAGAAGAGAAGGAAAAAATACCAAAACTTCATATTATGTGTTAGCAAAACTGAGATTTAAAGGGAATGGAGGATTATCTATAAAAATATAAAACACCTAAAATAAGAAAATATAAAAATTGGATCTTAAAAACCTAATATGAGATTAAAAGAAATTAAACTACTTGCAAAAATACTACAAAAGGGGGAAAAAAAAGTCCTGATCCAAACAGATTTACAGGACAATTCTATCAAAAGAATTAAAAAAAAGAGAAATGAATAACTATACTACATAAATTATTCTCAAAAATTGAGAAAATTCTCTACAAACTTCTTTTTCTGAAATATAATGAAAAACAATGAAATAAAATGATAAAGCAAAGTTATGATAGAGCAATATCACTAATACATATTGATAAAAAAAAATTCTATAAAATCCTACAAACAAACCTTACAGTGAAAGTACCCAAAAAGCAATTTACTATGATCACATTGAATTTATTTCAGGGATAAAAGTATGATTCAATTTTAGGAAAGTAGTCAACATAATTAAAAACATTAAAAACAAAACTGTCTTCCAAACACATGCTTATTTCAGTAGGTCTAGAAAATGCCTTTGAAGATGTCTAACATTAATTTTGTTAAAAACTCTTAAAATCATAGTTATAGAAATGTTATTTACACGACAAAAATATCTATCATGTATATATGTGTACATACACATGTACATGTACATATATATGAATATATACACATGCAACAAAGTATACATACATGTATACATGCATATACAATCAAAAGATGGATAATTTACAATATGAAAACAGTAGAAATATTCCCGATAGATATAGACATAAATGCTCCCATTCCCTACTTATTTAACTGTTCTATAAACATCATAATTATAAAATATATAAGTAAAAATTATAAATAAACTATTTCCCCAGTTATTTGTCTGATCTATAAATATTAGCAATAGAAAAAAAGAAGAGAAAGAAATTAATAGTGGAAATGTGGGAAAAGAGAAGAAAAATATTATAACTATTTACCAACAACATAATGGTTTACTTAGAAAACCCCCAGAGAATCAAATTTAAATTAGTCACCTATGGTGACTAATAGTTTCAGTAATGTATGAAGATGTAAAAGAAATTCTCGAGAACTTCTTAACATGTTACTATCATTATCTATAGGCAGCCTTATAGTTCACAGAATCCTAAATTTGAGCCCACTCTCCTCATAGATACTATGTACATTCACAGGAAAGTTCATTCCATGTTTATTAAGAAAATGTTTTGTAGTTGGCATTCTACCTATGCATCTTACTAAATGCCTTTGCTGAGAGCAAATTAGCGCTACTTTGATTATTGTTAAAAAGAAACACAAAGGTAGGGCTAGTGAGCTATTTTTTTTAAAAGTACAGACTTGAAGGCTTATGCCTAGAGCCTAAGGTAGCAGCTATCTTGTGGAAATCCAACTCATAAGCACAAAAATAAATTGAGGGAATAACCCAGAAAGGGTGCTACACCAATACTATTTTACAAAATAAAATTATTTGTAAGAATCAAGCTTGATTCTAGAGAAGAGTTGAGAAAAGATACCTCCCTTTATTCTTAGCATTCTGGTATAAAATCAAAATATACTGTGAGGCATTGTGTATGTATTAGTCATTTCTAATGAAGTGACTTTTTTCTTTCTTTTAAAATCTTTCTTACAAAAAATAATTCACTGGTTAGGGAAAGAGCAAAAACTATGTTTGGAAATAAAGGTGATGTAAAATTGAAATTTATCAATAAAACCAAGATGAATTGTTTTCTTAATAAGAAATAACAAATCTAAGGAATTCAGAAAAACATAAGGAAAATGAATTAATTAATTCAATGCAATAAGCAGAAACAAGAGAATAATATAAATGATCGCTACTTTAATTCAACATTATAACCAATCTCTGTCCCAGAGGACTGATGATGATACTTACCTTCTTTTAGTAGGTAAGTGGGAGACTACACATAAAGAATGTTCCTTATGTTGTTAGACATATTTACTATATCCACTGGTTTTGTTTAACTCTTTCTTTGTTTGCATGAAAGGATAAGGGACTGGGTGTTATATTGGCAATTGATTACAGTTTAGTTGTACCCCTAATATCTAGCACAGGGTTCTCCCTGCATCATACATCAATAAATGTCTGTAGAATCTAATGCACAGTGCAGACTATGGAAATGAAGAATGAAATAAAGTTTCTATACTTTACTATGGGCTAATGAGTCCATTTTTTTTTAAACTAACCACATTCTTCAATTTATCTGGATTTGGAGAAGAGATTCCTAGCTTAACAGTGATTTCCCTGGCTTTTGTCATTTAAGACCATTAACATTAATTCAAACCAAACTTTAATTTAATTTACTACTTAGGGAAAAATGTTAGTTAAACATGTCACTGTTAGCACTGTCAGCTCTCTCCCCACTACAGTAAGCATTTAATCTCTACATCTGTCTCTTGGTTTCCCTTCTACCACACCTGTTAATATCACAGAGCAACAGCAAAATGGGGGCACAGGCTAGGGAAGAAAGCTGTCAAGGTCATCTATACATATTTTTGCACATTACGATTTTTCCTGGATTCTTCAGCCTCTCTTGGTGAGAATTATCTAGCAAGTTCCACCACGATATGCAATCTCATTCAAATGAAAAAAAAAACAACATCACATAAATAGATAAGTGAATGAATAGATAAATAGATAGATGATAGATAGATAGATAGACAGCTAAATAGATAGATCAATAACCCTAAAAACACAATGAAATTAGCTCCCATCATTTTCCTATCTGGCCCTCTCACATAAAAATGGCATCCTATTTAGGCACTATGCACCCTCTTGCTCTCTTCCCCACTCCCTTAGTCAAACTTGCTTTTAAGAAAGAATCTGATGAAGTCAGGAATCAAAGATTGATAATAGCTTAATATATAACCTCCTTTCTGGTCATAGTTGAATTTTAACAAGTAATGGAGCCTTAAGTCAAAAGACTAATTCTCTAATTATAGGAGAGGAAGATTCACATTAACAAATAACAAAGGAAAAGGGAGAAATGGAAAAAGAATTATAAAGATTTGGGTGGTTTTAGAATTGTGACAAAGTCCAGATACTGAAATTTGAGGGATATTTCAGAGGGCAGCTAGTTGGCACAGTGGATATAGTGCCAGGCCTAGAATCAAGAGGATCTGAGTTCAAATCCAGCTTTAGACACTTACTAGCTCTTTGACCTTGGGCAAGTCACTTAACCCTGTTTGCTTCAGTTTCTTCATCTGTAAAATAAGCTGAGAAGGAAGTGGCAAACGACTCCAGTATCTTTACCAAGAAAATCCCTAATGGGGTCACAAAGAGTCAGTCACAACTGAAACAAAAAGAGAGAGAGACAGAGAGAGAGAGACAGACAGAGAGAGAGCCCAAGCAAAGAAGGGTTCAAAAAGGACAAAAGAGGAGGAAAAGGATTTGAATTGAAGGAGAATGAAAAGCAAAAGGAAGTGGAGGAGGAGGAAGAAAAAGAGGAAAAGGAGGAGGAGGAGAGGGAAAAGGAGATGGAGAAAATGGAGGAGGAAGAGAAAGAGTCAGTAGAGAAGGAAAAGGGGTAGGGGAAGTGAAAGAAGGAGGAGGGCAGGGAGAGGAAAGGAGAAAGAGGAGGAGGAAGAAGATGAGGAGAAGGAGAAGGAAAGAGTTGGAGAATAAGAATGAGAAGAAAGTAAGAGAAGGGAAGGGAAGGTAGTTGTATCTGTGAAGGAGCTAAAGAAAAATAACTAAGGAGAAGAAGAGCAACTCCTGAGTTCAATAATCCTACACAAAGTTGGGGCAACAGTTCTCCGGGGGAGCTGGTCATAAGAACTACTAGCAAGAATAACGAAATACCTCAGTGCACACAGCACGGGCAATTCTGCAGAGTGCTTAATATTTATCTTTCTGCCACCACCAAGTACTCATTATCTATGTGCAACGTGCAGACTGGTCTCCAAAGGGACTGGAGAACACCTTGTCCCCCTCCAGATTACCAGAGAAAGTGAAAAGGTCCTTTTCAAAATAGAAGAAGGGCTGCAACATAAAACCAAAGGACAAAAGGGATCAGAGGAGGCAGATAGGAGTCCTGGCCTGTGTCAGAAGGTTGAAGGATGGGAGAATGTGACACAGAGAAGAAAGGGAAGGACTCTCGAAGAGTTAGACTTAAATCGTAGATATGAGGTCCTTCCAAATGAGAAGGGAGCTGTGCCCTCCCAGGAGGAAGCAACTACTTGTATTAATTATAGAGTCATAGGATCATAGCTCTAAAGCTGGAATGGACCTCAGGAAGCATCTCATGAAACCCCCTCATTATGCAGATGAGAGAACTGAGGCCCAGAGAAATGAAATGATTTACCCAAGCCCCATAGGAAGAAAATTGAAGAACCAGGATTTGAACCTGCTCCAGAGGTAGCTAACAGGGCAGCTCTCTGTCTGTAGCTATAAACAGGCAGCTAAAAATGGATTGGCTTGCGTAACACTTGTATTCTTCAAAACAAGGAGAATCCAATAAGGAAATTTGTTCTGGATCTGATTCTTGAGAATAGGAGAAACTGGTTGACTACTTGTCTAATATATAGTAAAAGATATTATTTCTTATTCAGGTAAATCTTGGATTAGATGAAGTTCCTTCCAATGCTGGGATGCTGTGGTTCTGTAATTAGATTTGTGTGACATTGTTCTCTCTGCTTCTCCTCCTCTCTGTCTGACTGCTCTGTCTCAGTCTCCTTTGCAAAATTTTCATCCAGATCATGCCCAGTAACCATGGGTGTCCCCAAAGATTCTGTCCTGTCCTCTTCTCTTCTGCTTTTTACTATCTCACTTCTCAGATCCCATGGGTTCTTTTATCCTCTCTGTGGACATGAATTGCAAATCTTTATATCCAAACTGATTTTTCTCCTGAGACCCAGTATCACATCACAAAATGCACTCGCGCTCTCTCTCTCTCTCTCTCTCTCTCTCTCTCTCTCTCTATATATATATATATATATATACACACACACATATGTATATATACACATATATACATATATGTATATATGTGCACACATATACATATACATACATACATACATACATACATACATACATATGTGTGTGTATGTATGTATAAATAATTGGATGTCCTCTTCCTGCCTCAAATTCAACAAGTCCAAAACAGAATTCATTATTTTTCCTCCCAATCCCTTCCCTCTTTCCAACTTTCATTTTATTATCAAGGGTACCACCATCCTTCCACTTACCTACGGTGAAATTTCATTATCTCTCTTGACTCTTCACTTTCACTCAGTCCACACTTCCAATCTGTTGCTAAGTCTTATTGTTTCTACCTTCACAATATTTTCTCTTTATCACTTCTCTCCACTCATACAGTTGTTGTTTTTCAGTCATGTCCCACTCTTCATGACTCCATTTGGGAATTTCTTGACAAAGATACACAAGTGGTTTACCATTTCCTTCTCCAGCTTGTTTTACAGATGAGGAAACTGAGGCAAACAGAATTAAATGACTGGCCCAGGGTCACACAGCCAGTAAGTGTCTGCAGCCAGATTTGGACTCAAATATTCCTGACTCCAGGCCTGGTTCTAGCTGCCCCATTCGCAGCTAGCACCCTAATTCAGGGGTTCATCACTTCACTCCTGCACTATTTTACATATACATCTGGTTGGTTTTCCTGCTCTCACCTTATCCTAATCCAGCCTTTGCTCAGTTGCCAAAGTAATTTTCCTAAAGTACAGGTCTGGCCACGTCATCCTCTGCTACCTCTAGTATAAAATACTCTGTTTGGCATTTAAAGCCTCCCTGAACCTTACCCTTTCCTAGCTTTCTAATCTTCTTACATTTTACTCTCCTCCACACACTCCACAATCCACTATTCTAGCCTACACTCTACCTCCTGACTCAGTTTCTTTTTGGTGACTGTTATTCATGTCTAGAATGCTTTCTCTCCTCACTTATGATTCCTGACTTGCCTGGCTTCCTCCAGTGCTTAGCTCAAATCCCATCTGCAGGAGAGCTTTCCCAGTTCCCACTTCAACCTCACAAAAGGGGGGTGGAGCCAAGATGACAGAGTAAATGCAAGGACTCACCTGAAGACTCACCTGATTCCTCACCAAACAACTTTAAAATAACATCTCAAAAGAAATTCTGGTGCGGCAGAACCAACAAAGTATGGAGGGGGGCAATTTTCCAGCCCAGGACAATTTAGAAGTTCAGTAGGAGAGGTCTGTCTCACTGGGGTGAGTAGAGCACAGTGCAGTGCATGCCACACCCAGCAAGACAGCAACATTGGGAGTGCATCAGGTGTGGCAGCTTCCAGAGCTCTAAGCCCACAGATGGAAGGAGGTTGGACAACTGGTCAGAAGGAAATAACAGCGGACATTTTCATGGTACTAGGAGTAGCACTGTGTTGCATTGCCCATACAACATTTCTGGGTCACAGTTCCAGGATGAGGAAGAGTATTAGCACATTAGCTCTTGTAGCTTCAAAGCAGCAGGGATCTTGGTCACAGTTCCAGGATGGGAAAAAAGTGCTTGTGTTCACTCATAGACTAGATCACAGGCCAGGAGAAGAGTGACCACACCTCTCCTTATATCATACCACCTTTGAAGAACTGAAAACTTAAAGTCCCTCAGAAATAGCTCTGAAAATAGCAACACAAAAACCTGAAGCTTCAGACAGTGCTACCTCCACCTTAAGAGCAGAGCCTAACTTTAACATAAAGTTAAAAATTAAGAAATATCCTAGGGAAATGAGCAAACAATAACAGCAACAAAGTACTTGACCATAGAAAGTTATTGTAGTGAGAGGGAAGATCAAGACACAAACTTAAAAGAAGACAATGAAGTCAAAGAAAAATGTAAATTGGTCACAGCCCCCCACAAAAGTATTCCTTGAAGAGCTCAAAAATAATTTTAAAAATCAAATAAGAGAGGTAGAGGAAAAATTGGGAAAAGAGATGAATGATGCAAGAAAATAATGAGAGGAAAGTTGACAGTTTGGTAAAGGAGGCACAAAAATCCTACAAAGTGAAGAACTTCTTAAAAAGTAGAAGTGGTCAAATGAAAAAAGTGGTACAAAAATTCACTGAAGAAAAGAACTCCTTGAAAATTAGACTTGGGCAAGTGGAAGTGCTAATGACTCCATGAGACATCAAGAAACAATCAAACAAAATCAAAGGAACAAGAAAATAGGAGAAAATGTGAAATTCTTCATTGGAAAAACAATCGTTCTGGAAAAGACAATTTAAGAATTATTGGATTACCCAAAATCTACAATAAAAAAAGCATACACATCATATTTCAAGAAATTATCAAGGAAAACTGTCCTAATATCTTAAAACCAGAGAGTAAAACTGAAATTGAAAGAATCCACCTCCTGAAAGAGATCTCAAAATGGAAACTATTAGAAATATTATAGCCAAATTCCAGAGCTCCCAGGTTAAGGAGAAGATATTATAAAAAGCTAGAAAGAAAGAATTAAAATATGATGGAACCACAGTTAAGATCACAAAAGATTTAGGAGCTTCTACATTAAAGGATCAGAGGGGTTGGAATGTGGTATTCTTAAAGGCAAAAGAGGTTGGATTACAACCAGGAATAATCAACCCGGCAAAAGTGAGTAATCCTTCAGGGGGTAAAAAGATATTTAATGAAATTGAGGATTTTCAGGCATTCCTGATGAAAAGACCAAAGCTGAACAGAAAATTTGACTTTCAAATAGACTCAAATGAAGCATAAAAAGGTAAAGATGAAAGAGAAATTATAAGAGATTCAAAAAGGTTAAACTGTTTACATTCCTATGTGGGAAGATTATACTTGTAACTCCTAAGAACTTTATCATTATTAGGGCAGTTAAGAGTATACATAGAGAGAGGGCATGAATGTGAGTTGACTATGGTGGGATGCTGTCATCAAAATAAAATTAATGTGCAAAAAAGAGGGATGTACTGGGAGAAAGGGGAAAGAAGAGGTAAGATGGGATAAATTATGTCACATACAAATGGTGCAAAAGGAAGAGATTTTACAGTAGACGGGGGAGTACCAGGGAATGCATGAACATTACTCTCATTGGAATTGGCTCAAAGAGGAAACAACACACACACACACACACACACACACACACACTCAATGGGGTATAGAATTCTATCTTGCCCTACAGGAAAGTAATAGGGCAAGAAGGTAACAGAAGGGGTATGGGTAGAAGGGAGGATGGATTAGGGGAGTCAGTGGACAGAAGCAAAATACTTTTGAAGAGGAAGGAGGGAAAGAAGAAACAATGAAATCAAAGCACCTACATACAAAAGCTCAAAGGACAGGGTGAAAGGAGAGAGAGATAGAGATAGGCAGAGACAGAGAGAGAATAAACATGGTGAAATGGGAAGGAAGGAATTATAGTTAGCAATCATAAATGTAAATGTGAATGGAATAAACTCACTTATAAAACAGAAGCAGATAGCTGAGTGGATTAAAAATCAGAATCTGACAACATGTTGTTTACAACAAACACGTTTAAAGAAGAGAGACACACTCAGAGTAAAGGTAAGAGGCTAGAGCAGTATCTATTATGCTTCAGATGAAGTAAAAAAAAAGCAGGGATAGCAATCATGATCTCAGAAAAAGCAAATAAAAATAAAAATAGATCTAATTAAAAGAGATACACAGGGAAACTCCATTTTCCTAGAATATACCATAAACAATGAAACAATAGCAATACTAAACATATATGGAACAAATGGTGTAGTATCCAGACTCTTAAAGGAAAAGTTAAATGAGTTATAATAGGAAATAGTAAAATTACATTAGTGGGGGGCCTCAACTTTTCCCTCTCAGAACTTGATAAATCTAACCCAAAAAATAAACAAGAAAGAAGTTAAGGAGATAAATAGAATTTTAGAAGAGTTAGATATGATAGACTTCTATAGAAAATTGAATGGGAATGGAAAGGAATATACCTTTTCCTGAGTGATATATGGCATCTAAACAAAAATTTATCACATATTAGGGCAGAAAATCTTCACAACTAAATACAAAAAAAGAAGAAATATTAAATGCATCCTTTTCAGATCATAATGCAACAAAAATTACATTCAGTGAAGATCCATACAAACATAGATTAAAAATTAATCAGAAATAAAATAATTTAACACTAAAAAATGAGTGAGTCAAGGAACAACTCATAGAAACAATGATTTCATTAAAGAGAGTAACAACAATGATACAACATAAAATTTGTGGGATACAGCCCATGAGGAAAATTTATGTATACAATAGATAAAGAGAAGATAAATGAATTTGGCATGCAACTAAAAAGAATAAATTTAAAATCCCCAATTAAACACCAAATTGGAAATTAAAAAAGAGATTAATAAAAATAAAAGCAAGAAAATATTTGAACTAATAAATAAAACTAGGAATTGGTTTTATGGTATTAAACAATAAAAATGGATAAACCACTGATTAATTTGATCTATAAAAAAGAAGAAAGCTAAATTACTACTACAAAAAATTTTAAAAATAAATTAACCACCAACAAAGATAAAATTAAAGCAATCATTAGGAGTTGTTTTGCTCAATTATATGCCAATAAATCTAATAATCTAAGTAAAATAGATGGATATTTACAAAAATATAAATTGTTCAGATTAACAGAGGAGGAAATAACATACTTAAGTAACTCTCTCTTAGAAAAATAAATTAAACAAACTGTCAATGAGCACCCTAAGAAAAAATCCTCAGGACCAGATGGATTCACAAGTTAATTCTGCCAAATGTTGAAAGAACAATTAATCCAATACTATATAAGCTATTTGGAAAAATAAACAAAGAAAGAATCATACCAAATTCCTTTTATGACACAAATTTGGTGCTAATCCTAAACCAGTGAGAGCAAAGAACTGAAAAAGAAAACTATAGACCAATTTCCTTAACAAATATTGGTGCAAAAAAAAAAATGCAAGCAAGGAGATTACAGTAATACATCACAAAGATCATATACTATGACCAGTTGGGATTTATTACAGGAATTCAGGGCCAGCATAATATTAGGAAAACTATCAGTATAATTGACCATATCAATAACAAAACAATAAAAATCATATGATTCTATAGATGCAAAAAAAAGGCTTTTGACAAAATACAATATGCATTATTATTCAAAATACTAAAAAGTGTAGAAATCAATGGAGCCTTTCTTAAAATAAATAGTATCTATCTAAAACCATCAGCAAGCATTATAGAGGCAATAATAAGAATAAAAATAACAATATAGCTAGAAGCCTTCCCAATAAGATCAGGAGTAAAGCAAGGATGTCCATTATCACCACTATTCTTCAATACTGTACTAGAAATGCTAGCTGTAACAATAAAAAAAGAAAAAGAAATAGAAGAAATTAGAATAAGCACTGAGGAAACAAACCCATCACTCTTTGCAGATGATATGATGGTATACTTAAAGAACCCGAGAATCAACTAAAAAAACTAGTTGAAACAATTAATGACTTTAGCAAAGTTGTGGGATAGAAAATAAGCCTACATAAGTCATTAGCATTTCTATATATTATCAACAAAGACATCAACAAAAAGACAGAAAGAGAAATTCCATTTAAAATAACTGTAGACAATATAAAATACTTGGGAGTCTATCTGCCAAGACAAACTCGGGAATTATACAAACACAGTTCCAAAGCACTTTTCACACAAATAAAGTCAGATCTTAACATTTGTAAAATTATTAATTGCTCATGAGTGTAGGCTGAGCCAATATGATAAAAAATGTCAATTCTACCTAAATTAATTTACTTATTGTGTGCTATACCAATCAAACTACCAAAAAGTTATTTTATAGAGCTAGAAAAAAATATTAACAAAACTCATCTGGAAGAACAAAAGGTCAAGAATATCAAGGGAATTAATTTTTTAAAAATATGAAGGAAGGTGGCCTACCAGTACCAGATCTCTAATTGTATTACAAAGCAGTAATCATCAAAACAGTCTGGTGTTAGCTAAGAAATAGAGTGGAGAATCAGTGAAATAGATTAGGTGCACAATACACAGTTTCCCAAATATATAGAGACTGAGTCAAATTTATAAAAATACAAGTCATTCTCCAAGTGATAGTCAAAATATATGAACAGGCAGTTTTCAGAAGAAGAATTCCAAGCTATCTATAGTTATATGAAAAAAATTATCTAAATTACAACTGATAAGAGAAATGCAAATTAAAACAACTCTGTCCTCACATTTATCAGATTGGCTATCCATGAGACAAAATGACAAATGTTGGAGTGAATGTGGAGAAATCAGGACACTAATGTACGGTTGGTGGAGGTGTGAACTGATCTAACTATTCTGGAAAGCAATTGGAACTATGCCCAAAGGGCTATAAAACTGTCAGTGTCCTTTGACCCAACAATACCACTACTAAGTCTGTATCCCAAAGAGATCAAAGAAAAGGGAAAAGGACCAATTTGTACAAAAATATTTGTAGCAGCTCTTTTAGTGGTAGCAAAGAACTGGAAATTGAGAGAATGCCAATTAATTGGGGAATGGCTGAACAAATTGTGGTATGATTGTGACAGACTATTATTGTGCCATAAAAAATGATGAGCAGGATGCTTTCAGATGAATCTGGAAAAATTGAAATGAACTGATGCAAAATGAAATGAGCAGAATTAGGAGAACATTGTACACAGTGATAGCAATATTGTACTATGGTCAACTGTGAATGACCTAGCGATTCACAACAATATAATGATTAAAGACAATTCCGAGGGACTTATGATGAAAAATGCTATCCACCTCCAGAGAAAGAACTGATGGAATCTGAATGCAAATCAAAATATATTTTTTAAACTTTCTTTATTTTTCTTAGATTTTTAGGGGGGATCTTTGTTTTCTATTGCAATATTACTAATATGGAAATATGTTTGCATGACTGCACATGAATAATCTATATCAAATTGTTTACCGTCTCAGGGAGGTGGAAAAGGTGGGAGGGAAAGAAAACATTTGGAATTCATTTTTTTAAATGAAAGCTAAAAATTGTTTTTATATGTAATTTGAAAAAATAAAATATAGGCTAGCAAAAAGAAAGAAAAGTATATAGTGTGCCGGATTAAGGAGATGATAGTCTCACTGTCCTCTTCCCTAGTCAGAACATATCTGGAATCCTCTGTTAGTTTTGGACACCATCCTTAACTTTGTATTTGATAAGCTCAAGGATGTCCAGAGGAATGTATTTGGAATGATAAAAGGCATCAAGATCTTCACAGAATCACAAAATTTAGGAGTTGAATGGGCCTTCAATTTCCATTTAATCCAATCTTTGTCCCCAAAAGAATTTCTACTACAAACTGCCCAACAAGTGGCTGTCAAGTCTCGGTTTTAAGACCTCTAGTGAGGAAGAACCTAGCACTTCTCAAGGAGTCCATTCTACTTTTGAAGGACTCCCTTATATCAAGCCTAGATTTGTTTCTTTCACTACTTTCTTCCCCACTTTGTTTCTAGTTCTGACCTCAAGAGTCAACAAAATAAATCTAATGCCTCTTCCACACAACAGCCTTTCAAATATTTGTAGATGGCTAGCAAGCTTCCTTCTGTCTTCTTTTCTCCCAGGAAAATATTCCTTATTCCTTAAAATAATCCTTATATTGCTTGGGTTTGAGGTCCTTCACTAACTTGGTTGCCCTCTTCTCATCACCTTCCTGCTTATCAATGTCTTTCCTAAAGAGTAGTGCCTGGAATTGAACACAAGAGTCCAGGGATGATCCAACCAGGTAAGAATAAAGGGAGATTGTTGTTGTCCAGTCATTCAGTCATATCTGATGTTTTATTATCCTATATGGCATTTTCTTGGCAAAGACACTCAAGTGGTTTGCCATTTCCTTCTCCAGTTTATTTTACAGCTGAGGAAACTGAAGCAAACAGAGTTAAGTGACTTGCCCAGGGTCACATAGCTAATGAGTGTCTGAGGCTGGATTTGAATTTAGGTCTTCCTGACTCCAGGCTCAGCACTCTATCCAATGAGCCACCTAGCATTATTCCTAGGAAATATACCTCTCTTGATATAGCTCAAGATCACATTAGCTTGTCTGTAGGCCATCTCATACTATTAACTCATGCCGAATTTGCAATCCACTAAAATTCCACATCTTTTTTTCAGAAAAACTTTTGCTTAACTAAATCCCTCTCTCATTCTATTTGTGAGGTTAACTTCTTGAATTTGTTTCACACTTTACTTTTATCTTCTATTAAATTTCATCTCATTTTATTTAGCCTGACCTTCTATTCCATCAAGATGTTTAGTGATCTTGACTCTATCATTTTTTGTGTTAGCTAATTCTTCTAGCTTTGACTCATCTGTACATTTGTTAAGGATTTCATTTTTGCCTTTATCCAAGCCTTAGATAAAAATGTTCAACAGGACAGGGCCAAACAGATCCTTAGTACATTCCACTGGAGACTTTCTTCCACAATGACATGAAACCACTAATGATTTCTCTTTGGGTGTAACCATTCACCCACTTTCAAATCCACCTCGTTTTGATCAAACTCATCTCTTTCCATCATTTGAATTAGTAGCATAAAGTAATCTATAAGATGTTTTTCTAAAATCTATTTAAGTTACATAGATAACATTCTTCTTCTCTACAGGCCCAATAATCCTATAAAAAAGGAACTACATTTAGGCTAGCACGACCTGTTTAGCCATACTTGCTCTTTCTGATCACTGTTTCCTTTTCCAGATGTTCTTTAATCATCTCTTTAATAATATATTCTAGAATATTGACAGAAATCAAAATCAGTCTTGTTAACCAGTCAAGTTCAATTCATCAATGACTAGTCTTACATCCAAATGTCCCAACGCTTTGCCCACATTTCCATGTTTTCCACAAGAATAGCACAAGTTATTTTATCAAATGCTTTATTAAAATTAAGTAAAAATGTATCTGCAGCATCCCTCTGATGTGTCACTTTAAGAAGTTGGTCAAAAAAGAAATAGAATTAATCTGCTGTCATCTGCTCTTGATAAAGTCATGCTGACTCTCGGTAATAATAACTTCCTTTTCTAAGTGTTCACCAACTTTTTCTTTAATAAAATGTTCTGGAATTTTTCCAGGAATAGAAGTCAAATTCACCAACCTATAGTTTGTAGATTTCATTCTCTTCCCTTTTTTGAAAGCTGAGTCAATATTTTCCCTTCTTTCTCCTGAGGCACCTGTCCTATCCTCCATCATCTTTCAGATCTCACTGCCTGTGACTCAACAATCCATTTGCCACTTCTCTTTGCACCCAAAGATGGCATTTATCTGTTCCATGTGATTTTAACTTCTTGAAGGCAGTGAATGGTTGTCTTACTGTCTTCTTCACTAACATGTTTGACGTCAGTCCCTTTTGTTCTGTCTTTCCAGTCTAAAGATCATTCTTCTTAGCAGAGAAATGGAAGCAATAATGAGAACTTAGCATTTCTATCTTCTCCTTTTTGTCATTTATCACCATTCCTTCCACCCTGAGCAATAGTACTACACTTTCCATGATCTCCCCTTTTTATCAACAGCTCAAACAAACAATTCACCACATCAGAAGCAGCTAAAAGAACTGGAGGTGTCTAGTCTGGAGAAAATAAGCCTTAGCAGATCATGGTAGATGTTTTAAGAATTTGATGGACAATTATATGGAAGAACTAGATATGTTCTACTTAAACAACATGGCAAAACTAGGATCAATGGGTAGAAGGTCCAGAGAAAATAGATTTCATTCTGAAATAAGGAAGAATGCCCTTACAATTAGAATTTTGTTCTGAATTGGAATGGACTGACTCTGGAGGTAGTGGTCTTCAATTACTATTTGTAAAGGGAACTCTACCTGAGCTATTGGTTAGATTAGATGGCCTGTGGGTTTCTTACAATTCGAAATGCTTCTGTATGATTCTGTAAAATGCAAGGCAGTAAGTAAGAGGGGAGGAAGATGTGTAGGAAGGATCCCTCTGTGATATCCCTGAAATCATATATCATAGAAAGTCATTTTGTCCCCTTGTGAACATCTTTGGTAAAAGCCTCAGTTGAGGATGATATGGAATCCAAGTTCAAAAAATGATCTGGGAACAGCTTAGGAGTTTTCTGAATGTAAACCCTTCTCTCCCAGTATAGACTAGAATTTTTAGGGTAGATGAGACAGATTACAGGATTTAGAGCTAGAAGAGATGTTAAAGCTCTAGTCCAATCTCTTTCCTTTACAGATGAAGAAATTGAGTCCCACAGAGTTGAAGTGATTCACAGAGAGTCACATGGGTAGTAAGTAGCAAAGTCAAATTCCAAATGTAAATCCTGTCATTCCAAATCAATACTACACTGTGCCTCAGAAAACCCAAGTTTCTGGGAGACTCTTCTGATCTAAAGCAAGGATGCCACAACCTTCCTCAATTTCCCGTTCCAGCATTTAACTTTGCTCAGAGACAGAGCATTCTATTTAAGAGAGACCGTGCTAGTCCTGGTGTACTTCAAACTAAGCAACATCAATATTCAATCATAGAAATTTACCATACAAATAATTCAGGGAGCATTATCCATTTTACCAAAGAGGATTATTTCCTTTCCCACAAAGTTTCAAATTTACATACCTTCACTTAACTCCTGAGTTATTGCACCTATTATTGTCCTATCAAAGAGGTGTAAGCAATTGAAAACTAAGTCAGAGAGACTCATGGGCTAAAGTTTCCAAGATTGATTTCTCTACACTAGGACACCATGACAGGACAAATCAGGTATTCCCTTGATGCCTCAATTTCTTCATATGCTTCAGATGGGGGTAGGATAGCTTCTTACCCTGTCCTTTGAAAGCAGAACCATAAGAAAAGGGGATAAAATGAAGGGAGAGTTCTTTGAGATTATGTCTGAAGTTCTGTCTAATATTGAATTCCTGGGTTTAGAAGTTGCAGGATTCACAGAATCATCTCATTTTATAGTTGGAAAGGATGTTGAAGATCGCTTCGTCCAATTTCCCACTTCATAGACGAAGCCCTTCCACCATCTTTCTAACAATTGATCACAACACCACTGCTAATAGGGAGTTCAATGTCTTACCAAGTAGCACATTTCATTGTAGGATAGTTCTTGTTACTCTAATGTATGCATTTTCAGGGAATCAGGATATTCTATGAAGCCTCTACATTCTAGCCAAAGTACACTGCTCATTGTTCCCAGAACTTGACAACCCATGTCCCACCTCCTTACTTTTGCATAGGCCAAGGGTGGGGAACTTGTGGTCTCGAGGCCACATGTGGCTCTCTAGGTCCTCAAGTGTGGCCCTTTGACTATGAAGTTTGGATTCAGTTAAAGGGCTGCCCGTGAGCACCTAGCAGGCCACATGTGGCTTTGAGGCTGCAGGTTCCCCACCCCTGGCATAAACTGTCCCCATGTGCCTGGAAAGCACTTCTTCCTTGGCTCTACCTCCTAGAGTTCTTAGATTTCTTCAATGATCAGCTCAGTTGCAGCCTCCTAATCTTTTCCTGATCCCCTTAGTCATGAGTATTCTCTCCCTTCTCAAATTATATTGTATTTAGTTATGTTTAAGGGACAGCTAGAGTAGCTCAGTAGATAGAATGCCAGGCTTAGAATCAAGAAGACTCATCTTCCCAAGTTCAAATCTGTCCTCAGACACTTACTAGCTGTGTGACCCTGGGCAAGTCACTTAACCCTCTTTGCCTCATCTGTAAAATGAACTGGAGAAGGAAATGGCAAACCTCTCCAGTATCTCTGCCAAGAAAACCCCAAATGGGGTCACAAAGAATCAGACACAACTGAAATGACTGAAAAACAAATTCTCTCCCTTCTCAAGTTATATCGTATTTAATTATCTGTTTAAACGTTCTAACCCTTGGAAAGAAGGGACTGTTTTTTCATTTATATTTGTTTCCTTTATATTTGTTACATTTGTTTATGTTTGTTTATATATTGTTTCCCTAGCACCATGCTTTTCACAATGATGCGAAATAAATACTTGTCTGATTGAATTCTTGTGTCTCCCCATACAACTCATCTGGCTTAGTTTTTGCCTTTGTATATTCAACATGGATTCATTCAACCAACACCTATTAAGCACTTACTATGTGCAAGGAAATATAAATTATAAAGTTAATCTCTTTTCCATATAATAGCTGCACTGCGCCCCCTAAGTCTTTTCTTCTCCAGGTCAACCATCTGCCATTCCTCTTACTTTAACCGCCATTCTGATCCAATTTCCCTCTGTACAATCCACTTTGTTCTTCCTAAAAAAAAAAATCCTATGCTCATAAGTGGGTTCAGTACTACAGATGGAGTCTGCCTAGAGCACAGGACACTGAAGTTGGCTGACCAGGAGCGGTCTACTTTTTTGAAGATTCTAGAAACAGAAGTAGTTGACATCTTTCTAGACCAAGGGTGGGGAACCTGTGACTTCAAGGCCACATATGGCCCTCTAGGTTCTCAAGTGTGGCCCTTGGACTGAATCCAAAATTCACAGAACAAATCCCCTTAATAAAAGGATTTGTTCTGTAAAACTTGGGCTCAGTCTAAAGGCCACATCCAAAGACCTCAAGCCGCAAGTTCCCCACCCCTGTTCTAGACTATAAATTCCCTAAGTGTAAGAACTGTCTAATTTCAGTTCCATACCAGTCCCAGGCTTCTGTCCTAGCACTCTACATACAGCAAGTATTTAACAAATGTGGGTGACTAGTTGATTTATAGGCTGTCTCTCAGAGGGGCCTGGGGGTGGTGTGATATCATGCAAGGCTAAAATACTGGATTTAGAATTAGAAGACTGAATTGAATCCCATTTCTACTATTGACTCCCTATATGACAAAATTTTAAGTATTTATTTCCCTTCTTTGAGCCTCAGTTTCCCCATTTATAAAACAAGAGCATGGAACTAGATGACCCCTAAGATTTCTTTCAGTTCTGAAACCTATGATCCTATGACTAAGTGGCTTTCTACAGCTTCTGGATTATGTGATAATGGAAAATCCTTGGCAACTAAGCACCAGAATCAACACATTTTGGCAAAAGTTATGCTAAAAGCCCTGTGGAACAACTCAGAAACGACGAACTGCAAAACAGTAACATTTTATTAGCTGCTCTCATTTTCTGGGCTGGCCAGGTCCTTGAAGGGATTAATCCTGGATTTGTTTGGGAAGAGCTGGACTCTGCCTTTATCATCTGTATAGAGGATAATGACGTTATCTGGTTTGGCCCACTTGGGCTCCACTCCATGGGAATTATGTTTCCTTTGATCTCTTCTGGGAGGGCAGTGGAGAACATCCTTACCGAGAATCTTCAAGTCCAAACAAACTAGCTTCAACCTCATGATAAGAAGCCAAAACATCCCGGGAAAAATGAGGCCTTTGGTTTTCCCTCCCCCTTACTGCAAGCAATAAATATGAAGTCTAAGCCCATTGAGCTTACAGTATTCCCTTTAACACACACACACACACACACACACACACACACACACACACACACACACACCCTTCCCCAGGTTCTGAAGCAACAGTTAGCCTTGGCACTGAAGAGTCAACTTGTCTGGAGATCACTGAGACCAACTGTTTCATTTTGCAGATGGGGAACTGGAAGTCCGAAGAGATTCTGTGCTTGCCCAACATCACACTAGTAGTTAACAGCAGAGAAAGAATGAAAACACAGGACCTCAGGACCTCTATTCCCAGATCTAAAACTCTTTCCATTATACTGTGACCTTATAGATAGTGGGATCTAACTACTTTTTCTTTTTCTTTCTGAAAACTTAGGGCTAGAAAGAGGAAGCTGCTTACCTAAAGTCATATAGCAAATTGGTGGCAAAGACAAAAATCTCAGTCTTCTAACTCCCAGACCACTACTTTTTCTACCATACCACACTGCATCACATAAATACATTCTAAAGACCTTGCTCATTGGTGTCAAGGAATTTGAATGCAGCCATCTGATTAATGGTAGACTGTCTTCACCCTATGCAATCAATGGAAGAAGTGAACTTGGGTCTCAGGTTTATGAGTGTGTGTGTGTGTGTGTGTGTTCAAAACATTATAAATCAGTTAATAAAATCACCCATAAAGAATTATTCAGTCAAAGTTCACTGTTGTCTCATTCCCTTCAAAAATTCTAATTTCTCTCAGCTAGTGCTACTCAGGATGGGCCAAGTTGATTTAGCCTGATGAGGCAGAATATTTGTATTGAATACCAAAATGTGGTGGCCAGAGTGGCTAGCAGCACCAAGAAAAGAAGGAAGGAAAAAAAGAAGAAAGGGAAAGAAGGAAAGAAAGGATGGAGGGTGTATCTACTACGTGCTTGATGCTATGCTAAGTACTCTATAAATATTATCCTATTTGTCCTTGCAACAACCCTGGGCGGTAGGTATCATTATCCACATTTTAGAGTTGAGGAAACTGAGGAAGGCAGAAATTAAGTGGTTTGTCCAGGATAACATGGCTAGGAAGTGTGTGAGGCAATGGTATTGAAGGTCTTCCTGATTCCAGTGTTCCATTCATGGCACTAACCAGCTGCCACTAAGTGGCAAGTTCAAAGGGCAGGGGAGTCTGCATTAACTGACTGCTACTGGTCGGGCTTAGAATGGGTAAGGAGTCATACATGAGTTGAAGCTGAGGGTATAGATAGGGGCCTGAGTTGAAAGAATGGATAAAACAGATCAGGTCCAGAAGAGGTCAAAATGGAGCTCCTCTTCTAAGGGTGGGGAGCCTGCAGCCTCAAGGCCACATGTTGCCCTCTAGGTCCTCAAGTGCTGCCCTTTGGGTTTGGAGTCAGTGAAAGGGCCACACTTAAAGGCCTAGAGGGCCATATATGGCCTCAAGGCCACAAGTTCCCTGCTCCTATCTTAGGCAATTCAGTCTAGACATAAAGTCAATGGAGCTATTTGACCTTGAGCAAGTTTTTTTAATATCTCCATGTCTCAGGTCACTTTCTAGTAATATTATAAGTTGCAGAGCTATTACCAGATTGCATCAGTAGATCACTATACTAATGAAATCATAGAATCATAGGTTTTGAGCTGAAAGGGACCTTTGAGACCATTCATTCCAACCCCTTTATTTTACAGATGACTGAGCTCAAAAGAAGTGAGACAGGGGGGAAACAAGCATTTATTAAATACTTGCTATGAACCAGGCACTGTGCTAAGCATTGGGAATACAAATAATAATTAAAAAAAAGACAGTCCTGCCCTCAAGATGCTTACATTCCAATGAGGAAATATGATACATAAAAAGGAGTTAAAGGGGAAAGTGGGAATAAGTGAGGTAGGAAGAGGAAGCCGGGAAGGGGATGTAATATGACTTGATTGCCCCAGAATGGAAGCCCCCAGAATGAACTTACCACCAGGAGAAGGGGTTCATGATGACAGAGGAATGAACCATTGTGAGAAGATCTCAGATGCTAAGAGAAATTCCAGTCATGGTAGCAAAGTCAAGGGAGTTAACTGACTTGCCCAGAATCACACAACTAGTTAAGTGTCTAAGGCAGGATTCGAATTCAGGTTTTCCTGTCTCAAAAAAAAAATCAGTAGGAAAATAGACAGAGATAACAGAAGAAACATACTACGTGGTCAGTGAACAAAACTGTAATAAGATAAGCAAGAAGTGGTAGGGAAATGCCCACTGAAGTTCTCAAAAGAAGGTAAATTGTTCTGAAAGATATTGTCAGTAAAGTATGACCCTTACACAGAGCGAGAGACTTGCTGGTTGGCAGACCTCTGCTCTTGGCTTGGATGATCCGTGATTGTTTTCAAGAGTTTTATAACCTCTTACCCAACTTCGGACTCTATTAGTTTGGCTTTGTCATCTTCCTCCCTCCAATCTCTCAGAGAACTGTCCAGAACTCAGGGGAATGAGGCAATGTGGCACCACAGAAAGCCTTGGACTTGGAGTCAAGAAAGCCTATGCTTGTAATGCCTCCTCACAGATTGACTTTGAACAAGTCACTTAACCTCTGTGGTCCTCAATTTACTGAGCTGTAAAATAGGAATAATAGCATCTGTAGTCCTTATATAAATATATGTTGTTGTTACCTCCTTTGCATTCTCACTGTCTGATAAGCCCTCCAGCAAAAGATCTTGAGAGTGTCAAGGGATCAAGAAACTGACGTTAATGTCCAACAGAATATAAACTCTTTGAGATCAAGGACTGTGTTAATTTTGGTTTTGTACAACCAATGCCTAGCCCAGTGCTTAGTGCATAGCAGGTGCCAATAAAATCTTATCGATTAATATAATCATCATAATTAAAAACAAGGCAGGTGGGTGGCTCAGTGAATAGAATGCTGGGCCTAGAATCAGGAAGACTCATCTTCTTGAGTTCTAATCTGACCTCAGAAACTTACTAAATGTGTGACCCTGGGCAAGTCACTTAAGTCTATTTACCTCAGTTTCCTCATCTGTAAAATGAGTTGGAGAAGGAAATGGCAAACCATCTAGTCTCTTTGCCAAGAAAACAGCAAATGCAGTTATGAAGAGTCAGATACGACTGAAAAATGACTGAACAACAAATTAATAATAATAAGATCTAGCATCTATATAGCATTTAAATGTTTGCAACCTAATTTGCTATTTCATTTGATTGATCCTCACAATGCTTTCCCCTCTCTCTCTAAGGTAGGGGTTTATTATTATAATACCTGTTTTCTAGATGAAGAAACTGAAGTTGAAAGAGATGGCTTGCCTACAGTCACACAGCTAGGGGAGAAATCCCAAGATAAGAGTTTCCATTTCTTCCGAATCAGTTCCCATCCCCCTTCACCAGCCTCACCGGTGGCACTCAGACACATTCAGTGTGTGAGCTGAGGTCTGGAGCCACTGCAAGATGTTTCCTGTTCCTGAGTTTGGGGACAGTACGGGGCCATCCACAGTCCCCATCCCTTCATCCCAGGCAGATAATGAGTGAGTGCCCATGTGGTCTGTTACACAACACTAACCTCTTATTTCACTGTCTGCAGTTATTTTCAGTAACTATAATATGAACATCATCTCAATTAACAGAGTACCTTCAGGGCTTTCCTCCACCAACCATTCCAGCACGATTGTCCACACTGTCATCAGCACCTAATCAACTGATGATGGCTGAAAATGAGGAAGGCCAATCCCAATAAATCCAAGAGATGGTAATTTTTCTCTTTTAATGTCCTTCTCCCTCCTTCTTCCTCCTTCCTACGGCACAAAGCACTAAATTAATGTCACCGCGGTTATTACAGTAGCACGGCTATGGCGAGTATTCGAGCTACGATCCTAGAATATTTTACCTCAGCATTTATTTGTCCATAAAATAAAACAGGATTTATTGCTGTACTCTCCAGTTTGAGGACTGCATGGACAGCAGCTGTGACAACTCCTTATCTCCACTGCAGGTAGAGATATAGGGATGTTTCCAGGAACGAAAGAGAAGCAAGGATCTTAGGAGTCAATCAACAAGGCTCCTCTGAGTCTCTTTTCATACTGTAGGCAGCAGCAGTGTATGAGAAGGAGAAAAGAGTCCACCTAGAAAGTGAACTTTTCAATTAGACTACTTGACCAATTCACCGAGCATTTCCTAAACACCCACTGTGTTCTCAGGGCACTGGACTCAGCATTGGGAGAGGTGTTATTGTTGTTGCTATATCATTTCAGTCATGTTTAACTCTTTGTGACCCCATTTGGGGTTTTCTTAGGGAAGATACTGGAGTGGTTTCCCATTTTGTTCTCTAGCTCATCTTACAGATGAGGAACTGAAGCAAACAGGGTAAAATGACTTGCCCAGGGTTACACAGCTATTGTCTGAGGCCAGATTTGAAATCAGAAAGATGAGTCTTCCTGACTCCAGGCCTAGTGTTTTATCCACTGTGCCACCTAGCTGCCCCATTGTGAGAGGTGAGAGTTTGTTGTACTATATGGTACAGTGGAAAGGGGGCTACACAAAGAGAAAGGATTCCTGCTTGAACTCTGGCTTTGCTACTTTCTACCCATGAACTTTGGGTAAGTCACTTAATTTCTCTAGCTATTGATTTCCTTATTTGTAAAATGAAATAATTAGCAAGAGGCAGCATGACCACAGTGGACAGTGCTGGACTTGGAGTAAGGAACACCTCGATTTAAATCCTGCCTAATACTAGCTAGCTGTGTGACCTTGGGCTACACCCTTAACCTCTACATGCTTCAGTTTCCTTATCTGTACAATGAGAGGGTGAGGCTTGGATTCCATGGCCTCTAAGGTCCCTTCTAGCTCAAAGTCTATGATCCAATGAAGTCGATGGCTTCTAGGGTCTTTTCTGCCTCAAAAATCTATGATCCTAAAATGTCTCATACAATGAAGTGGCTATTGCAGCTGCAACTCTGGTCCTCAACTTAAGCTTTGTGGGGACACACACCAAAGGATTGTAACGGGGAGAGGACAACACAAACATCCGTGTTATGGATTTGTCATACTCTCGGATCACACCAGGCTGAAACAGAAACAAAGGCATGGAGCTGATAGATACCTGGATTTATGTATGAAGTATAGGCTATTGGGTTATATGGAATGGCATGTAGAATTGTCTTCATTGTTTCAAGTAAACTGTTTATATTGAAAAGACATTAAGAAAGGAACTTCAAGAAAAGAAAACAAAACAAACAAGGTTCCACCTAATACAATGCCAGAGGAGTTTGTTAAAGTGTGCACACACACTCTTGCTTATGCACTCATGTAGATACAAGTGTGCGCACACACACACACACACACACACACACACACACACACATCCTGTGCAGGGTGAGAGACTCCACCTTCAAGAATGAGCTTCTAAATTATAATTCATTGATTCTGAAGCCAATCATTTGGTATTTTGACTGCTAGCTTAGGAATATTCATATTTTCAAACTGCATTTAAATTTCCCCCTGCCATTAAAATCTCTGCACTCTATAATTAGGCTTTTCCTGATAAATACGGATGTAGTTTCTGTACATTAGGAGTGTGGGAGCCTCTCTCAGGAAGCAGGAAGGCCTGCTTGGAGGGTTTCCCTCTGTGCTCTGCTTCAATCCTGTTCCCCCTATGCCTACAGCCCTGGCAGTCTATGGGCTCAGGAGCTGGTGGACATGAAAGCTTGGCTTCCCTCCATAGTGAGGCCTGCTCCAGTCTTCTAACCATCATTCCTTTCCCCTCAGACACTTGGTGCTTCCTACCCTGCCTCTCTTATTTTTTATTCAAAAAAAAAAGCTCCTCAGCTCAGTACTAAAATGTTTACTCACTTAAACATAATTTGCATTCCAGAGCCCTAGTCCCATTTCACATAGTATTTATGAAATAAAGCCACATTGGTTTCAGCAACCAAAACAGATGCGGTTTGCCATAGGAAACGTGTACATAAAAACTTCACTGGTTTTAAAAAATTAAAAATCTCCTCTCGGAATAAATATTACTTCATGAAACAAAATATAACACATAAACTAAGATGTTTGACTAATGATGTTCCTATCCTTTCCTTGTAAACACAGCCCAGAACCCAGGCAGGGCCCTTGTAGAGAGGCCTAGTTTCATCAAGGCTAATGGTTTCTCTGGGCCTCAGCCTGTTGACCAGAGCCAGGAAATGTGTTGCAGACTCCAAGCTGGTCATTGAGACTCATGTCCAGGGCCACCTCTTGTGAGTGAGACTTCCACTAAGAGAGAGCGAAATATTGGGTAATGAAGATAGAAAACCAATAAAGGGGGCGGGGGAGATAAAGAATTGCTTAGAATGAATTCTGCGGTAATTACTTGCGTTTTTGCTAACTACTGTATAAACAACACTTTTAACAAGGCAAATTGGAATCTTGAAGACAAATTTGCTTGGGGATAGAGCTTCAATTTATTACATAAGGATAACTGAAAACTTTGTTTCTGCTGCGTTGCAGTCAATTTCCACTGAGCGCACATTTTGAATGTGTGATTAATCATATGAGTGCAAGGGTTGCCAATAAGTACCAAAACCTTAAAACTATAACAACTTGCTCATTTCGTGCGGTCATTCCAAACAGCTAAACAGTCAGAAATTGTCAATGTGCACCCGGATCAATGCTCCAGGGTCTCTGCCAAAGATTGATTTCATTCTCAGAGGATTTCATCTTGCTCGTCAACAAAAACACTTCATCCTCCCTAAATAATGTAATCGAATGCCATCCTCTTGTGCGGCACCAGGAAATCTAAGTCAACCCAGAAGGTGGACAAGTGGGGCCAAGAAAGTGCTAGTATCCTGTCACCCAACGCCCAAAGGAGGCTGCCTGGAATTGGTGTTGAATGAAACTGAATAATAGGACCGCAAAAAAATGATACCTTGGGTTAAAACTAAGAAATGTGAGGAGGGAAATCACAACCACTACCCAGTTTTCTTAGTATCCATCTTATCTGGTTGACTACCTGGTCAGATTTTACATTCTTTTCTTGGCCTCTGCTCAGTCCTCATTTCTTAGGCACAGTGACTCTTAAACAGTTCAAACATAGGGTTGAGGATGTGTGGAAGGGGATACGTCTGCTAACCAGAACATGTATGCTCATGTTCCTTGTTAGCTATTTATACCTGCAGATAAGGCTTTCTAACTGTTGCCAAACAGTGATCTGCAAACACCTTGGCATGTCTTAAGTGTCCATCAAGTAGAAGTGTATTAGAGAAAAACAGGTGTTTCTACCCAGTGTCTATATGTAACCTTCCAGAAGTCTTTGCAATATCAATCCTTTCCTTTCTAATTAGCATGCTTTGGCTAAAGGGTTTGCTCCATAATTCACTCTGCATGTTATCTTGACTTTGAAAGGCTCAGCTCTCCTGGGAAAAGGAATTCTCTCCTCTAGATAGGAACAGAACTGACTCTACCATTCACAGTTTCTCCTTCTGATTACAGTAGCTTGGGAGAATACTTTTGATTGCCCAAACAGCCATCCCTCTTACATAAACATTGAAGAGACACCAAATGCCTAATACATTTCTTAAGGGAAAAAAAATAATAAGGTGAGATCACTTGGTTCCTTTGGAACCTAAAAATAAATTCAAAGGGGCTTCTCCCGACAGCTCTCAAGAGTATATATGGATTTCTTGCTGACATTCGATTCCCTGAATTGAATGTCAAACTCACTGAGAACAGTAAAAAAGAAAGAAAATAATAATGCTGTACTCTTATCGTTATTAGAAGGGCAAGAAGAATGAAATATCATGATTATCATTAGGAAATCCTGTAAAACATATTTGTACATTATCTTGGGGGCAAATACAAGTGTCATATGTTCTCAGTTGTTACGGGAGGAATACGGTAATATATTGTTTGCCCCAGGCCCCATCCAAGGAAAAGACTCAGTTGCTGAGAGTCTGTGCAGCCCAAATTCACAATTTCAATTTCAATTTCACTCTGTGGCACAAAGGACCCTTCCCTACCCCCCAACACACACATATACACACGCACACACAAGGGACCAGACAAAGAAAGAAGAAAAGAGCACAGACTACATGAATCAAAAGAGAGGGCACTGGGCTCATTGGACCAATTTTTAAAACTGGTGCTGAAGATTTTCCTGTGTATCTAGAATATTTACTAAGAAATTTCATTAGCATTATCCCATTCCCCTTCTTGCATGAAAGCCATATCTTAATGTTGAGAAGCCATGATCCTATTGGAGTTGCTAGGGATGTCCTGGAGGAAACAAGGTTTCCTTTCACCACTCAGACCTTTGTACAGGATTCTTTTCATGGATCTCACAAGCTACATATTATATATGTATGTGTGTATATGTCTATATAGGTATATGTTTGTGTATGGATAATACATATGTACATACACACACATACACACACACACACACACACACACACAAACACATATTATTTTTTAATCCCTTGACTTCCTTTACTCCTTATGACCATAGCAAACAAGGACACCAAAGCCTGACCATTTAAAAGACCTCTGTCTGTTATTACTTTTATAAGCTTAGGTAGGTCACTTCATTTCTCAGGGCCTCTGTTACCTCTCCTGTAAAAATGATAATTAGGTGATCTCTCAGTTCCCTTTCAGCTATAAATCAACGATTTTATAAAAAGGAAAGAGAGAGAGAGAGTCCCCTCAAACTTCCCTCCATTCTTTGTCTATCTCTCCTTTATCATAGGACCTGAATTCAAATTCTGATTCTGTAACTTATTACCTGTGTGATCATGGACAAGTTGCTTAACTGAATGAGCCTCAGTTTCATTATGTGTAAAATGAGGCTGTTGGACTCCATGACTTCTGAGATTCCTTCTAATTCTAAATATAGGATCCTATGACTTTATATGTTAATTAATCCACATAGGAATTAATTTCTTCCCAATAACCATTCAACATGGAAGAACCACCCACTATGAAATCTGTTTCTCAAAGTTTCTATTCCTACTCTATTCCATTCCAGAATCCTTGAAGCTCTATCTGTTGAATCCTGGTTCTTACTTTCCCACCTGACCTTATAAACTTCCCATTGGGGCCATGTGTCCAAGGCCCAGATCAGCCTTTTCCTTCTGGTAGATGGTCTCTTTCTGGTAGATGGACCTAACAGAATCTCAGAGCTGAAAGGGACCTCAGAGGTCATAAATTCCAAACTGTACCTGAATAGGATTCCCACCTCAACATATCCATTTAGAAATATCTAATGATGAAGAATTTGCTGAGGTAACCCATAATCACTTTTAGTCAACTCTGTATTAGAAAAGTTTTGCTTTAATTGAAAATGGATCTTGTCTTTCTTCAACTAGATTGTAAGCACCTCGAGGACAGAGACTTTTGAATCTTTTTGTATTCCAGTGCTTAGCACGGTGCCTGGCATTTAGTAGGCACTTATAAAATATTTAGTGATTGATCGCTGATTGATTCAACTGCCAATCATTGCCACCCTCTAGAGACAAACAGAACAAGTTAAAATCTTCCTACATATGACTGACCTTCTAGAACTGACATAATCTAGATCTTTTCCAATTGCTTTCCCATTCAATTAGTTCATCTGATGCTTATTAGAGTCTTAGGAGGAAGGGAGGAAAGGTATTATTGGATCCATTTTGCAGGTGGAAAACCTGAGACCCAGAAACACTTAAGTCAGAGAGTAAAGTCAGTAGATTAGACCCCAGATCACTTGGCTCCCAGTAACAGTGCTCTCCCTTCTGTTCCTCCTGGTACAAAGGGTAATAAATAACCCATTTTGTTGAGAGTTGCTGTAGTTGTTATTTGGTCATTTTTCAGTAGCGTCTGACTCTTTGTAACCCCTGTGGTTTGCCATTTCCTTTTCCAGCTCATTTTACAGATGAAGAACTGAGGCAAATGGGATTAAATGACTTGCCCAGGGTCACACAGTTAGCAACTGTTTGAGGCCACATTTGAACTCTGGAAGAGTCTTCCTGACTCCAAACCTGGTACTCTATCCATCCGCTGTGCCAACTTGCAAAAACAAGTTCAAGAAGAAATATGAAATGGAGCAAGGGCAGAGGCACCTACCACCAAATAGCAGAATCTCTAGGTGGCACATTCCACACTCCCATACTCAGCAATGAATTGGGTAGAAATGCCTGCCAAGTGGCAAGAAGGCACTGCTGGAAAATATTTGTCCAAGTGTGCAGTAAGAGCAATGTCCTGGTGTGGTGGGAACAATCAAGGATGCTGAAGGTTGCCTAAGCCAGCCTTTCTCTAGTCCACTTCAACCCTTGAGTGTCTGGCTTCCCCTTGGTGGGAAAATGTCAGATGCAATTTTATGACCATGTTTGAAATGACTTTATGTCTAAGATGCTCACAGGAATAAAAATGACTGTTGGAAATTCCTAGCTTTCAAAGAGAACAGGTTTCTACTTCTATCCTTTCTTTGCAAGGGTGGGGAACTATGTGTGTGGAATACTACATTTTAATATTGAACTTGGTTGGTTTTGAAAAATATTTTTTTTTCCTATTCATTATATGAGATGGCTCAGGGGAGGGGAAGGGAATATATTTAGAAGTGAAAGTGATATACAAAAATATTTTTTTAAAGAGAATGACTCATCTAAATGACATTTTTTACAGATGACTTGGACTATCCTTTGCAAAATTTCTTTTTAGTGGCCTCTTCTTCTCTCTCTATACTCTGTCAACACAACAATTGCTCTCCCTGTATTCCAGATGTAGAATTGTTTTCACAGTGCTGTGGACAGATCCTCCTACCTGAAAAAAAAAACAACACTTACTTTGCTATGGAATGGATTTCAGTTTCCAACCTTGACATATAACTCTATAGTATTGCTATTGTTATTACTCTTGTTAATAATAATGATATCTGGCATTTGTAGAATACATTCTCTCATTTATCCTTGCAGCGAGCCTATGAAGTAACTAGAACAGGAATTATCATCCCCATTTTCCAGATAAAAAAAAATTCAAGGTTAATAGAGGTTAAACAACTTCCCCAAGGCCCATAATGAGTAAATGATATGTCTGGGACTTGAACCTAGGTCTTCTAACTCTGTCTAGTGTACTTACCATACCATGCTGCCCTCTGCCATATTCACTCATTCATTCATACTTTCTTTCTCTGTAATTCAATGTATTTATTTAACAAGCATTCAAGTACCTCCTGTGTCCCCAGCCTTGTTAAAAGCAGGGCAAGGATACAAGAGAAAGAACAATTCCTATTCTCAAGTTTACAAGCTTGTTGGAAAGATAAGATGAACACATGGGAAATGGCTACTCAACCCTCATTTTCCAGTTCCTCCCCTCACTGTGTTTGCAGTGTAAGTCCCTCTCCTCCCCACTCCTAGTCACTGAACTTACTGTCCAGACCCAAAGGATGTATAGTCCCCAAGGAGGGACAGAAATTTATTCATTCTTTGATTTATGTCCTCTTTAATAAAGGTACCACCACCACCACGCTTGCTACTTCTGTTCTTTGTGGAAGGGCTGGCTTAGAGGTGAAGAACCACAGCAACACTGGCTTTGAAGAGTTAAAAAAAAAAGACTGTCCTTGGGGCAATGACTTAATACTCCCTTTATTACTGCTGTTGTATGGTATTTATTCCCTCCTGAGGGATTTAACTCAGAAACATTTAGCATGTACCTATTCCACACAAGAAACTGCTAAAGACCATGGAGACTTAAGTAAAAAGGAAACACTCCTTGCCCTCAAGTTTACATTCTATAGGAATCATTTCCGAGTGACCCCAAAGTTTCACGCATTTCTCCCACATGTGTCCCCACCTCTGGCCCAATAGACTGCCCCAATATCCTCCTTGTATATTCCGAAATGTAATTTGCTACTTTGGCTTTGTTGCAGGAAAAAGTTTGCCTCTGAGGAAAAGACTGTGCTAATAGAGAGTGTCAGATTGGGAAGGAACTGCAGAGGAGGAAGAACCTTATCTTCCTCCCCTGTTCTACAGAGAAGTAAAATGAACCCCATGCAGGCAAAATGATTTGCCCAAGTCTATATAATAATTTAGGAAGAGAGTGAGAAGCAGCACCCGGGTTTCCTGACTCTCCCTGCAATTTCCTTTAGCCACACACATGCTTGCATTAGTCAGTTAGTAAGGATTATAGTTCCTTATTTGATTTCATTTCTGGGCAACCCAGTGCCAAGTTCAGCACTCACCTCCAAGCAGTCAATAAACAAGCACTTATTAAGCACCAAAGAGATGGGGCATAAGGAGATAAAAGACAGAAAAGAAATAGTCTTTGTCTTCTAGTAGCTTAATCCTATCTCAGGAGGCAACAAGTACATTTAAAATCAGATACGAAATACGAGAAAAGTGAATACAAGGTAATTTCAGCAGTGAGGTGGGAGTTGCTGTGATATTACAATTGAGAGGATCAGAAAAGGCCTCTTGTAGGAGGTGATTTCTTTTTTAAACTATTTTTTAGTAATTAGGTACTCTGAAGTGCTTAATGATATCTACTCCTGTCTCTCAGGAAAATTTTAGAATAAAAGTGGAACAAAAACTTCCTATTTAAACTGCTTTTCATTTGGTGATCACTCTCAAATCTTTCTGGAAGCAGAGGGAGTGAATGGCAAATGTGTGTAAGTCGAAAAACCTGGAGAAGAGTTGTAGAAGGCTCAGAGAGGTTATGTGATCTATCCCTGGTAACATAGCTAATATCAGAATCAAGATTTAAATGAAATTATTCCTGACTACAGACCAATACTCCATCTAGTATGCTCACTGCCAATTATACAAGTTGTGTAATGGGTAGAGTACCTGACTTGGAATGACCTGAAGTCACAGGAAATATTTAAAGGTGTCCATAATTCTCCTTCATTGTGCCTTCGTGATCTTCCAACCTCCCCCCTTCCCCACCTTTCCCATTGCTATATGGGTTATGCTAAGCTGTGAAAAATGTGTGGCGACACATTATCCTGAGGTGTTATTTATAAATTTGTTATAATTTATTAAATTATATGGCACTCTATACAACATGCTTAGATAAAAAGTCAGTGTGCATGTTATACCAGTGCATGCACTATTTTAATAATTCTTTTATCTTAAAATATTGCTTCATATCAGGTTGTCACATACCAGCAGGAGAATTGGTTAAGCATTTATTGGGGAAGCATCTTTATAACATGCTCTGTAGTGAGTTATTAAAGGATGCAGAGGCATCAACTAATCATTTGATAAACATAAGTAAATTATTTATACCTGGGACCTTAATTTAAAGTGCTCCAAGAAAGTTACAGTACAAGGCTTGCCCATTTAGAGCCTGTCCTGAACTTCACCCACTCTACCAAGTAAGGGAAATGATGGGCAAAAATGGTGAAAGAAAGACTTATGGATCTCATCGTGCATAAAGAATACTTCCTAGCTCATTTTCAAGAAAAAAACAAATTAAATAAACCCCTTCCAACTTCTTTTCAGAGGCACCCTTGTAAGGATGATAGTGAAATGCATGTATTCCTTAAAGAATTCAGGTGCTAGCAATATGAGAAGTGGAAAGTGCACTGGACTGAGTGTCAAAAGTCTACCACTGATCTGCTCTGTGGCTTTGGGCAAGTTGCTTCCCTTTGTCTTTGAGTCTCAGTTTCCCCATCTGTAAAATGATGCATTGAATTAGATGATTTCTGAAGTTTCTTTTAGCTCTAAGGATACAGTATTCTCCAAAAATTCTATAAAGATTTCTATCTCTGACCATGCTTACCAACTGGATCCCAAACAGAGATTTTAAAAACTGATACAATGTGTGTGTGTGTGTGTGTGTGTGTGTGTGTGTGTGTGTGAGTGAGAGAGAGAGAGAGAGAGAGAGAGAGGGAGAGAGGGAGAGAGAGAGAGAGAGAGAGAGAGAGAGAGAGAGAGAGAGAGAGAGCATGTTATTGGAAAGAACTACCTCATATAAATATTTCACATCTTATTCAAAATATAAAAAGATAATGCAAGATAATCAAAATTTAAAGCCAGCAAAGGGAGAAGAAAGAAAGAAAGAAAGAAAGAGAGAAAGAAAGAAAGAAAGAAAGAAAGAAAGAAAGAAAGAAAGAAAGGAAGGAAGGAAGGAAGGAAGGAAGGAAGGAAGGAAGGAAGGAAGAAATGAATTCAATTTGTAAACCCCAAAGAAAGTCTGAGCATTGCCACTGAAATAACGCATCTGAGCAACATGCAAAAGAAATATTCGAATGAGAAAACCAGCCTTCCCCATCGTATTTAGAACCCATTTCAAACCTCGAAAAGATAATGTCAGATAATCAAAATTCATGTGCGAAAACACAGCTACAATTCTGACTGTTGCCTGGGATTAATAGGAGCATTTAGAGAAAGGCTAAAAAAATGAAGTCATACATTATTTTTTTTTTCCTGGTAGGTATAGATTTTGTTTGACCTATTGCTTTTAAAATAGAATACCTTCCAAAGCACGCTTTACATGATAAAACTTCGAGACAAAAGGGAGAAAATGCAAATCAATTCTACATTACATGTATGTTGCTGCATTTGGCAAAATCAAATGAGATCTTTTCATCTCCTTACTGTAGAACAAAAACAGAGCAATATTATGAAATCTTACAGAGCTTTTTTTCTAGGCGTCTTTTGTGTCCAGCCTTTTAAATTCAGGTTTTTCTGCCTTTTTTACTGACAAGCCCACAATTTTCAGAAAAGAAAGCTAGCATTAATTAAGACAGTGCCAGATGTAATTTTCTTGGGAAGTAAATTTCTGCACAACTAAAGGTTACAGAGACCTTTTCACTGTCAAAATTTACTACAGCCTGTGAATGTTAATGTTTCTAATGAAGACATGTTCTCTGTCCCTGAACTTAAAAGTACCCTGAGAAGAAGGCAAAGAGGAAAAAAAAAAAACTCTATTTGACGAATGTATCTGGAGCCTGTGCATTAAAGCAGGGATCTGCCTGCCGTACATATTGTAATTATAGTGTTTGGATAGCCTTGTTTTCTAAACAAGGAACATTGCTATAAATTGGCAATTTTGCATGAGGACCAGGATAGTAGTTGGTTCCTTATGTTACAAATGAGACAGTGGGATAATAAGCATTTAACCCATTAGACTTCGGGATGCGCTGGATTTGACTTCATCGTCTAAGATTGAGTATCATGGGGAGGGGAGACTAAAGCCTCTCAGATCACTTCGGATGCACCAAACTAGGTAAAATGAGGAGGAATTTCTGTTTCTAACATTAAAACCTCTGGGCACTTTCCCTCCAAAAAAATAAAATTAAATTAAATTAAAAATCTAAAGAGTTTCCTTCTGTGCTTGAAGTCAATGATTCCATTTCTTCCTAGAGGATTTTTGTGTCATCCATTTGAGAATTCTTTTGGAGCCACCACTGCATTTATTGCCACAGACAAACTAGCTACCAAGGAAAAGAGGGGGAAAAACTTTTTTTTTCCAGGACTCAGCACAGAGCAACATGGGGAGAGTCTTATTGTACTGAGTTTGAGCTGTGCTTCGACCAGAAGAGCCACAAACAAGCTATTCTCTATCTGTCTGACTCTGTCTCTCTCTGTCTCTCTGTCTCTCTCTCTGTGTCTCTGTCTCTGTCTCTGCCTTTCTCTCTCTCTCTCTCTCTCTCTCTCTCTCTCTCTCTCTCTCTCTCTCTCTCCTCTCTCTCTCTCTCTCCCTCTCTCTCTCTCTCTCTCTCTCTCTCTCTCTCTCTGTCACACACACACACACACACAGAGTTTGATTGGGCTAGGCAAATGTGCTTGCATAGCATTTGACCTTAACTGGCCAACTTACAAAGACTGTGGCCAGCTTTGTAGTCATTTGGGTTAAAAAAAAATGACTGTCATGGGCAGTAAGAAGTGCTCTCAAACTCCCAGCAATTTACCAGAAGGCAATAAAAATATTGCTATAAGTGTCCCTTTCTCAAATGAATAGATAAGCCTAACTTTCCCCTCTTCTCTGCCGAAAGGATGGACTGTGGCTAGCAAATATTATATACGTACTCATTTGATGGTTTGGTTAATTTTGCTTAATTGCCTTTTTTTCTATCTTTTTTACTCTTTGTTACAAAGGATGTCTCTGGGTGGAGGCATGAGATCAGTTTGAAAAAAAAAAAGATCATGGAAAAACTAAAGCTATCAATATCCATTTTTTATTTTTATTTTTTTTTCAGCCAAAGACAAAGTTTATTAGAACATCTGTCATATTGGGCAGACTCTTAAGAAGTCTAAATGTTAGTGAGCTATTGGTTAGATTGTAAGAATCTGAGCAGTGGCTAGATTATAAGAATCTGAGGACCTTAACAGAGAAAGACGGTGGAAGGGCTCTAGGAGTGGCCAAGTAGCCTGCAGGGACTATGAGGTAATAGAATGCCAGGGACTTGGACCTCTTGGCCAAGGGAGAATGGAGCCTAGCTAGGATTAAGGGTGGGAAGTGACTGGGGCTACAGGGAGGTAAGACAATAGAGGGCTAGGCTAGGTTAAGGTTGAATTGGGAGACAATGAAAGGCCAGTTGATGGGATTATAGCCTCAGGCAAACACCAGAAATTGGGCGGTGTGGGAAAGTCCAGGGTTTTTCCTTTCTGGGCTCTAGATCTCAATCCCATCATTCCCCCCTCAAATTATATTTTTAAATAAGTAACAAAAAATTAACCCAATTTAATAATTTTTAAATGACATCTTTTTTGTGAAACAGGTTTTGCTTTTTCTGGTTTCAACCTGTGACATTCTGAATGAGAATGAATACCACCAACCAGGTATGGGGTTAGAAATGGACAAATAACTCACTCGAGAATCAGGGGCACACTGGGGGGAATAATAAGATCAAGTGATGTATTGAGAGATTGGAATGACCATTAGAAGTTATCTAGTCCAATGTTGGTGTTCAGTTGTTTTTCAATCATGCCTGACTCTTCATGACACTATTCGGGGTATTCTTGGCAAAGATACTGGAGTGGTTTTCCATTTCCTTCTCCAGCTCATTTTGCAGATGAGGAAACTGAGACAAACAGGGTCAAGTGACTTGCCCAGGGTTCACACAGTTAATTAAGCATCTGAAGCCAGATTTTTACTCGGGTTAAACTCCAGGAAGGGGACTCAATCCACTGCACCACCTTAGATCCATACCCTTTCATTTTACAGATAGGAAAACTGATCTTTAGGGAAACAAATTGTCTTTCCCAAGATCTTATTTTGCTTTTTATTCCCAATTTTTATCACCATAGAATTGGGGAAGATAAGAGCTGAAGATGTCTTCATCAACATCCTCATATATAGTACTAAAAAGTTTCCAAAGTACTTTACAAATATTATCTCGTTTTATCCTCATAATACTCCTAGGAGGTAGAAGCTGCTATTATCCCCATTTTACAGATGAGGAAACCTCTGCAGGTAGAGGTTAAATGACTTGCCTAGGGTCACACAGCTAAGTAACTGTTTGAGGCTGGATTTGAATTCAGGTTCTCCTGACTCCAGGCCCAGTACTCTATCCACTGTACCACCTAGCTTCTTCTAATATAAAACATAGAATGCCTGTGTGGGACAGCATCTTAGAGTTCATCAACTGAAAAAAAGGGTACATTGACCCTCATTTTGCAACTGGATAAACCAACACTCAGAGAGAACAAGTGACTTGCCCATGGCCACACAGCCCATGAGTGACAGAGCCAGGTACCCTCTTAATTTTCTATGGCACTCTCTCCTAAGCCATGAGGACACTTACTTTGAATATTTTCCTCAGGCTCCTAAAATCCTAGAATCTTAGAATTGGAAAGGCTCCTAGAGGGCATCTAATCTTTGCTTCTTGGAATGATAGTAACTCTTTGGACTTATAAGTGTAATACAGTGGAACTTTTTACAAATGCATATTTATTCCAAAAGGTAAAATCACAAACATACAAACATACTCCTCCCAACACATGTGAGACAAAGTGCCTTTCTCCTCCTGTACCACCTCAGTCCCTGGGAAGGGGAAAAGGATTATGTTCATAGCTTAGCTTCATTACCACAGAGCACAGTCTCAGTTCCAAGCCCAAAGCAGGGCCCAAGTCCCAGGCATTCTGGCTTCTCAGGACTTCCATGTTCGCCTAACTGGCTGCACATCCAGCCTGCAATCCTAGCTCCAGGGTCACCATGGCTCAAACTCCTACCTAGTGGGGATCATCTATGATACCTGAAACTGAGGACAAACAACACAGAACAGACACATACACCCCCAGGTCCATTTCCTGGAGCTAGGATAAAAGAAAAGTAAGCAGGAAGAAGGTAAGTCCATCCCCCATCATCCTTTTAGTTCGTGATATCTACCTCTTGAAAAAAGCATAGAAAAAAAGCACACAAAGATGGCTAAAAAAGGCTTTTGAAAAGTGGAAGCCCAGATAGGACAAATAACTCAGTTTTACCAGTTTTAAAGATGCAGACAACCAATCAAAGAAGGCTGCCCTACTCATGTGGGACATGGAAAGCTCCATGGTAGGCAAACTGAGCATGCTCAAAAGGCTCTTCAGAAAAGCCTGGACCATGTAAGTCAACAGATAAGGGCTAAGAAATGGACACTGCAATTCTGATAAATGCATTTTTCTCCCCAAGAAAATAATCAAGGGAACAAAACAAACATAAGAGATATCTTGCAAGTAGAATGAGATGAATGTTGATGCCACAGGAAAATGGTATCTTTGAATTGCTGTGTTAACAGCACATTCCCTTCAAAATTCTATCAAAAATATTATTTTATTCATCCTCACCGTCTACCTGTTTCATGAAAGGTAACAGTAAGTACTCTTTTATTTGTTCTTATCTTAGGAATGTAAATTATTGAGTTGGAAGAGATTTTAGAGGCCATCCAGTCCAGCCCTTGAATTTTACAGATGAAGAAACTAAGGCCCAAGGTCAAGTGACATACCCACATTCATATAGCCAGTAAGTGGTGGAGCTGGAATTGCCAATGAAGAAACTGGGGGTGCAGAGATATGATATAAGTTAACCTTAAATCTGGGCAGACTAAGTTTTTGAGATCAGTTACAGTAAAAAATTATCTCAAAGTTTGTCTGGTCTAAATGTTTAACTTGTTTGTCTGGAAGATAACAGCAATTTTTTTTTTGTCACAGAATAGACTGAATGGACCAGTGGTTTCAGCCTCTTATAGATACAAGTTGGGCTAGCACTGCTTCCTTAATCCCTGGCTTGATCAGGCATGATTAGCCCCAGCTGATGCAGGACAGTAGTTTACAAGTCACTTCTGTGCTCCCTGCATTGGAAAGTTTCACAAGATCACAAGCTAGGAGAGTTGTTATCAGTTTGGTCCCACCACTGGCAAGTTGGAACTGGATAGTAGCAAAAACCTGTCCATTTGAGAATTATGCACAGTAAACCTGCCTGGAAGGAGATGGTGAGTAAGCCCTCCCTGAGATGGGGTTACTAAGGAAACTACTCCACTCCCTTTGTCTATCCACCCTGAGAACAGCTATCTGGAGTCTGTCTTTCAGAGAGTACAGGTCTCAACATAGCAGCTAAAGAAAACAAAGTGGAAAACTCATAAAAATGACAAACGGTCAACATTGCGGCCCTATGGAGCATTCCAAGAATGATTTTTAACTCTTTGGGAGGCCATTTGGGAGAGAAGAGGGAGAATGTGAGGCCCTGGTGCATGATTCATCTCCAAGGGTTAGACTAAGGTGTCCATGTTCTCTCTGTTGCTTAAAATAGACCACAAAAGGATTATTTAACCAGTATATCTTTCCAATGCACTCTCAGTGACTATGTCATGTAGCATATATCTCTCTCAGACTCTCTTTGCTGGGGCACCTTGTGATTTCAGTCTTAGACCCCAGGGACAAGGCTGGAGATGGACAAGAAAGCTGGCTGAGAACTTTTCATTTTATATTTTTAATATGCATTTGAAGTGTGCATCCCAGCTTGCTTTCCACTACCCAGGAGACCTCTTCCATTCTCTCTGCCTGGTAAGCCCTTAGGGAGGGGACCAAGATACTCGGGTAGGAAGATCATGGACTCTACAGAGGCCAGTATAGGGAGCCCAAGATGTAAAAAGAGAAAAGCCCCACGATGAGGTCTTTTCTCTCTGCACCAGTTCTTTGCTCCCTCTTCCTTATGACTCCACTCAAGCCTAGCAGAAGTCTGGTGTAAAATTAAGATTTTCCTAATTCACAAATCGCAATGTTTCCTGGATTATAGCACTCCATACAATAAGGGCACAATACAAGAAGACTGATAATTACAAAGCTAGGAGACACTCATCCCTTCGAAAACCAGTTTTATAGAGGATTCCTCCTGTAAATAGTTTTGAACTTGGGAAGAAAACAGTTAAGAGGAAAAGCAATTCATTTTGGAGTATTTTCTATCTTCATCACACTGATATTGAGCAATAAGAATGGCTTAGAGATATTGGTGAGGGGTAAGGATACAGCTCAAATACCAAAGGATGAGAACAGAACCGGTGAGCTATAAAATACTGGTGTTGAAGGTCAGTGGAACTGAATATTCCTGAGAGTCACTGTTGGAAAAGGGCATGTGCAGGGAAGCCAGGGAAAAGACACCGGAGAGGAACACCAATGATGCTAAAACTAATTGGTGTCCCAACCTCACAGTTTGGAAGTCCTGGCAAAGTTTCGAAGAAACTACCTAGTCTAGGCTTCCCCTGAAATTCAAAAAGTTCACCCTTTCTCAGAAATGTCTCCATTTGTCCAATGCTACGTTCACTTTCTTCATCAGAGAACAGCTTCACCAACTCTCATTCAGTTTGTGGGCCAGTAGGGCCTCTGAGTCTGTTTCTGCAGCCTTGATGCATAGCTATTATTTATCTACAATATTAATTCTTGGTTAGAATTGCATTCAACCACTTTGGGGAATCAATTCTATTCAATAAACATTTATTAAACACCTATTATGTGTCAGGCACAGAACTAAGTGGTGGGGATACAAAAAGAGGCAAAACACAGTCCCTGACCTCAAGGAGCCTACAGTCTAATAGGAGAAACCACATGCAAACAGATACACACAAAACAAGCTATATATAGGATAAAAAGGAAATAATTAATAGAGAGAAGGCACTGGAATCAAGGAGCTGGGGAAAGCTTCCTGGAGGATGTGAGACTTTAGATGGAACTTAAAAGAAGCCTGGGAGGCACTAGCCAAAGAGTAGGAAGAAGAGCATTCCAGGCACAGAGGACAGCCAGAGAGAATGCTGAAAGCTGAGAAATGGAGTGTCTTGTTCATGAAATCGCTAAGAGGTCAGTGTCACTGGATCGAAGATTACATGTTGAAGAGTAAGATGTAAAAAGACTGGAAAGATAGGAGGGGCTAGGTTATGAAGGGCATTGAATGCCAAACAGAACATTTTGTATTTGATCCTGGAGGCAATAGAAAGCCAGTGGAATTTATTGAGTAGGTGGGTGATATGATCAGATCCACTTCTTAGAAAAATTACTTTAGTGACTAAATGGATAATAAATTGGGGTGGAGAGAGATTTGAGGCAGACAGACCTACCAAAAAGATATTGCAATAATCCAGGTGTGAAGTGATGAGGATCTGCACTAGAATGGTGGCAGTGGCAGAGGAAAGAAGGGGATGTACTCAAGAAATATTGCAAAAGTGAAATCAACAGGCCCTGGCAACTCCTTGGATATGGGGGGTTAGAGATAGTGAAGAATCCAGGTTGACTTCTAGGTTGGAAGCCTGAGGGTCTAGGAGGATAGTGTTGCCTTCTACAATAACAGGGAAAATAAGAGGAAGGGAGGGTTTAGGGAGAAAGATGAGTTCTGTTTTTTTACATACTGAGTTTAAGATGTCTATTGGACATTCATTTTGAGATATCTGAAAGGCAGTTGGAGATGCTATATTGGAGGTCAGCAGAGAATTGGGGGCAGAATAGGTAAATTTAAGAAACATCAGCATAGAGATGGTTTTAAATGCATGGGAGCTGATGAAAGCACTGAGTTAAGTAGTGTAGAAAGAAAAGAAAAGAGGGCCTAGGACAAAACTCTGAGGGACATATACAGTTAGAGGGTGGGAGCTAGAGGAGGATCCGGTAAAGGAGACAGAAAAGAAGTGGTTGCATAGGTTGGACCAGAACCAGGAGAGTGTGATGTCCTGAAAACCTAGAGAGAACAGAGTTATCAGGGAGGAGAGAGTGATCAACAGTGTTGAAGTTTACAGAGAGATCCAGGAAAATGAGAATTGAAAAAAGGCCATTGGATTTAGCCTTTTTTGAACTAAGAGATCATTAGTAACTGTTGAGAGAGCAGTTTTTGGTAGAACGATAAGGTCAGAAGCTAGCAATAGATGGAGTTTTTAATTCTAGTTATTTCTTTTTGAACTCTACCCCAAACATCCAAAATGTTTCCATATCACCCCCAGTAAATGCATCCACAGATTTAGTATTTAACTGTATGCACAAGATGATTTCCAGGAATTCTGGGGGGAAATGGAATTCACTCAAATAATTTTTGGAGGAAATGGATAAAGAGGAAGTTGGGCTAAATTTTGTATTTTTCCATTTATTTTGGCATCACTTAGAAACAACCTTAAAGAGATCACTCAGTCCTTCATCCAGGTCACCAATAAATTAGGTTGGCCTCTAAACTCATTCTACAAGGCATCAACTTTTCAGTAAATCAAGTGTTTATTGAGCCCTGGCTGTGTGTGCAGACCTCTTCAGAGTACTGAAATAAACTGACATTGAACCACTAAGCAAAACTAATCTTAAAAGTTAAAACATTGGGATGACCCCAATAAGATGGAATTTAATATAAATAAATTTTTTAAATGTGCTTTATAAGCACATAATGGGTGGGAGGGAGAGCTGGGGAGCAAAGCACAAACTCTGTTCTTTTCAAGTTATATCTGAAGTATTGTGTTCAGTCCTGAACATTATGAAGGATCTTGATGAGAACTAGAACATGAATTAGAAAATGACTTAAAAAAACCCTGCAGTATATGTATGTGACAGAAATGATGAACATGAAGAACATTATTTATATGTATATGTACATGTATGTACACATGTGCATGTGCAGATATATGAAGGCTTTTATGAACTGATACAAAGTGAAGTAAGCAGAATCAGGAAAACAACATATATGACTATAACAATGTAGGTGGAAAGAACATAAAAAAATGAAACCAAACACTTTGTAATCATAATGACCAAACACTGCTCAAAAGAAGAGATGAAAAGAATGTCCCTCCTTCTCTTTTTTGCTGAAGTGTGGAACTGAGTATGGAGCAGGACATTAACTGTCCACATAGGTTGATAATTTGTTTAGTTTTTCTGACCTGCTTTTTTTCATTTTTCTATTCTTTATTATATGATGACTCTATGTCTGAGGAATGGGAAGGATATATTAAGAAATGAAAGTGATAGAAAAACAAAAGATAACAATAATTTTTTTAATCACAAAAATGTAAAGTGAAGGACATTGATATAGTGAAGAGCATGAGGCACAGGTAGTAAGCAGATGATGAGAGGCATTAGGAGCAATCAGAATAATAACAAAAGGGTAAGTTGAAAGAATTGGGTGGGTTTAGCCTGGAGAAGAGAAGCCTTGGTGAGGGAGATATGTGACATGACAGTTATCTTCATGTATTTGAAGGGCTGTCGTTCAGAAGAATTTGATTTCTTTTACTTGGTCCTAGAAGACAAAATAAGATCATGAAAGAAAGTTACAGATGGATAAATTTTGTCTTGATGTAAGGAAAAATTCTAACAATTAGAGCAGTCTCAAAATAGAATTGACTGCCATGGGAAAGAATAGGTTTCCTCTTACTGGAGGTCATTGAATGGTGATTCCTGTATAGATGTGGATAGTCAGAGATAACTTCTGAGTTTCCTTCACACTCTAAGGTTTTGTGATTCTGGGAGCATGAGGCTGAGTAGGTTTGGGGACTCGGACAAAGAAATTTACTATTTATATGGAAGTCCAAGCTGTTGATGGGGTAAAAATAAAAAAAAAACCTTTGGGAATGTGTAGATTAAATCAAGATGAGATATATTGCACTGGGGAGAAGGCCATTACCCTAGAACTGATGTGTTGGTTTGAGAGGCTCCTGCCTGTCAAAGAGACACACATCTGGAAGGGGGAATTTTGGCAAGAGGGCAATTGAGACATGTGCATGAAATCTGGTTTGGATGAAACGTACCCAGGGACTTTAAGGAGCCAAGAACAAACCCCAAGAGGTTCCTTTAAATATAGTCAAGACATAGATTTTACCTCCTCTCTCCCTAGCCCACATCTTGTACATAGTCATTTGTAACTCTCCAGGGTGCTTCTAATTGAATATCTTTGCCTTGAAGAAGCAGGCTTACATCACATTTGTAAAAGTTTCCAGTCAGGGAATTGGAGGCCCTGTTGGGCCTTGCTGAGATGAGATCCCTCCTACTCCTACAAACTTAAAGTGCTATTCAGTATAGTCTCTCTTGTGTTGGCTTGAGAGATTTCCCATTGCTATCTCTAGTTGATCCAAGAGATCAGAGATGGAATAACATACATTGAATTCTCCCAACCAGGGACCAAGTGTCATGTTGGGTCCCTGCATGGGAGGAGGAGAATGTTAATCTGTCTCTACTAGTCAGGCAGCAGGTGGCACAATGGGACAGATCATTAAGCCTGGAGTCAGAAAGAGCTGAGTTCAAATCCAGCCTCAGATATTTACTAGCTCTATGACCCTGGGCAAATTACTTAACTTCTCTCCTCAACTTTAAAATGGGAATAATAATAACACCTACCTACCAAGTTGTTGTAATGATTAAGTAAGACAATATTTATAAAGTGATTAGCACAGTGCTCAGCAAGTAGTAGATGTTTAATGCTTATTTCCTTCCTTCCTTCCTTCCTTCCTTCCTTCCTTCCTTCCTTCCTTCCTTCCCTCCTTCCTTCCTTCCCTCCTTCCTTTCTTCTTCTATAAATAAATTGTGAGATCCTTGAGGGTGGGGATCACACACATCTTCCTTCACTTATATGTCTCACAGTACACAATAGCAGTATTGAATTTAGAGTCAGAGCTTCTAGGTTCAAATCTCGGTTCTGATAGTTGTGAAGCCCTGAGCAAGTCATTTAACATTTTGGGGCTCCAATTTCCATGTCTGCAAAGTGGGAAGATTGTTCTAAGTCATCTCTAAAGCCCCTTCTAGTATTTAATCCACAGGCTTGCACAGGATTAAACACACAGAGAAGCCTACTGGTTGGTTGATTGATGGGTTGATTAAAAGGACAGACCCTCATTAAATGAAAAGTGGATATTTATTTGAAGGCAGCATTGACATCATAGGTATCACTGTGAGTTGGTGGGATGTTACTCATGAATGGAATATGGTACTAAAAAGGTGTGTCTTGTTCAAAAAGAGTTGAATAGATAAAAGGGATAACAAAGTAGTGAATATTATAATGTGTGTAATACTATAGTATTTACAACATATACATATAGAATATATACATATATATATATAAAATATATATTAGAAAAATATACTAATGCAAGTATATCCACGAACTCAAAGGGGAAAATATGAGAGGGAAGAATTTGGATAAGAATCAATATAAAAACAAAACACTCTAGTTGCAATATTTTATAGACTACCTGGACAGAAGGAGGAATTAGATAAGGAATTTGGGAAATAGATTATAAACTATATAGTTTATATATCTATTATATATAATATAATAACTACATATGATATTTTAGTGATGAGGGACTTCAACTATCTTGACATCTGCTGAAGCTGTCCCAGCCAAAATGGCAATTAATAAATTCACTATTCACTATAATGATAATTTCATTCTTTAAAAGGTCAAAGAAGTAACAACAGAAACTGCTACTTGGGATCAGATTCTGACCAACCAGGTAAAACTGGTTTCTGAAATAGAAATGATGGGAAATTGTGGGTGTGAGTAACTAGTCCATCATAGAAGTCATGTTAGAGAAGGAGAAGAAAGTTGGTGTCATCTGATGCACACCCTAGATTTGGGGAGAGAAGATTTCAGAGACTTCATCAAAAGGAGAGATAGGATAAGCCCAAGAAGCCAAATGAAATTATGAAGACACAATCAGAAAGGATAATAAGGAGGAGAGTGATGTGTCTGCACATCAACAAACTCAGAATTTAAATAAAACCCATATAAAAGTCTAAGGTCAGCTATATGTGAGCTGATAAACACAGAAGAATAGCATGTCCTTTAAGAACGTTGTCAGGAGTGTTAGAACCCAGAATGAGATAGAGTTGGCAATGAATACCAAGGGAAAAAACAGGTTTTCTTTAGTTATGTTGGGGGACAGAGGAAAATTAAATAAGAATAAAACTACTATTTTGGGCACATGAGATAATGATAATAAGCAATGACCAAAAAAAAAAGATACTCAAATTCTATTTTCACTTCTGTTTCTCATCAAGAAAGAATGATCTTTGGATTAGGAAAGATAGAGGAAAAGAAGGTTAAGAGGAAAAATAAGGAGATAGTAAGATATTACTTAACTGCCTTCAATGATTGAAGAACCTGGAATATATGAACTTAAGATACTGAAGGACAAGTACATACAATAACATGATAATAATAACTAACATTTACGTAGGGCCTACAGGCACTGTGCTAAGCACTTTATATATGTTATCTCATTTTATTCTCACAACACCTCTGGGAGGTAGATATTATAATCTCCATTTTACAGATGAGGAAACCAAAGCAAAGCAAAGGTAAGTGATTTTGCTCAAGGTCATACACCTAGTAATTGTTTGAAGGTGGATTTGAGCTCAGGTCTTTTGATTCCAAACTTGACACCCTATTTACTGTGACATACCTAGCTGCCTCTATGATTGATTGTTAAGCCACTACCAATGATCTTTGAAAGTTTACAGAGACCTGAGAATGTGCTTCAGAACTTGAAAGGCCAAACATTATCCTGATTTTCAGGGAAGAAAGTGAAGTCTTCAAAGTAAAGAGCTGATCTTCTATTCCACCACTGTCCCCCTCATCAAATTCTAGAATACATTTGTAACAAACACCTGTTCCACATCATTCAAGAGATGGTTTGTGGACATTTAGAAATAGAAGCATTGATCACCAAAAGATAGCACAGCTTCATCAAGAATACATCATCCCAGATTGAACTCATTTCCTTTTTTTTTTTTTAACAGGGTAACTAAACTGGTAGATAAAGGATAATGAAATAGACGTAACATACTTGATTTTAGCAAACCATTTGACAAAACAAAAAATTAGCCATTTGACAAAATAAAAAACACAAGATGAAGGAGGCATGTCTAGACAAGATCCCAAGGTTTTGTGGACTGCAGATTCAGTAGGAATTAAAATGTGACAATCCATTTTTACATTTACACAATTCTTACTACATGTAAGATATTGTGATAAGTTCGGGGTGCACAAAAGAAAAAAAAGCAGACCATGCCCTAAATGGCACATTATACAAGATCATGTTATAAAAGGCATAAGGCTCTTAATGAAGGAGTCACACTTCACTGTATTGTACCATGGTCAGGCTACAGTTGGATTCTTGTGTTCCATTCAGTTCTAGTAACTAAATTTTAGGATATTGACAAAGTTGAGCACACACAGAGATTTTAATTAAGGAATATCAGTTGAAGGAAATGGGCATATTTAAAAAAAAGACAACTGAAGGGAGACATGATAGCTGTCTTCAAGTATTTGAAGAGACATCATATGGAAGACAGATCTACATTTGCCCATATGTTATCTAACATTTTTATTAATGACTCAAATAAAGTACATGCTTATCAGATTTGCCAATGACAGAAAACCAGTAAATAATAAACACAGAATAACAGAGTCAGGATTAAAAGAACAAACAAACCTTGACAGACTAGAATATTGGGTTAAATCAATTAAGATCAGGGTTCATTAGAATATATGCAAAATTTTGTAGTTGAGTTAAAAAAAATCAATTTAACAAGTACAAGATGGGAGGAAAAATATCTGGACTGCAGTTCACCTGAAGGGCTTAGTGGACTACAGGCTCAATATAAGTCAGTGGTGCCATAAGGCATCCAAGAAAAAAAAGCACAAAATTAGGTCACATGAAGAGGGTCCTAACATCCAGGAATAAGGAGGTCACATAATCCTGCTGGTAGGATCACAGCCGGTGTATTTTCTTCAGTTCTATGTACCACATTTTACAAAAGACATTAATAACCTATAGAGGTTTCAGTGAAGGACCACCAGGATTGTAAGTAGCCTCAAGTTCTTGACATATTATAATAAGCGGAAGCAACTGTGCCTGTTTATCTGGAAATGAAAACATTTTGCTCTCTTCAAGTATTAGTAGGACTCTGATAAGTAAGATTTCCGTATCAGAGTCCTGAGACTCTGATATAGAACCTCTGATGCAGAAGAGGGATTAGATTTGTTCAGCTCAGCCTGAAGGAATAAAGTTAGGGACAATGGATGAAAGTTGCAAAGAGATAAATTTAGGCAAAATGGGGGGAAATTTTGTAACAGAGGGATCCTAAAGTGGTCACCTGGAAAAGTAGTGTTTGCCCTTACTTGAAGTCATCCAGAAAAGACCAGATAACCACTTTGTAAATTTCGTTTAATTAATTTTTAATAACAAAGTCAACTTTTCTTCCTTCTCATTCCAATCCTTTAATTTTTTGGGGGAAAACCTTACAATGAATATGCATAGTCAATCAAAACAAATTCCTATATTAGCTATATATACATATATATATATATACATATGTATATATATATATATATATATATATATATATATATATATATATATGTAGAGAGAGAGAGAGAGAGAGAGAGAGAGAGAGAGAGAGAGAGAGATGGCTAATACAGGAATTTGTTTTGATTGACTATATATGTATTTTATATATATATGTATGCATATATATTATATGTATATACATACATTATATGTATATATACACATATTATATGTGTTATATACTATAATGTATACATATATTAATACACACACATATAGATATAGAGATATATTTCTGTATCCTGAGTCCATCACTGCTCAATCAGGAGGTCAGTAACATGCTTCCTCATTGGTCTTTTGGAATCATGGTGGTCATTCCATTGATCAGATTTCTTAAGTCTTTCAAAGTTGTTATTTTTTATGGTGTTACTGTTATTATTTAAATTTTTCTCTTTATTATGATCACTTCATTCTGCACTGGGCCATACAAGTCTTTCCAGGTTTCAATAAAATAGTCTCTTTCATTATTTCTTATTATATATTCCATCATATTCATCATAAAATTCATATAAAGTTTGAATTATATTCCATTATATTCATATACAATAATTTATTCAGCCATTCTTCAACTAATAGGCACCCCTTCATTTCCAGCTCTTTACTACTACTACTAATATGAAAAAGAGCTGCTATAAATATTTTTGCATATATATATATATACTATATGTGTATATATATATATACATATATATATATATATACTATATGTATATACATATATATTTGGGTATAAATATTTGGGTCTTTTTCTTTCTTCTTTGATCTCTTTGGGGATATAGGTCTATTAATGGTATTGTATGGTCAAAGCGTATTCAATTTAATGAATTTGAGGGCATAGTTTAAATTGTTTTTCAAAATGGCTGTACCAATTCACAGCTTTACCAACAGCACATCAATGTGCCTATTTCCCTACAGCCCTTTCAACATTTATCATTTTCCCTTTTTTGTCAACTTTGCTAATTTGATAGACTTACAGTAGAATATCAAAGTTGCTTTAATTTCTATTTCTCTCATTATTACTGATTTGGACAGCATTTTGTACGACTATTGATAACTTGGATATATTCCTTTGAAAATTACTTGTTCATATCCTTTGTTGAATGTTGAATGGGGAATGGGTCTTATTCTCAGAAATGTGTAGAAGTTCTTTTGATATCTTGGATATGAGACTTTTATCAGCTAAACTTGCTGCAAATATTTCCTCCCCCTCACCCCAGTTATCTACTTTGCTTCTAATTTTGCCTGCATTGGTTTTGTTTTTGCAAAACCTTTTCTTTTTAATTTTATGTAACTACAATTGTCTATTTTGTCTTTTGTGGCCTTCTCTATCCCTTGTTTAGTCATAGACTCCTCCTCTATCTATATATATCAGAAAAGTTACTTATTCCTTGTTCCTTTATAATGTCACTTTTCAATGCTGGATGATCACTTGTAAAGTACATAGTTTACATGGCTTTAGGTGCAAGGAATATTATAGGCCATCTAATACAACTCCCTCATTTTACAGGTGAGGAAATTGAGGTGCAGGGAAGTTAAGGAAAGCTAGGTTTAGAACTCAGGTCTCAGGACTCCAAGCTCCTCACTCTTTATTTTCACTGCATGGTCCTACCTCTCACAATGTAGAGAGAATTATTTTTTTTTCAGTTTCAGGTTACACTGGATAGCTACTGAGGTCCTTTCCATCTTTAGATTTTGTGATTCTGTGAACATTGGGAAGAAACGTATTTGTCTGTTCTCTCAGTGCTCGCTGTATAAGACAGGAGGTCTGGGTAACTGAATTTTAGAGCTGAGGAAGTGTTTGATGAGGTTGAGAGAGAAAAACTATTGCCCTCAGATGGCAGAAGATAGGAGGGAAAGGAGATGAAAGGAAAAAGAGAAAAAAACTCCTGAGCTTATATGAAAGAAATCCCAGTTCAACCCCAAGGAGATAGAACAACTTTCTCTCATTTTAGGTGGTGCGAAGAGAAAATAGTGCAGGATGTTCAAAATCTCTCATTAGTCAGGAATACTCAGACTTGATGGCCTTCCTGTCATCCTGTCAGACATACCACCTCTTCACAATCTCTTGACATCTCGTTTTGCCCAGAAGCTGATGAAGTCTTCCTGCTTTCAGGGGACTGTGTATTTTGGTTTGCAGTGGCCAGAGACAAAAGGGATCAACTGGTGGGGGGTTTGGAGGGGCAGTGCATCACACAGATGAGCATCAAGGGCTCTTCACCCTATACCCATCAGAGTGAGCATAGTGTAGTGAATAAAGCACTTGACTTGGAGCCAGAGAGGCCTGAGTTCAAATCCTTCCTCAGATATTTACTAAGTGTGCCTTGATACCCATATACTGAACCTCCATGTCCAGCCCTAGCTAAATTTCTCCATCTCCATCTTTGTACAAACACCGTGGGCCCAGGAAAAAGTCCTGCATCTCACATCTCCCCCACTACCCAGTCATGGTCCTGAGTCACATAGGTTGTATTTCTTATGGACACTATCACTGTCAATCAGAATGAAGTCACAGAAGAGTCTTCCCTAGACTTGGCTAAAGGAGAGGAGGAGGGAGAGAGAGGTTCCTCACAGAACTCACTGAGACCTGCCTTTTATTAACCTTCTTTGATCATAACAGGTATAGATTCTTGCCAAAAGCTGCCTGGTGAACCCTGGAGTTTAATGTCCTGGTCCCCACCCCCCTGCTGGGGGTCTCTGGGGCACCTGCACAAGCCTGTGCTCTCTCTCCCTCTCTTTCTCTTTTGTTTCTAAATTCATTCCCATTGTTTCTGTTCATTTAGCATTTTTTCAGACAGGATCGGAGCGTACCTGACAACTGTCAGCCCTAGGTGTGGACAACTTTTCCTTGGTGACTTCCCCTTTTTCATTAGGTTTGACAATGCGTTTTTCCTAGATTAATAGTGTAGGGTGAGCCCAGGATATGAGATTCTTAGTGGTGACAAACTGCCAAGCCAGGGCGGCACAAGGAGGTTGTGATGTCGTGAAAAGCAGCCTTGCCATAGAAGCAGCCAATTGTTTGGGGAGCAGCTTGTGAAGCCAGCAGGCTCCCGTTATCTGTGGCTGGAATAGCTTCTTCTAGAGTGAGGACTGAGAGGCTGAGAGGCCTTCCCCCTGGTCCTGGTTGATGGGCCTCATGCATTCACTTGGAAAGGTCCACTTGTCCATCTTCTGATGAATTAAATCAAAGCGCAAAGATTGTCTAGTCTAAGACCCTCATTTTAAAGATGAGGAAAATGAGGCCCAGAGAGAGTATGATAGGAATACAATTGTTCCAGGTAGGCTCGGCTATTTTCTCCTTACAGGGGAAGAGATTTGTCCTTGATATTGAATTCATCAGAGGGACTAAGCCTGAGTGTATGGTGTGGGCCATACCATTTTTTAAACACATAAACACACATATATGCACTATATAAACATATCATATATGTAATTGTGTGTATATATGCATATTTGCTATATGCTGAGGACACAAAAACAAAATGTATACATTTATACATATGCATACGCACATATAAGTATACATACAAAACAAAAAATTACATTATGTATATATGTATATATTATGTATATATGCATATGTGCTACATTCTGGGGATGCAAAAACAAAAAAATTTAGAACTTTCTGCCTTCAAGAGGCTTGCATTCCATAGGTGGATAAAATTTGTACAACATAAACATAATAGTATTTTCAAAATATATAAAAAATAAATATAATGTAATTTTGGGTGGAGAAAGTCACTAGAAGCTGGAGGGATCAGAAAGGCTTCATACAGAAGGTAGCTTTTGAGTTAAGCTTGAAAAACAAGTAAGGATTCTAAGAAGCAGAGGTGAGGCAAGAGGGGAAGAGATGTGTCAAGATCTAATGATCAAGTGATCAACAGCTATTTATTAAGCAACTGCTATGTACCAAGCACTAAGCTAGGAGCTAAGGAGACAAATACAAAGGATGAAATAATCGTTACTCACAAAGAGTTCACTTTTTAATGAGAGACAACAAGCACACATATGACTATATACAACATAAATGTAAAAAAATGCATATGCACACAGTAGTTTTTATTTTGTTTATTTATTTATTATTAGTTTTCAACATTCATTTTTATAAGATTTTGAGTTCTACATTTTTCCTCCCTCCCTCCCCCCTCCCCCAAGGCAGTATGCAACTGATATAGGCTATACATGTACTAAATATTATTTATTAAATCAAATTAAATATTAAACATATTTCCACAGTAGTCATGTGGTGAAAGAAGAATCAGAACAAAAAGGAAAAAACCACAAGAAAGTAAAAACAAAAATCAAAAAAATAAAAGAGAAAGTAGCTTGCTTCATTTTGCGTTCAGGCTCCATAGTTCTTTCTCTGGATGTGCATAGCATTTTCCATCATTAGTCTTTTGGAATTGTCTTGCATCATTGCATTGTGAGAAGAGCTAAGTCTAACAAAGTTAGTCATTGCAGAATGTTGCTGTTACTGTGTACAGTGTTCTCCTGGTTCTGCTCACTTCACTCAGCATCAGTTCATACAAGTCTTTCCAGGTTTTTCTGAAGTCCACCTACTCACTATTTCTTATGGAACAGTAGTATTCTATTACATTCATATACCACAACTTTTTCAACTATTCCCCAGTTGATGAGCATCCCCTCAATTTCCAATTCTTAGCCAGAGCAAAAAGAACTACTATAAATATTTTTGTGCATGTGGGTCCTTTTCCCTTTTTTATGATCTCTTTGGGATAAAGACCTAGTAGTGGTATTGCTGGATCAAAAGGTATGCAGAGTGTTTTTTTGTTTGTTTGTTTGTTTGTTTTTGGTGAGGCAATTGGGATTAAGTGACTTGCCCAGAGTCACACAGCTAGTGTGTTTTATGTATCTGAGGCTAGATTTGAACTCAGGTCCTCCTGACTCCAGGGTTGCCCTGTCCACTGTGCCACCTAGCTGCCATAGGGTATGCACATTTTTATAGCATTTTAGGCATACTTCCAAATTGCTCTCCAGTATGGTTGGATCAGTTCACAACTCCACCAACAGTGCATTAGTGTTCCAATTTTCCCACATCTTCCACAACATTTATCATTTTCCTGTTTTGTCATGTTGGCCAGTCTGATAGGTCAAAGTTGTTTTAATTTGCATTTCTCTAATCAACAGTGATTTAGAACATTTTTTTTCATTTGACTATACATAGCTTTAATTTCTTCATCTGAAAACTACTTGTTCATATCCTTTGACCACTTGTCAATTGGGGAATGACTTGTATTCTTATAAATTTTACTCAGTTCTCTATAAATTTTGGAAATGAGGCCTTCATCAGAGACCCTGGCTATAAAAATTGCTTCTCAGCTTTCTGCTTCCCTTCTAATCTTGGCTGCATTGGCTTTGCTTGTGCAAAACTTTTCAATTTAATATAATCAAAATTATCCATTTTGCATTTCATTATGTTCTCTATCTCTTGTTTGGCCATAAACTCTTCCCTTCTCCATAGATCTGATAGGCAAACTATTTCTTGCTCTCCTAATTTGCTTATAGTTTCACCTTTTATGTCTAAATCATGTACCCATTTTGATCTTATCTTGGCATACAGTGCAAGATATTGGTCTATGACTAGTTTCTACTATATTCTCTTCTAGTTTTCCCAGCAGTTTTTGTCAAATAGTGAGTTCTTACCCCAGAAAATGGAGTCTTTGAGTTTATTAAACAGCAAATTACTATAGTCATTGATTATAGTCTTGATACACACAATAGTTAAATACAAAGTAGTTTGGGAAGGAAGGCACTAGCAGTTGGTGAGGAGGGAGATAAGGAAAGGAGTCATGCAGAAGATGATGCTTGAGCTGTATCTGAAAGGAAGAGAGACACTCAAGAGACCTATTAAGCTGGAAAGTCTTCAGCTACAGTCCTGGTGATGGACTTTGTCCGTGGCCTGAGGACAACAGTTCAGACAGGCCTGACCAATAGAATACCAGTCACCAGGTGATAAATGTTTTGAACTCAGCAACTAATTAACCTCATTGTGTAAAAAGGAGTACCTTCAACTGGAGTTATCATCTCCCAAAAGATTCAACTTGTGGCCCTGTGGGTATAAGTTGAGGGAGTAGTTCAGAGGAGACACTAGACATACATCTCTATTTTTCCCCTCTAATTTAATTGCAGTGGACTAATAGACTGAGCCATAAAACAAAGATGCATGTAAGAACACCAACTTATTAATCCAAAGCATATTGGGCCAGGCCACCAGCACTGCTTCTCTCTACCTGGGTGACGTTGAGCAAATCATTTCAAATTTCTGGGACTCAGTTCCCTTACCTGCAAAATGAGTGGGTTGGATTGCATGATCTCCAAAGTCCTTTGTAGCTCAATATCCTATGACTCTCTCCCTCCCCTAAGAAGGTTCACAGAATAAAATGAATGACATCAGTACTCTATGTATGTCACTCTGCATAAATGGCTCCCTTAGGTGGGTTGATTGACTGTTCCAAATGAAGACTGCCCCCCATCCCCACCCTGTGTATTTTTGTCACTAGATATAGCTTTCTGTAAGCTAACTCTTGAGAAGAAACTCCAGACCTATCTGTTCTTCTAGTCTTCCTCTCTCCCTCTTCTCAGAATAAGAAAGTGCATGAACTTGGAGAAATCTCTTCAAATGCAAACAAAGCCAGCACATTTTGCCATGGAAATCAATAATACCTGCTCCCCCACCCTTTAAATTAGAGCTATTATCACAGATGATGATCTCACATTAACTCTGGCCTGCCAGGAGAGCAGCTGCCTTTGACACTCTCAGCAAGTGCAGACCTCCAACCCAACTGGGGAAATCTTGAGTCCTCCCATCCAAAGGTTAATGAGCTATTTTTACTTCTGGTTAAAGACTAGATCAGATGGGGTCACTGGGGGATGCTTAGAAAGTTTAGAACACAAAGCACTTAACGAATATAGGAAAGGCACAGAAGGCTGTGGAAGACAAAAGAGAGGTAATGAAAGCAGAATCAATAGAAAGAAAACACTATTTCTGCAGTTTCTGAAATTATGGGGTTTATTTTTTTTCTCCTTGAAATTTCTCTCTTAAAATCTAGGTGGTGTTCTCCGCCCTGCATCTATAAGCTGGTAGAAGAGGTTGTGAGATTAGATGTGCTGTCTTCCAAGTTGCCCATGTGAATCCAAGAACACATCATACCTTTAAAGGCATGATTTGCTGGAGTCCCATGAAGAGAAAACCTCAAACTCATTCCTAGGTCCAGGCTCCCAATCATTGGGCCAGAACTTTGATGGGTACTATCAGAAAAGCCATTGTTCCTCTCTCCTTCTAAAATTTCCCAAGTTAGTTGTTGTGTCCACAATCAATGTGCCAAGAAAGAGAGCTATCAATCACTGAATTAATCAATAAGTCTTCATTGAATACTGACTATGTGAAAAATACAGTGAGGGATTTCTTTTTCTTGAAAAAGGGAAAAACACATTTCCTGACATTAAGGAATTCTCAACCTTGGGAAGATTATGCTCCTAGAATCATGAGATGATGAAAGGGATCTCAGAAGGCCATACAGTGCATCTCATACATAAACACACATGAAACGTCTAGAAAATGTGTAAGTTCTATGAAGACAGGACAAATGTTAGGTACACCATGACTAAGAAGACAATAAGCTTGGAAAATGAAAATATAGAGATGAATAATAGTTTGCCCGATCCTTCCCAGTCACGACATTTTTTTTTTTGCACCTGAGATATTGGATTCATCGAAATTTAAGACAGAGCCAGAAAGGACCTTTAAAAAGCATCTAGTCTGACCTTTTCACTTTACCAATAAAAAAAAATGGAGGCCCTGGAAAGGAAATGATTTGTCCAGGGTCACATAGTGGGTTCCTGAAAAGATCAGAACTAACTACCAGTCTAAAAAAAAAGTCTCTTTTCTAATTATGACCATTCATCATTTAGGAAGCACCCATATAATGGCTAAAATATTTAATTGTTCTTCTAGTGCCTGGAATGGTTTGATTTTTCAACATGCCCATTGTCTCTTTATTTTTAAGTGATCTATGACCTCATCAGTATTGATTTTGTTCCAATGTACTGATCACAATGTAAATATACCTTCTAATATTGTTTAATTCTTATCCAGGTCTTCCTATAAATGCAGAATAAATGATCCACCAAAGAGAGTCTGTTTTCAGACTAGCGGTATAGCAGTTGGATTGTCCATTTTCCCTCACTGACATTCAATGATTGGCCTACATTTTTTGAGGTGATATACTTCTTATATTCTATCTATTATGCCACTTTTTGCACACAAGTTTAATTGAGTACTGAAGGTGTGTGCTTTCATGTGAGTGTGGTATAAGAGTCAGTGAGCTAGTATTTATTATGTGCCTACAATGTGCCGTGTGTGCTTGTTGGTGTGTGTGTGTGTGTGTGTGTGTGTGTGTGTGTGTATGTGTGTTAAAGTGAGAACAGTACTGTATATAAAGCCAAAATACTTGGATTCATATCTTGGCTAACTACTTTTATGACTCTGGGCAAGTGTCATTCAATCCTTCTAAGCCTCAGTTTTCTCATCTGTAAAATGAGGGGATTGAAATGGAAGATTTCTAACATCCCTTCCATCTCTAGTCTGTGATACAGTGGACCCCACTGGTCTTCTTTTAAATTGAATTAGACTGTGAAGTTATGAGGGAGGGGGACAGTGGAGTCAGTGGAGATCATGTTCTTCTCCCCACCCCTCCAACCTCCTGACAACTAGCTGGGAGGAAGGAGTGCATTGTCATTGAGGATACTTGGGTACTACCTGGAGACTATCTTAAATCCAACCACAAAGGAGTCAAGTATCAAGACCTTGGGATGTTGTGAAGCTGAGAAGGACCCCTTGCACATATGGATTTCTTCCCTCTCTTTCACCTTTGCAGGAAAGGCTACAAATCAGAGTTAAGTGATATCAATTCTGAGAGAGGGAGGGCAGGAATTTAGGGATTTAGGAATGTCAGGAAATGGAATGACTGCTGGACCACCTCTGATGCTAATTATTTGTTTCACCTTGGGAAACTCATTTAACTTCTCCTGCACCTTGGTTTCCTCATAACTGTAATTGTTAGAACCATTCACCTGCCATCATTGATAAGATTGAAGTATATTCTTCAATCTTCGTCTCCAACTTCCATTACTCCGAGTCCTGCCTTCTAGGGCCAAGTAGAAGTCTAGTCCCTTTGCAACACTGGCAACCTTTCAAACACTTTAGATTTTCTTTTTCAAGTACTCCATGTATGACATGGTCTCCAGTCTTCTCACCATAATGGTCTCTCTATTCTGGACATGTGCAAATTTTTCACTGCCCATTCTAAAATATATTTCCCATAATGGAACATAATATTCCAGTGATTGTCTGACTGGGTCAAGAATAGGGTTCTTCTATCATCTACCTCTTCTGGACACAATGGCTCCTTTAATGAAGTCTAGGCTAGCATTAGCTTTTACTTGTTTGTTTGTTTCCATCAACTGAGCACCTTCTTTGTGCCAAGAACTGTGTTTGGCCTCAGGGATATAAAGATAAAAATGCAAAAATGAAATAGTCTTTGCCCTCCAGGAATGTCCACTTCATCAAGGGAAGCAACATGTGCTGGGGGGAGGGAAGAGAATAAGTATATATGAAGTTATGCCAAAGGAATAAAAGGGTGATGGGGAGGGAGTGTGGCTGGAGAGAAGATGCTGGCATCTTGGGAATTAGGAAAAGGGAAATGGTGAAGATAATACTTGAGCTGAGTCTTGAAGGAAACAAGGCATTTGAAGAAGCGGAGATAAAGAGAGAATTCATCCCAGGCAAGGGATGCACAGTTAGGAGATGAAGTGTCCTATATGAGGAACACCAAAAAGAAGGACAATTTGGCTGAACAGAAGAGTACATAAAGATGAATAATATATATATTAATGCAGGAAAAATAGATTAGAGTCTGGTTAAATACCAAAGGGAGTTTGATCCTAGAAGTAATAAGGAACCACTGGATTTTATTGAGTGTGGCAATGCCAGAGTCAGCTATGAGCAGAAGGAAAATCACTGTCACAGATGTATGGAGAAAGAGATTTAGAGTGGTGAGACAAATGGGATGGTGGTGGTGAATGCAATAGTCCAAGTGAGGGGTGAAAAATGGCTAAAATATGATGGTTGCTGTGCAAATAGAGAGAAAAGGACAAGTGGGAGAAGTTATGATATCCTAAATTTATAGCAGGAAGGGACCCTCAGGAGGGGTCATTTAGCCCACCCCTCTCAGTTTACAGATAAAAAAACTGAGATCAAGAGAGGGTGAGTGACTTGCTCAAGGTCATATAGGTAACTGGGTTTGTTAACTCAAATCAGCACACTCTCCAAGATAATGTAAAGGTAGAATCAACACAACTTGACTACTGATTGGATATGTGGATGAGGAAGAATGAGAAGTCAAAGATGACTTCACATGACACTATTAACTCATTTTGAGCTTGCATCCATCTCATATATCCCTTAGATACTGTCATCTCTATGGACTTTCTCAGATGATGGTTTAAATTATGGGGACTTTTAAAGGGAATTTACCTATGTATAATCACAGACAATAAAAGGAATGCAAATCAAAACAACCTTGAGGTTTCACCCCATACTTACCAAATTGTGAAAGACGACATAAGATGGGAACAGTTAATGTTGGAGGGTTATAGAAAGACATTTTTGAGAATGCATGGAGTGGAGCTATGGGTTAGTACAATTATTCTGGAAAACAATTTGGAATTTTACAAACAAATTGACTACAATGTCTTTACCTTTTAACCAAGAGATTCCAGTACCAGGCATATATATCAAAGGGATCACTGACAAAAAAGAAAGGTTCCATATAAACCAAAATATATGTCAGCAATTTTTTGTGGTAGCAAAGAAGACAGAAGATGCTCACAGAATAGGGAATGGCTCAACAAATTGTGGTACATGTATATAATTCAATATTATTGTACTATAAGAAATGAATAATGTAAGTACAGAGAAGTTAGAACAAAATTATATGAACTGATGCAAATTGAAACATCTAACAGAATAGTGTACACATTGGTTACAGTGATATAAATGGAAAGAAAGACAACCATAAAAAAGTCAAAATTGAATGTTGCAAAAGTGTAAAGTACAAGCTTGGACTCAAAGAAGAAATATCATAAGACAATCCATCCCATCCACACTCCACTCCTTTGCATAGGTGGGCACCCATGGGTGTAGAATGTTGCTTATTACACCAGGTTTTTTTTATGTGTTTATACATTTCAATTTTTTATCCTCTTTTTTATTCTTTGTTATGAGGTTGGCTCTCTTGGAGAGGTTGGGGAAGAGATAATGGGGAAAACATGGGTGACATAAAAAAAACCAGATGATAATGAAAAAAATTTCTTTTAAAAAGCTAAATTAGCCAACTAGGCTTACCTATCCACACCCAGTCAGAAAATTGGTAAATTCTTCTTATTAATTCAAATCTCCATTCATGTTCAGAGCAAGAAGCCTTACTAAAATAGTAAACATTAAATTGGAGTAGAAATGAATATTAAAGCAATGAATACATCAGCAGCTACATTCCCAAAAGAGCACCATGTTCTTCCCAAGCAGTCTAGGATGCCAGTTCCTTCAAACTCATGACCCCAGTAGTGAAGTTATGATATCAATCTCTGTCTGCAACCAAAGTGTACTTGATCCTGACTGGTCTAAGACTGAAGACTTCAGTAAGGGGCCAAGTCAGTGTCTCAAATAACTTGCTTCTTTTACTCCTATCTCCCAGTAAATGCCTAGTCTGCAACCTCAATTCTTTTCCCTGGTTCTTGTCATCTGGGTCATGTCTTCACCATCTTTTTTTGCAGAAATCAATTCTTCTTTTCTATAAGAATGGCCCTTCATGGCCTCAGTGGGAAAACAGCTCTAGTCATTTCACTAAGGGAAGGCAGGAGTCATCTTCTTCAGCTTTGGTGCGAAGAAGAATGTTTCCTCCCTCCACACTTGGATATGATAAGTATCTCTCTTCTTTTGAGCACAAAACAGGGAGGGGGAGTGAGGAAAGGGAGAATATACACAAAAAGTGCCTCCATGCTCCAAGTCATTGATTATACCCTCACATTTTTTTAACTGATACTCTTATCTAGACATGTCTATACTTGTGAAACAATGATGAAAGCTGGGACATCAGGTTTTATCTAATATCTTTCCTGAATCCAATGCAGCTATATTCACCTCTGGGCTTCTACTTCAAAAGAAGATTGCATTGGGGTGAAGTAGAAAGGAAACCAGGAAGGAAAAGAGGTTCTAAGAAAGGAGACATTTGAGAAACTGAAGAGAACATTCTAAACTTCACAACTGTGCAATGCCCAAGTGGACTCTTGGTCAAACCTGCTATCAAGTGTGGAAAGGATTGGGGAAACATTGAATAGGCTCACAGGCTTCATAGGCTTTTACTCCTTCTTCTGACTTAGCCTAACCCCTCTATTCATTCCTTCATGCAAATATTCAGTCTACCACTAATTCAACAAGCAGTTATTAAGTCTCTAATATATGTCAGACACTATATTGGGGATATAAACTCAAAAATGAAATAGTCCTTGTCCCCAAGAGATTTACATTCTCCTGGGGGGTGGAGACAGTGTTAAACAACATGTATATAAATAATTCAATTCAAAATATATAGGAAGTCATTTTAAGGGTGAAGACACTAAACTAAGGGGGTCAGGAAATGCCTAAGGAGGGAAGAGGCCACCTGGGATATCTCAACCCTTCCACATGACTTACTTCAACCTTACTACCCAATTTATCTTAGCCCCTCTGTCTGATTCACCCTAATCTTTTTATTAAAGACCTTGTCTATGTATCCTTCTTCTAAAGGACTAAATTTCAAAAAGGCTTTCTCAATTAACTGCGGAAACTTAAGTTCTCAGCAATTAAACTAACCAAATCCTCACCATTACCATGTTGAACTTTTGTCAACACGGCAGTATACTTTGGTAGTGCAGACATAGCTTCATTTTCATTACACTGCTTTCATCTTGGCTTTTTGTGGGGTTGAATTCCTTTAGAATGGGACTTTGGACCAGAGGAGAAGCAAATTGATCTGAGGAAGTTGTATCCAGTGTGGGAAAGCCAATGTCCTGGTACAGCTCAGAAGAAAGGGAGGGAGATTTCAGGGATTTGAGTCTCCTTGGAAACTCATAGGGGTGGAGACAGACAGGAGCACAGCTCAGCTGAAGGGTTAATTACCAGGGTCCCAAGTTCGGAGAGATTAACCAAACAAATGGAGTGGGGTGGTCAGAAAGGGAGAGTTTAGCTCCTGAGAGAAAATCACTCATGTCAAGGTTAATGTATACTGGTTACTGCTTCTGCCTAGGCCTTCTTTGTGTAATATTTCTATTCTTCATCTTTATTGCCCAGACTGGTTTTCATAAATTTTAGAAGTAGAGTATGAAGTTTATACTCCTGGAGATAGAAGGTTTGGGGTGGGGGGAATTCATGTGGCTGATACTTTTAGATCCTTTAGTAATTGTCTACACAATCAATAACTCATGTGAATGAAAAAAAAATACATTTAACTGATCATTTGACATGCAAGAAAAAAATTTGGTTATTTGGTTGGTTTTTTCACTTTTCAAAACTGTTGATGTCATGTAAATGCTATGTGCTTTTGCAGAAGGATGTCAGAAAAAGAACTCATTTTCCTCCTCTATAAAATTAGGAGATTGGACTAGTTGATATCTAAAGCTCCCTTCCAACTCTGACATTCGATGGTTCAATGATTCTATGTTGGCATAGAGGAAGGCTATATGAAGTCTTTAAAACTCCCATTTATGCTATACTCCAAAGTGAAATCTATAGAAAAAGACTATGAAAAGATGCTTAGAACAAATAAAGAGGAAATGTATTTATTATCTAATAAGCTAATAATCAGTGTAGATAGCCAGAGAAGGTTGTTCTGAATTATCTGGATAGATTATCTACCCTGAATCAGTTTGTTACTTTACTTGTGTCATGTAATTTTTGCCTATGCTTATAGGAATAGGCAGTATGGGATACTACTGGCTATCTTCATGATCAGTGAAGTGCCTCAGTTTCCTCAAGGCAGTCGTTAGTACCTTTGTCCCTTGAAGATATCTATAACATATTAAGATATATTTAGAGCCAGAGAGGAACTTGGCAGCCTTTAAGTTCAACCTCCTCATTTCACATATGAGGAAAACGAGGCACAGACAAGTTAAGGGGATTTCCCAAGGTCTTAAGTTCCTAAGGTAGGATATGAACCCAGGTTTTACTGATTTCAATTTCAGTATCCTATTTTCTATGTCAGGGCAGGTAGATGGTGCTGCAGATAGAACTTGGCCTAGAGTCAGGAAGACTGCTTTTCATGAGTTTAAATTCAGCCTCAGACATTTGCTAGCTGTGTGACCCTGGGCAAATCACTTAACTGTTTGTCTCATTTTTCTCATTTGTAAAATAAACTGGAGAAGGAAATGGCAAATCATGCCAGTATCTTTGCCAGGAAAACTCCAAAATGGTGTCATCAAGAGTCAGACAGGACTGAAAAAATGACTGAACAACAACGATTCTCTATGTCATGCAATCTCAAATATAAAATGTGAATGCATTTCAAGGAAGAATTTTTTTCTTCGTATTTGCAACCTCAGTGACTGGCACATAATAGGTTCGATCAATGCTTGCTAATTGATTGATTGATATACCTTATGATTTGAAAGATTATTCATTCCAACAACTTTGTGAGGCAGTCAGTATAAGATTTACAGTCCCCATTTTCCATACATGAAAACTGATGCTTTGAGTAGTTAAGTGATCCTCCTCTCAAGGTCACATTGCTAGTAAGTATTCCAGGAGGTCCAGCACATATTCTACAATGTCACTCTGTCTCTAACGTGTGAAATAAAGATGTATATGTCAAATGCTTTGATTTTCTTGAAGAAAGGCATTGCATCAATCCAAGACAATTACTTTGGAATCCTAAAGCTGGAAAGACATTCACTGGAGTGATTATCTTGTTCAGACCTCCATACTCAGGCTAGTTAATGTCTAAACAAGAGTGTCTATTTTCATCTGACATCTAATGATAATCTCTTCCTCCACCTTTCCACCCTTTCCACTTACTTGTATTGATGGTCAAAAATTCTTTCTTTCATTCTACCACAATTTTCTTCTGTTTTGATTTAAGCCCATTTCCTCTCATTTTAGCCTCTGTGAATATGGAGGAAAATGTGCTCAGGATCTTCCACTTAAACTTAAAGACATCAATATGTTGCTATCATTTTAATGCCCTAACAGTTATAATCCAGATGTCACAGGACAATATATTTAGAACTAGAAGGGACCCTAGAAGTCATCTAACACAGCCTTTTAATAGAATTACTTAATATTTACCAGCATTTCCCCAAAGGAGTTTCTTCCCCCCACCCCACTCCATCCCATGTTCACAACAGGGGAAATCCCAAGCCCTTCCTTCCTTCCTAATCATTAGGGTTTATCATTGACCTCCTTATGGCAGATTTCTGATCATGTAAAGGAATTAAAAAGTCCCATCCACAAGTGATTGGGGCCCCAAGGATTTCAAGTGGATTTCAGAAGACCATAAGCTACCATGTCCTTCACCACATCCTGCCCTCATGACCAGACACACACACACACACACACACACACACACACACACACACACGTATGTGTGTGTATATATATATGAATATGCACATATATATGTGTGTGTATATATATATATAAATATGCACATATATATGTGTATGTATATATATATATGCCCATATATATGTGTATGTGTATATGTATATATATATATATATATATATATATATATACATATATATATATATATATATATATATATTTGGTGAGGCAATTGGAGTTAAGTGACTTTGCCCAGAGTCACACAGCTAGTGAGTATTACGTGTCTGAGGCTGGATTTGAACTCAGATTTTCCTGACTCCAGGGCCAATGCTCTATCCACTGTACCACCTAGCTGCCCCTAGACATATTTTCAAAGAAGCTAAGTGGCATCATGTCTTTGTTGCATTTTTTTAACATGTTAAGGCAAAGTAAACCTCCTTTTCTTACCTTTTCAATGATTTTTGAATGTCTCATTTCATCCCGATACCAAACCTGAACTAAGAGCATGTTGGCACTAGAGCTACTCTCAATAAATCCCTTCATTTTATAGAAGAGGAAATTCCCAGAGAGGAAGGAAGAGGCAGACACGGAATTGGAAGCCGAGTCCTCTGATCAATTCAGCATGCTTTTCCCTGCCACATGCTGCCTTTTCTATGGGCTCAAGCCTCTGCCAGCCTCAGTTGGTCACCTCCTTCACTACCACAGGCCCATGACCCTGGATCTTCTGGATTTCTCCTCTAGCTTGTTCTGATAGTTATGGCATCTATAATGGAAATACATATAAACAGTATCTCAATCTAAAATCATTTGTTACAAATCAATCAAGGAGACTTCTGGGGGTGGAGCCAAGATTCACTGGGCCAAGTTCTCCCAACATTCCCCTCCAAACAACTTTAAAACAATGCCTCAAATGGAATTCTAAAGTGGCAGGTCAGAGTGAGACATTTTTCCAGCCCAAGATGACTTAGGAGGTCAGAAAGAGAAATCTGTGATGGGGAGAGGAGGCTGGCCCAAAGCCCACATGGATGAAACAGCAATGGTGCGATAGTTAGTAACAACAGAAGCAGCAGCAGCTTTGGAAGCCCTCAAGCCAGAAACAATAAGGGAATCTGGGAACCAGTAAGAAAGATTATAGGGTACCCCTTATGTTAGCACTGGATGCAGGACCAGATGCTATTTAGACCACCTTCTGGGTCATAGTTCAAGGACAGAGCAGAGCTCTTTCAGTCAGGAAGTGGGAGCCCTGAGGGGTAGCTATTTGGAAACTCCACTGCCTGTACCTACTTCTGGGTCATAGTTCAAAGGCAGACAGGAGAACTTTCAGTCAAGAAGGAGTGAAAGCCTTGATAGGCAGTATTACTTCTGACCCTAAGAGATCAGGGACCCTGAAGAACAGTATTATTTGTGGTCTCAAAGAAGGAGGGGCCCTGAGGAACAATACCAATTGAAATTCTAAGGGATCAGGGGCTCTTCCTGGGTCAAAAATAGCGAAGCATACCAAGAGAGCAATGACCACAACTTGCCCTAAGTCATACCACCTAGGAAGCACCAAAAACCTCCCAAACTCCTGAACTACCTATGAAAAAAATTGTAAAAAAATGAAAAAACAAAAAACCCCCAAAACCCTAAAGCTTGAACCAGAACCCCTCCCTATCATTATGAGAACAGGGCTCAACATTAATATAAAGTTCTAAATCAAGAAATAAGGTGGGAAAATGAGCAAACAACAGCAACAAAAAAGAACCTGACCATAAAAAGCTACTACAGTGACAGGGAAGATGAGACACAAATTCAGAAGATGACATTGAAGTAAAAACATCTACAAGCAAAGCTTTAAAGAAAAATGTGAATTGTACACAAGCCCAACAAGAATCACTGTAAGAGCTAAAAATGATTTTCATAATCAAATAAAAATGGTAGAGGAAAAGTTAGGTAAAGAAATATAAACAAAGGAAGAAAATTATGAAGACAATTAACAGCAAGGTAAAAGAAGCACAAAAAATATTGAAGAATGTAACATCTTAAAAAAAACAGAATTGGCTAAATAGGAAAAGAGATACAAAAGCTCACTGAAAAAAAATAATGCTTTATACTATCATGCTATAAGAAATATGAGCAGGATGCTCTCAGGAAAACCTGGAAAGACTTACATGAACTGATACAAAAATGAAATGAGCAGAACCAGGAGAATAGTAATACCAATATTGTATGATGATCTACTGTGAATAACTTAGCTATTCTCAGCAATACAATGGGCTCTGAAGGACTTATGATGAAAAGTGCTGTCCATCCCCAGATAAAGAATTGGTGAGTCTGAAGGGAGAGCAAAGATATTTTTTCTTTACTTTATTTTTCTTGGGCATTTTTTTGTCTGTGTTTTCTTTCACAGGATGACTTACATGGAAATGTGTTTTTGCATGACTACACATGTATAACCTAGGTCAAGCTGCTTGCCTTCTCAATTGTGTGGGGAGGGCAGGTAGGGAGAGAAATTTGGAACTCAAAATTTGAAACAAAGAATGTTAAAATCATGTTTTACATGTAATTGTGGAAAATGAAATATTAAATTAAGAAAATAATCCTTCAGAGTTAGAACTGGGCAAGTGAAAGTTAATGACTCCGTGACACATTAAAAAAAATAATAATAAAAACAAAGTCAAAAGAATGAAAAAAATAAAAGAAAAATGTGAACTATCTCATTGGGAAAACAACTGACCTGCAAAAAAGATGAAGAAGTGATCATTTAAGAATTTTTGGATCACCTAAAAGCCAGGGTCAAAAAAAAAAAGACTAGACATCATATTTTAAGAAATTATCCAGAAAAATTGGCATGATATCCTAGAACCAGAGAGTGCTAGAATCTGGTTTTATGGAAAAAATAATAAAATTTATAATATTGGTCAATTTGATTTAAAAAAAAAAAGAAAACCTAACTACTAGTATCAAAATGAAAAGGATGAATGTACCACCAATGAAGATGAAATTAAAACAATTATTAGAAGTTATTTTGCCCATATATATGCCAATTAAACTGACAATCTAAGTAAAATGGAATAATGTTTACAAAAATATAAACTACCTAGAGTAATAGAAGAGGAAATAGAATACCTAAATAATATTATCTTAGAAAAAGAAATTGAATGAGCTATCAACAAACTCCCTAAGATGAAATCCCCACACCAGATGGATTCACAAGTAAATTCTACCAAACATTTAAGGAACAATTAATCCCAATATTATATAAAGTATTTAAAAAGTAAGTGAAGAAGACCCATCAAATTCCTTTTACAACACAAATATGATTTTGATATCTAAGCCAGAAAGAGTAAAAAAGGAGAAAGAAAACTACAGACCAATTCCTTAATGAATATTGATGCAAAAAAATTTGAACAAAATGCTACCAAAGAGATTACAGCAATATATCACAAAGACCATACACTATGTCCAGGTGGGACTTAACAGGAATGCAGGTCTGGTTCAACATTAGGAAAACCCTCAGCATAATTGACCATAGCAATAACAAAAGTAACAAAAATTATATGATCACGTCAATAGGTATAGAAAAAGTCTTTAATGAAATACAGTATTCATTCCTATTAAAAACACTAGAAAGCATAGGAATCAATGGAGCCTTTCTTAAAATGAAAAGTAGTATCTATCTAAAATCGAGATCTAGCATTATCTGTAACGGGGATAAATATCAACTGTTCCTAATAAGATCAGGAGTGAAGTAAAGGTGTCTACCAATATCATTCAATATTGTGCTAGAAATGCTAGCAATAGCAATAAGTTAAGAAAAAGGAATTGAAGGAATAAAAATAGGCAACGAGGAAACAATTGCAAATGATACAATGATATACTTAGAGAATCAACTAAAAACAATTAACAGCTTTAGCAAAGTTGCAGGATACAAAATAAATCCGCATAAATCATAAGCATTTCCATATATTACCAACAAAACCTAGCAGGAAGAGGTAAAAAAAAATTCCATTAAAAAAAAAACCATAGACAATATAAAATACTTGGAAGTTTACCTGCTAAGACAAACCTAGGGATTATATGAACCCAAATAAAAAAACACTTTTCATACAAATGAAGACACATCTAAAAAATTGGAGAAATATTAATTGCTTGTGGGTAGACTGAGTCAATATAATAAAAATGACAATTCTATCTAAGTGTATTTACTTATTCAGTACCATACTAGTCAAAGTACCAAAGAACTATTTTATAGAGCTAAAAAATAGTAACAAAATTCATCTGAAAGAACAAAAGTTTAAGAGTATTAAGGGAATCAATTTTTAAAAATTAAAAGAAGTTAACCTACCAGTACCAAATCTCAAACTGTATTACAAAGAAGTAATCATCAAAATAGCCTGGTACTGACTAAGAAATACAGTGGTGGATCGTTGGGAAAGATTCAGTATGCAACACACAGTAATAAAAGACCAAAGCAATTTAGTGTTTGATAAACCCAAAGATCCAAGATTTTAGGCTAAGAACTCAACATTCAACAAAAATTTCTGGGAAAACTGGAAAGCAGTTTGGCAAAAACTAGGTTTAGACCAACATCTCACACCAAGAGAAGGTCAAAATGGATAAATGATGTAGACATAAAGGACGATATCATATGTAAATTGAGGGAACATGGAAGAATGTGCCTGTCAGATTTATGGGTAAAAGAAGAATTTATGAGAAGACAAAAGATAGAGGGGATAACTAAAAATAAAATAAACAATTTTGATTACATAAAATTTAAAAGCTTTTACACAAACAAAACTAATACAGCCAAAATTAGGAGGAAAACTAGAAACTAGGGGAAAATATTTACAGCAAGTTTCTCTGATAAAGATCTCATTTCTCAAATATATAGGGAACTGAGCCAAATTTATAAAAAAAAAAATGAGCCATTTACCAGTTGAGAAATTGTCAGCAGATATGAACAGGCAGTTTTCAAAAGAAGAAATGAAAGCTATCAATAGTTACATGAAAAAATTCTCTAAATCACTACTGATTAGAGAATGCAAATGAAAACAACTCTGAGATACAACCTCACCCATCAGATTGGCTAACATGACAGGAAAGGTAAATGACAAACGCTAAACGGGATGTGGAAAAATTGCACTGTTGCAGCTATGAACTAGTCCAACCATTCTGGAGAACAACTTGGAATTATACCCAAATGGCTATAAAATTGTGCATATCTTTTGACCCATCAGTTACCCAATACTACTACTAGATCTGTATCAAAGAAAGGGGGAAAGGACTTATTTGTACAAAAAATATTTATGGCAGGTCTCTTTGTGGTGACAAAGAATTGGAAATTGAGAGGATGCCAATCAGTTGAGGAATGGCTGAAACAAGTTGTGGTATATGCGATAGAATACTGCTGTGCTATAAGAAATGATGAGCAGGATGGTTCCAGAAAAAGCTTGAAAGACATGTGTGAATTGATACAATATGAAGTAAGCAGAACAAGAGAACATGGTACATAGTAACAGCAATATTGTAAGGATGATCAACTGTGAAAGATTTGGCTACTCTTATAAAGACAATGATCTAAGACCCATGATGAAAAATGCTATCCACTTCCAGAGAGAGAACTAATGAAGTATTGAGGCAAACTGAAGCATATTTTAAAAACATTATTTTAATCGTTTTATTTTGTTTGTGTTTTCTTTTGTAATAGGGCTAATATGGAAATTTTTTTTCACATAACCTCACATGTATGATTGAATTCAAATTGCTTGCCTCCTCAAGGAAGAGGGAGGGGTGGGAGGCAGGTAGAGAATTTGGAATCCAAATATTTTTTTGATGATTGTTAAAAATTGTTTTTACGTGAAATTAGGAAATATTTAATGAATTTTTTTTAAAAAAAGAGAAGAAAAACAAATCAATCACCAAGCATTTACAAACTGCCTACTATGTGAAGCACTGTGCTAAGCACTGGGGATACAAAGAGTCAAAAGACAGACTCTGTCTTCAAAGAGCTTATAATCCAATGGGGGAAACAACATGCAAGCAAATACATAAAACTTGAGTTGTAAGCAGGACAGATAAGAAATAATTTTAAAAGGGAAGGCACTGGAATTAAGAATGGTTGAAGACGCCTTCCTGTAGAAGGTGAGATTTTCAATGGCACTTAAAGGAGGCCAGGGAAGTCAGCAGTGGGAGTTAAAGAGGGAGGCCATTCCAGGTATGGGGACAGCCAGAGAAAATCCCCAGGGCCAAGAGATGGTTATCTGATAAATAAAAGATCTCACTTATAATACACTTGTTAAAGTTTGCAAAGCTCTCCCTTTACTTACATTATTTCATTGGATCTCCACAACAGACCTATGCGACAGATGTTAATATTCCTTCTTCCTCTTCTCAATGAATATGGCCATATCTAAATAGAAGCCCCATGAAGACAGGAAGCAAGTTTTCTAAATCCTTTTGTCTTCCTAACCCAGATCACATGTAGCACTACTTGAAGGGGTAGGGAATCTGCAGCCCTGAAGCCACATATGGCTTTCTAGGTCCTTGGGTACAGCCTTTTGACTGAGTTCAAGTTTTACAGAACAAATCCTTTTATTAAGGGGATTTGTTCTGTGAAGTTTGGGTTCAGTTGAAGGGCCACATCTGAGGACCTAAAGAGTCATATGTGGCCTTGAGGCCTCAGGTTCCCCACCCCTGCTCAGACTATAGCCTCCCACGTAGTAATTCTGACTGATTGTTGGCTGACTCCATTGTTCATTGATTGGCAGGAAAGATGCTACCATTAGCATCTTTCTGGGGAAGAACTCTCTTACTTTTTCCAGTGTCCTTTGAAATAGCCACTTGGAACACCCTCAGGGTCAGCATCATCCCTGTCCCTTAATATGGTTCAGTTCAATTTAATTCAGGTCAATTCAACAAGCATTAGAGTTTCTGCTATATTGAAAGCATTGTTCCAGGCACTGAGGGTGAGGCAAAGTTTACAGTCTCATAAGGGAATAAGACACAGACAACTTTAATACGCAATATCACAGAAGTGTATTAGAGAGGTTCAATAACTTGAAGCCTGAGAGGGAGGAGCAGAAATATTTTGAATCAATCCTAAAATGAAATAGACCCCTCAGCAGGCTCTTTTTTCAGGGCCTGGTTTCAAGGATAACTGAAGTGACTTCTTTTTCTAAAAAATACAAACCCAAATCAGTAGAATGATTTCGATGAGACCAGACATTCTCTCAAGGGCCTTCTCAGCCCTCAGCCTCTTTTATTTTTCAACACCACCCCAGTGGCCCTGAGGCTGAACATGTGTCCCATCTCTGTAATCATGGCATCAGGCAGCCATGTGTTTGGAACCACTACTATTGAGTGTGGACTACAATAGCTGATGGATGATGGAGGCATCTCTCACCTCAAAGCTTCCAAGTACCAAGTAACACACTGCTGTGTTAGGATGGAGTGAAAGGGAGCTGCAGTCATACCAGGGTATCTATATACAATCTGTTTGGTAGATTGGCTCTGGGCCCTAGCTTCCAAATGGTGGGACAGGGCAAGGAGAGAGTATGGGGCAAACATCATTTCTATAAAGGATGAGTGCACCACACCCTCTCTTAATCCAGACAGTGGATGGGCTTAGTTTATGTTCCATGCCAGAGTAAAAAGCAACAATTAGCAAACACAAGACTCAGGACTTTCAGCCCTAGAGAGGAGCTGCCACATTTAATGAAACCAACGTTTTCTTTGTTCTTTAAAGAAATGCAGTGGGTGTGCAGAGAACAATGCAATACTAAAGAGCCGTAGAGAATGAATCAGAACTATTTACACTTGGTGCAAAGTTCTATTTCCTGCTTGGGGTGGTAGGGGAGGTCCATGAGGCTTTACATTTTGGGTGGGAAACATCCTGAAATGTATATACAATGAGAGGAAGACAGTTGCATGATAATGGTGCCACCTATTTGCTTCCAGCAGAGCTTTATCAAGAAATTACCTAGGACAAGCAGCTCTAAATATATACTCAAATAAACTTAGATAAATCCATGTGAGTGGTGAAAGGGGTATGGGAGGAAGAAGGGATATCCTGCAATACTGTTGCCACCATTCAGGTGTTGGCATACAAGAGGATAAGACTGGACTGGAGATGAGTTCACCTAAGGTACAGCCTCCATGAGAAACAAGCGTGCTGTCTTGTAGCTCCTTATTTTAATTCATAATTCTAGCTAGGCTGGTTTTTACTTAGACAAAAGAGAGCAAATGCTATCAGCACCCTCTAAATTTCAATGCCCTGAGTCAAAGCTCCTCTTGCCCTACTTTGGTTATAGCTCTGACTTCCAATCCTACTGGCAAGCCCAGGAGTTCATGAAGCTATCCTACTTTGTCTTTTTTCAGGTGAAAGAACAAATAAATTGGACAAACATGTATTGTGCATCTACCATGTATGGAAACTTATGCCAGTCACTGGGAGAAGAAAGGTTTAAATAAATCAGTCTCTGTCTTCAGGGAATTTACAATCTAGTAGGAAAACCCCAAGTCACTAAAATCATAGTCATTGGATCTCAGAGTTAGAAGGGACTGTAAGTTCCCTTCATTTTACTTATAAAAGAAAGGGCTCATAAAAAGTTAGTGTTAGACCCAAGACTAGAATTAAGATCTTTTGCCTCCCCAGCCAGGGCTATTTCCATTACTTGCAAGCAACCAACAAGGATCAGACAGAAAGGATACAATTTCTTGACTCCCTTTTGCTAGTTTTTTTTTTCTTCTTCTTAGCAATAGGGCTGCATGTCAAATCCTTTGTTTTGAATCATCAGGCTTGCTCTTTGAGAGCCAGTGTGATGTAGTAAAGTGAACACTTGCACATGGAGTTAGTTCTAGGTTTGCTATTACATCTCTATATGACCTGAGTAAGTCACTTGTCTTTCTCATCTGTAAAGTGAAAGATAAAATGAATAAACATAGAGAAATATATTACATATAATAAATAACTGAAGAAAAGAGGAAAATGAGAGAGAATGAAGGAAGAGAAAGAAGAAAAAGAGAGAAAAGAAAGAAAGGAAGGTAGGAAGGAAGAAAGAAAGAGACTTAGATGATCTCCTAGGTCTCTTCTAACTCTGACCTTTGAGGGTTCTAGCACACTTTCCCTGACTCAGAGGCTCCCTTCCAGACTTCATTGTTGCAAGGTGGTAGCTGACGCAGGGGACCAAGATTTACACAATTTTGTACCTCCTCTGACTAAGGACAAACTCAGCATGATAATCAACAGATCAAAGCAGCTCCTCTTGGGAACTGACAGTATCTTTTTTAAAGGAACAGTTACTAAAAGAGGTTGGACTTGGAGGACCAATGAAAAGAAAGCTAGCTCTCTTTTGAAAGCCCCCTGGGGACTTCAGAGGAGATGTTTACAGCAATACAAAATTTGATAAATAATCCTCCCTTCTACCAATAATAGCTCAATATCAGCATTAGAGAAACGAAGAGATTTGATAGCCTTTGGTGTTCTTTTAAATATAATTGGGGGGGCGGGACAGCTAGGTGGTGCAGTGGATAGAGCTCTGGCCCTGGATTCAGGAGGACCTGAGTTCAAATCCGACCTCAGACATATAACACTTACTAGCTGTGCGACCCTGGGCAAGTCAATTAGCCCCCATTGCCCAACCAAAACAAAAAACAAAACAAAAGTAAAAATAATTTAGTAATAATAGTCATAATTTAGTAATAATTTGTTCAGTTGTTTCAGTAGTGTCTGATACTCTGTGACCACATTTGGGATTTTCTTGGCAAAGATACTGGAGTGTTTTGCCATTTCTTTCTCTAGTTCATTTTACAGATGAAGAGACTGAGGCAAAAAGGGTTGTGTGACTTGCCCAGGGTCACACAGTGTCTGAGGCCAGATTTGAGCTGTGGAAGATGGGTCCTCACAACAACATTGTGAAGTTGGTGCTGTTATTACTCCAGTCTTATAGAGGTGGAAACTGAGGTTGAGGGGGGTTAAGTGATTTGCCCAAGGTCACATAGTTAGTAAGGCCTGATTGGAGCTGATCTTTCAGATTCCAAGACCAGTCCACTATCTGCAACTATATACCACCCTTCAAATGCATCCTCTGAACAAGCATTTCAGCAAACTTGACTGTAAAATTACTTTCTGTGCAATGAATCTTATCTTTTTACTGACATCTATCTAATCAGAGATGCATATCCACGAAAAAAAGAAAAGATCACCCAAGAAACTGAATTCAAAACTTTTGTTGGAGAAGGATTTAACATAATGCCTGGGCTAAAGTACATAAGAAATGCTTTTATAATACATTCAGAATTTCGCAGCAGCATCGTGACTCCTAATCTCCCCACACTTGTCTTGGGTAGGAGAATTTCTCCCATGCCAATGATTCCCTGTTATGTGATACTTTGCTCTCTAAATTTCATTAGTCTCTTCCTCTTTTACCTTCAGTGTGTTTACAATCTAATAGGACCAGGCTGCAATATCAGACTTTTCCAGTAAGGGCTGTTGTCTGAAACACAATTGATTTGACATGGTAGGGTACTAAGTCTTTTTTCCAGAACCTGGATGCTCCTATATAAATTTTCGCATTGGAACATGCTTCCTTGATAATCTGGTAAATACTTGTTATTAAATGGACCTTCCTGCCCATTCTGTACTGTCACTTGGGACATTAATCTATTGACCAGAGATGTGTGGGAATCCAGTTGAAAAGATTATCCCAGTTAATTTAGATTAAGGTAATAGAGTCTTCTCCTCCCGAGGGTAAAGAAGGGACATCTATGCAATGGCAAATACCTGGCATTACCTATCAAGTTCTGATGAGGAAGAATTCTCAGTTCAATGAGACATTTTTCTTCAAGGTTTTATACTCCTTTAAGGACCTCAATTGTATTTTGAAATGTTTCATTCAGTTGAGCAAAGTTACATTTAGTGACTACTATATGCAAGGCAACATGCTGCAAATCTGCCTCCCTGAAAAGATGAACTTCCTTATCCGCATTATCTGTCTACATCACAAAACCTAAGACTTCTTTTTTTAAATTAGAGGGCTGGATTTAGCGATAGCTACTCAGTAGCTTTGGATTATTACTTTGGATTATTAAAATCCAAAGAAGGAGTCACACTATTGAAGGGGCTGTGGAAAAGCAAATGAGCTAACACCATTGGTGAAACAGCAAACTAGTCCAACCATTTTAGAAAACAGTTTGGAATTGCATGTGAAAAATTACTCAATTATTCACGCCCTTTGACTCTGCTGGTCTGCTATTGGGCATATATGCCCCCAAAGAGGTCAAAGATGGAAAGAAAGGTCTCATGTACACTAAAACATTCATTTGATGTGTGTGTGTGTGTGTGTGTGTGTGTGTGTGTGTTTGCAAGAAAGCAGAAAACAAAATGGGTGCCTATCAGTTGGAGAATTATTAAACAAATCATGGTATATGCGTAGAGTTTAGTATTTGTGCTATGAGTAATAATAAATAGAAATTAAGAGAAAGATTAAAAACCCTTAAATGAATTGATGCATGTCAAAGAATCAGAAAAACAATATCCATGATGACTATAATAATGTAGGCAAAAACAATACTCAGAGGCAGCTGAGCTTGGATTAATTGCAATGACCAATCTTCATCATGTGAAGACCAGATGATGACAAATAACCCCTTCTTTTTGTAGAAGTGTCGGAAGCTCTAGGTGAAGGATATTGCATACACTGACAGATGCAGGTTTTCTGTTGACTGGTTTGACTTAACTATTTTTCTTTGCTAGAAGAAGGGGTTCGGTAGAGGGGCTATGTTAGAAAGGACTTTAGGGTTAAAAAAAAAAGAGGCCATCAATAAAACTTGGGGAAAAAGTCCCAAGGGAGATCTCTTTGTTTAGCATACTTAGTGGACTACCATAGGAGAGAGCTGGCTCTCAATCACACTCAGTCTAAGAAATATTTCACATTTATCTGGGGAAAAATTAGAGAGACAAGTGAGTTTTAGCCTGAAAACTGGAGCAGGTGTCTCTACTGTCTGTTTGTATCCTCAGCTATACAATTTTAATCTCGGATATCAATGGCCTTTGCTTTATCTTTCCTAAAGCCACTTCAATTGTGTAGTCTTTACTCTTGGATATTATTTTATTCATTCATTCATTCAACATTTCCTAAAAGTTTAGAACTAAGAAGAACCTTAGAGAAATAGCCTACTCTCCTAATTTTCAGAAGAAGAAACCAAAGCCCAAAAAGATTAAGTCACTTGCTCAGTATCACTCAGGTCATGCAGTATAAAGACTGCTGTGTTTTTGAAATTAGAACTGGGTTCACATCTGTGTGGCAGCTAGGTGGCACAATAGAGTGCTGGGCCTGGAATCAAGAGAACTCATCTCCCTGAGCTCAAGTCTGGCCTCAGGCACTTTCCAGCTGTGTGACCTGGGCAAGTCATTTAACCCTGTTTGCCTCAGTTTCCTCATCTGTAAAATGAGCTGGAGAAGGAAGTGGCAAATCATTCCAATATCTTTGTCAAGAAAACTCCAAATCAGGTCACCGAAATGACTGAGCAACAAAATAACAACAATCTGGGGCAAATGACTTAACCTCTCCTGCCTTTACCTTTGTCATTCAGAAAAGGAATCATGGGTTCATAGATCCAAAGCTGGAAGAGGTCTGCATCTAGTCCTAGGCCATCTAAAACTACTCCTTCATCTCGCAAATAAGAAGACTGAGACCCAATGAGGTTAAAAGACTTGTCCAAGGTCATCTAGATAGTCAATGTTAGATGGGGAAAGTGGTATCTACTATTTCTGCCTCAGAGGCCTCGGTAAGGATCAAATGAGATAATGAGGCTAAAGAAGAAACCTCAAAGCTTGTTAAATTAATATCAGTCGTTACTTTTCAGTACCAAAGTCAGGATTTGAAGTCTCATCCTGTTACTCCCAATCCAGCACTCTTTTCACCATACTGTGTTGTGTTCTATATTTTTAGGAGACTCGAAGCCATATAAGATATGGTCCTTGTCCTCTGGAAGCTCAAAGTATAGCTGGGAAGATAAGATTCATGAACATAAAAAGGGAAATAACACTCTAAGACAATAACATAAGATGTCCCAAAATGTAGATAGTTCAACCTGGTGGGATAGAAAGACTGGATTCAGAAACAGTAGGACTTGTGATAAAATTGTATCTCTGATGTATACTCACTGTGTGACCTACCACTCAAATTCAAGCTCCTCAAGCCAAGGAATGTTTTTGTTTTTTCTTTACACAGCCAACACTTAGCACAGTGCCTGGCACAAAGCAGTTAATAAAGGCTCATTAATTAATGGATAGACCACAGACAAGTCACTTAACCTCTCTGAGTATCAGTTTCTTTATTTGAAGGATGGGACAAATCATACCTATATAATCAGCCCCACAGTTATTTTAGGACCAAATTAGATAATGTACGTAAAAGTACTTTGCAGACTTCAAAGAGGGCCCATATGGCAAGGGTATATACGTGCAACGTGTCCTTAAATTGGCCTAAGGAAAGTCAGGTGAAAGAGGGGTCACCACGTATTCCAGATCAGTCATGTCTAAGAAAGACAAAGTAGTGCAGTGGAAAAAATGTTGGACCAGAAAACTGGGAAACTCTGATTCTAGTTCAAATTCTGATAAAATAGGATAACATTTATAAAGCACTTAGTATAGTGCCTGGCACATAGTAGGTGCTTAATAAATATTTCCTACCTTCATTTCTTATTTCCTTTTTTTCTTTCTTATCTAGATTCATGATGCTGGGGAAATCATTACTTTCTCTGAGTCTCATTTTGCTCATCTATAAAATGAGGACATTGAAGCCTATGGTCCCTAATTTTCTCTTCCAGCTCTAAGATTCAGTGTTTTTATGAGGTGTCGTGGGAGAGGTGAAACTTGACCAAACTCTTGAAGGATGGGGATAGTTCATTGATTTAAAGCTAGGAAGGTCATCAAGATCAATCTCCACATTTTACAGGTGAGGAAACTGAAACCCAGAGAGGTTGTGACTGATGCAAGGTCACACAGCTCTTAAGTGTCTTAGGAAGGATTTGAACCAAAGTCCTCCTGACCAACACTCTATCCACTACACCAGAGGTATAAAATTCTGCTAGGAACTGGAGTGCAGCCCAAACCAGATTAAAATGTAATTGCACAAGGAAGATAGCCTTTCAGTATCAGATCTGAAACTGTATTATAAAGCAGTAATCATGGAAACGATCTGGTACTAAGAAACTGGGTGGTGGATCAGTGGAATAGATTAAGTACCCAATACATAACAGTAAATGACCATAGTAATCTAGTGTTTGATAAACCCAAAGATCCAAGCTTTGGGGACAAGAACTCACTATTTGACAAAAACTACTAAAACTGGAAATGGTTTGTCAGAAACCAGGTACAGAACAACATTTCACACCATTTACCAAGATAAGGCCAAAATGAGTACGTGACTTAGACCTAACAGGATGATATCATAAGCAAATTAGGGGAGCATGGAATGTTTTATCTGTCAGATCTATAGATTATTAAAGAGTTTATGACAAAATAAGAGATAGAAAGCATTATGAGGTATAAAAAGTATAATATTGATTACATTAAATCAAAATGTTTTTTCACAAAACAAAACCAATGCAGACAAGATTAGAGGGAAAGCAGAAACCTGGGGGAAATTTTTTATTGCGAATTAGTCTAATAAAGCCTTCATTTCTCAAATATATAGAGAACTGGGCCAAATTTGTAAAAAATATAAGTCGTGCCCCAGTTGATAAATGAGCAAAGCACATGAACTGGCAGTTTTCAGAAGAAGAAATCCAAGCTATCTATAGTCATGAGAAAAAAAATTCTCTAAATCACTATTGATTAGAGAAACGCAAATTTAAACAACTGAGGTACCACCTCACATCTATCAGATTGATTATCATGACAGAAAAGGAAAATGACAAATCTTGAAGGGGATGTGGAAAAATTGAGACACTAATGCACTGTTCATGGAGTTGTGAACTGATTTCAACCATTCTAGAAAGCAATTTGGAACTGTGCGCAGAGTTACCAAGCCATGTATACCCTTTGACCCAGTGATACCACCACGAGGTCTGTATCTCAAGAAGATCTAAGAAAAGGAAAAAGGACCAATTTGTACAAAAATATTTGTAGCAGCTCTTTTAGTGGTAGCAAAAAGTTGGGAATTAAGGGGATGTCTGTCAATTGGGGAATGGCTAAACAGGTTGTGGTATACAATTGTGATGGAATACTATTTTGTGATAAGAAATGACAACAGAGAAAAGACTTACATGAACTGATGCAAAGTGAAATGAGCAGAAGCAGAACGTTGTAAATAGTAACAGGAATATTGTACAATGACTAAGTGTGAATGACTTCATTATTCTCAGCAATACAATGATCCAAGACAATACCTCCAGAGAAAAACTAATGGAGTATGAATGCAGATCAAAGCATATTTTTTTTCAAATTTTCTTTATTTTTCTTGGGTTTATTTTTTGGTCTGTGTTTTCTTTTGCAATATGGCTAATATGTTCTGCATGACTGCACATGTATAATCTATATCAAATTGCTTGCCTTCTCAAGGTAGGGGGACAGAAGGAGGGAGAGAATTTGGAACTCAAAATTTTTAAAATAAATGTTAAAAACTGTTATTGCATGCAATTGAAAACAATAAAATATAAAAATTTTCATTTGAAAAATATAATTGGGCTATGTTTAACAAAACAAATTAAGATACAATGTAACATAGATAATATTAATTTGTAGCTTTCTAAATCCATATGCAGCCAAGCAAGGATCAGCTTTTATTTGAGTCTGATATCGCTTTGCCATACTAGTCTCTATACTAGACTGCCTAGTGAATAGTGTAGTTGTGCTTATATTTATTCAAGTGAATAAATACATTTCTATTTATAAATATAAATAGGTATTTATATATAGCTATATTTGTTGCTCATTCTTGAAGAGGAGCAAAATGACATCATCATGTCAGGGTCAAGGAATGGTGTGGCTGATCAGACCAATATGAGGTCAGAAAGCTCTACCATAGGTCAGGCACAAATAGTCCATATAAATAAACATATTAATAAAGTAATGAATTTACTAATAAATATATAAACATATTTATTCAAACAGAGAAATGTGTGTAATGGATTTTTCAAACTTTAAAGCACTATATGGACTCTTCCAATCATGAAGTTAGAGCTGTAGAGCTGGAGGATACCCCAGAAGTCAGCCAGGTCAACTGCTTCCTTTTAGAGATGACAAAGGCAACTTGCCTATGGTCCCAAAGACGGTAAGCATTAGAAGCAGGATTTGAGTGGAGGTAGTCTGCCTCCAGAGTCAGTGTTCTTTCAATTGTATATGCACTAGTTAAAATTAAATAATAATAATGCTTATTGCTAGTCACAGAGAATAGGATTTGATTTAGAAATAACAAGGTTTAATTGAAGTGTACATTTGTCCTTAGTTCAGGGTGAGATGACAAAAATGCACACCATTGACCATGGTATGGTCTTGCCATTTAGCAGACATTATATCATGGCTGGAAGTAAATGCACAAGTGTCTCAAGTCCCCACACTACAGGCTCCAGGTTCCACATTTCCGCCTCCAAGATGAGAGGATTTGCAAATACAAAATTGCTGTGAATGACAACTCATTTCAGTTTGTATATTTGTCTTTCACCTTAAGCGAATTTCAGGTGTTTCATCAATATCTTCTAGCATTGTTCTTTCAATTTCTCTCTTATTCTTATGATGGCAAGAAAGCTAGCTTCCCCGTAGAGCTTTCTGATGACATCTTTTCATGGAGACAGACCACTGGGTATCCATTGCTGAACTAACTCATTTTGAAAGAAAATGTCACCCACATGACCCACCAAAATAAAAACAAAACAACTCAGAGCTCCAAGTCCTGCTGACTTTATATATGTGTTGGTTCATTCATTCATGCATCTGTTCACTCAACAAAAACTTTATTGCCTCCTCTGTGAAAGGAGGCCTTGCATTTGAAATGGAGGGTGATACCAAAGGAGATAAGACATGGTCCCTGCCCTTAAAGTCCCCTTCCCTTAATCTGTGCTAAATACCAAGCATTAAGGAGCTCAGAATTTAGCCCAGATGATGATACATACACTGATAACTATAGTACAAATTAAAATAGAATGTCAGGAGGAGTGCAAAGGACCATGAGATCAGAAGAGAGAGGGGTTACTTAAAGCTGGGGAGATAAGAGGGAGCTTCATGGAGGAAGTAGCGTTTACAATAGGTTTTAAAGTAGAGGTACATCAATGGAAAACACAAAAACAAAAGAAAGGAAACAAAAATATGCAGGATCCTAGCAACCAGCTGATCTACCCATCAGCCATCCTGTTTATCACCCTCTTGGGTAGGTGGGGGCACTAAATGTTCTTCTTGGCCCCAAACAGCTTCTCCTCCTTCAATGACTTCTCAGAATTCAGAGACCGCCAAACTGGGCTTTATTGGCCCTGAGTGATGGGAATATTGATCGAACATCTTCTTATTGAGTGATATCTTTCTGGGAGGGCTGCACTTTGGATCCACTTTGGAGATACTATCTGCAGCCCCCTCCGCAGCAGCCACATTGCTAGGCAACACTAAATAGTGTCTGTCCTATGCCGTTTAGTTTGATGGCTCGCACACTAATGTACTCATCTGCTCATGCGTTTTCTATTTCTTTTTCCTGAGAACACTTAGGACGAATCAGAGAAATGTGTTGGCAAGACTTCAGATGTCACTGTGGTTTGCTGCAGTCCCTTGAAAGATATGTATTTTAAAAGGAAGGAGGTTTTGCTGGTCCCTGGGTGAGATGACTAATCCTAATTAATCTCTTGGCATTTCTAGAAAAAAAAAAAAGAAAAAGAAAAAGGCCCATATTGCAAGGGTGTATGTGCAGGGTGCCCCCAAAATCATATTGACTTTTGAAGATTTAACCACATAACCTATCTAATAGGAGGTCCCTAAACTCTCTGATTCCTGACTTGGCCTACTAGGAACCAAAGTACAAGTGACTTTTCATTTCACAGGGATTTCTAGTATTGCACAGCCCCTAATGGAGAGGGGAGATAAAGGACCCACCCCAGAATTATGTCTCCATTCCTGTTATATGCACATTATCACCCAACCTATGGTCAGGCTATAATGAAGCTATAATGCAGTTTGGCAGGAATTTTAATTCTGGAGCAGACCGACACTCTCTCTACCAATATCCTCCAATAACGGCTTTACATTCACTGACCAGCTGTGTGTCTCCTCTTAATTTATCCTATATATTAATCCTGTTCTAGTTATCTAGATACATAGTTTAGCTCTCCAGATTAGATTAGAAGTACTTCAAGATCAAGAATAGAGTTTATTTGTTTTTTTCATTTTTCTATCACCAGATCCTAGCACAGTGACTTGCACATAGTAAACACTTAGCAACGGTGTGTAAAGTAGTCAATAGTTAATAATAAATGTTAATACATTAACATTTATTATGTGCCAAGCACCATGCTAAGCACTAGAGATACAAAAAGAGACTAAAGGCAGTCTCTGCCTTTAAGGAGCTCACAATCTAATGGGGAAGACAACAAGCAAATAAATATGTACAAACAAGCTAAAATAGGATAAATAGGAAATAATAGAAGGAAATCATAAATTAAAAGGAATTCATGAATGAGAATGACTGAATAAACTTTTTTGATGGGTCATACTGTAGGCTGACTAAGAGATTCCTCTGTAGTTGATCAATTATCCAGGCAGGATGGCAAGACTCCCACAGACTCAAGTGGGCTTTTCTCCAGGAGGTTAGGTCATGAAACTGAAGGTCCAGGGGCTGGGCCATGAGAAAAAGGTCAATAGTGAAGGTTCATTTGGGGAAGGGAAGCTGCCAAAACATAGGGAATTAAGGCAAAAGATGGAGAAAGTGCAGATTTCTGAAATCTGGTGTTGAAATATTCTGACCTATAGATATATATATTTTTTTAATAGACTTTCAATTGCATTGGTGTAAGAAGCCACTGTTGAGGAACTCTTTCTACCAATGCAGATCTGCTTCTTCTCTGCAATGAATAGTCTTAAAGAATTGCATGGAGTTCCCCAATTGATAAATGGTCAAAAGATATCAACAGGCAGTTCTCAGAGGAAGAAACTAAAGCTATCTATAGTCATATGAAAAAATGCTCTAAATCACTATTGATTAGAGAAATGCAAATCAAAATGATTCTAAGGTACCACATCACAGCTATCTGGTTGGCTAACATGACAAAGCAAGACAATGATAAATGTGGAAGAAGATGTGGGAAAATTGATCACTAATACATTGTTGATGGAATTCTGAAATGACCCAATCATTTTGGAGAGCAATTTGGGGCTATAAAATTATGTATAACCTTTGACCCAGCAATACCACTTCCAGGTCTGTATCCCAAAGACATCATAAAAATGGGAAAAGGACCCACATGTACAAAAATATTTATAGCGGCTCTTTTCGTTGTGGCAAAGAATTAGAAATTGAGAGGAAGTCTATCAGTTGGCAAATGGCTGAACAAGTTGTAGTAGATGAATGCAATGGAATACTATTGTGCTATAAGAAATAATGAGCGGGCAGAATTTAAAAAAAAAACTTGGAAAGAATTACATGAACTGATGCAGAGTGAAATGAACAGAACCAGAAGTACATTGTACACAGTAACATCCACATTATGGGATGATTGACTTTGATAGACTTGGCCCTTCACAGCAACACAAGAATCTAAGGCAACTACAAAAAATTCAAGATGGAAATTGCTATCCACACCCAGAGAAAGAAATATGGAGTCTGAATGCTAATGGAAGTGTACTATTTGCTCTCTTTTTCCTTTGTTGTTTTGTTTTATTGCTTCATTCTCATGATTCCTCCCATTAGTTCTAATTGTTCTTTACATCATGACTAATGGGAAAAATATGCTTAACATGAATGTATATGTAGAGCCTATATCAGATTGTGTGCTGCTGGGGGGCAGGGGGAGGATGAAATGGAAGGGGGAAAATTTAAAACTCAAAATCTTATGGAAGTGAACATTGAAAACTAAATATGAATCATTTTTTTTTTAAAAAAGAGAGAGAATAGCCAGATGGCACACTGGCCATTGCAGATACAGGAGGAGATTTATGCCTGGCAAGTCGATGTAGAAAATTCAGACATTAGTTCTTTACCTAATACTTAGTTCTTAATCTAATAAAAAAAAAAAAGAATTGCATAGAGAATGGCAGTTTAGTGATTTTCCTAAGGCTACGCAGCCACTATGAATTAAGGATTTGGACCCAGGTCTTATTCACTGCAAAATCAGCTTTCTATCTACTTTACTATGGTGCCTGTAAGTATTTCTCTATGTGTGTGTGTGTGTGTGTGTGTGTGTGTGTGTGTGTGTGTGTGTGTGTTTCTGTGTGTATAGTGGGGCAGGGTATGAGGGGGAGAGAAGAAAGATAGAGGTTAAGGGTCAGAAGTATGGGATTGGCAGGCTGGCCACAGCATTGTAACTTCTTCTACACTCACCCCTCAGCCTTCGGGTTGAACCATCTATTTGCTTTCAGTGCTTATCTTGATAATCATTTTAAAATGTATTTCCCTTAAAGACAAACAGAATAGGGAAGAATAATGTGATTTGCCCTCCCCCTGCTTCCATCTCTAAACCTTTAAGGATGACCTTTGTGTTGGAAACATATTAAGAGTTTAATAAGTAGCTATTGACTTGACTAAGATTCCAAGCATAGTCCTGTGTGCTGCCAGTGGTTTGCAGGCATAAGCTGTGGTAAGATTCCATTTTCTGTGACATCAGCTATGTCAAAGTTTTGTGTTTGAAGATGGCAGTTGACTCAATGTTTTATATTCCATGATGTCAGCTTTCCTGCATTCAGTGACTAGGAAGATTGACATTGCCCCAAAGTTCTATTTGGAGAGTTCAGAACCACCTCTAGGAGAATGAAAGCCCATCAGCAAGGCTCAAAGGACAAGCTTATTTTTTTAATTTCATTTTTCAATTATGACACAGATTTCACTGTTGTTGTTGTTGTTTTTCAAAACATTAATTTAGTAGGCTCCAGGGACCCTGGACTTATTTTCATTAACACCAGAACATGAGACTTTCAAAAGTGCTAAATAAACTGTAGAAACATTGGCTGAAACAGGGCAGAAACCTCCCACCCACATATGGCTGTCAAACCATGGACCCACTAGAGAATACAGTCAGACATATCAAGGGGGTAGGGTGACTTATAGGGAGGACAAAACACAACAGATTAGGATTTACTCATTTTAAAAAGCAGCAAAAAAATCTGTCAAATTCTCTTAGTCCCCTTCCAAGTTTCACATTCTTCCTTAGGTATTCTTCATCCTGATCATCATAATTTATGCTTTGGGCTCTCTTGCCTTTCTTGATTTTCCAGTTAAAATTTTACTGAATTTGGGTCCCTAGGTATCTTAATAAATTAAGATAACTTCCTATGAAAGGATGGTGGTCTCAGTGAGCCACTCACTATTTTATTTCTTCAATAATTGGCTAGGTAGAAGCTGAGAACACTAAATGAATCAAGGTCAAACTACCTTTTCTATATATTTTTCCTAAAATTCATGTGTCCAAGTTGGTGAGGACAGTGAACTCTCCAGGTGCTGAAAATATCTAAAACAATGTGGTCTTATAATCAATTTCCAGTACCAACCCAGAGCAACTGTATTTGTGTGGTTATTCCAGTTGTTTCTTTAAAATATGAACTTTTCTCCCTCACCAAAGTTCTTGGGTATTCTCCTAAAATCCTCCTTTTCATAGACACTTAAAGGAAATCTGTTGGCTTCCTATTTTGTCATAGTTACTTTTAAACCTTTGGCTTATTCACTAGTACAGGTGAATGCTCCAGGTACTATGGAAGGATGTTCTAGCACCAGTTCAACAACACAGCATTACAATGATATGTAGGAATTAGTCCCTTTTGTGTACATGCTCCTTTATAATGGAAAAAAAAAGTCTATCCTCTAATTAGGTCTATAGAAACCCAATTGTGGTACATGACTACGATAGGAAGTGATGAATGCATAGAAACATAGGAAGAAATACATGAACACATATGAAGTGAAATAAGCAGAGCCAGAAAAACATTGTACAAAATGACTGCAATAATGTAAATAAAGAATAACAACAAAACCATCAAAACTGAATGTTGTGAAATTATAATGACCAAGCTTAGCCCCAAAAAAGAGACATGAGAAGGTACCTCACCCAGTTTGTTTGCAGATATAAGAAACCTTAGATGTGCAGTGTCCTATATAATATCAGACTTTTTCATTCATTTATTTAGTGAGTATTTATTTTGTACCCATTAAATGCAAAGTACAATTCTGGATGCCATTGGGAGCCTGAAGGTGGTTATATTCATTATACATTACTGCTGATTATTCAAGTCTTAATCACTCCTCCTTTAGATTTTGCCAGGACTTTTTCAAGGCTGCTTTAAGCAATTTCATGTCATCTGAGGGCAACGAATGAAACTTAAACTAGTCAGCATGGCTACTTCTGAGTGGTTCACTAACTCATTCACTTGTTCAGTAATTCATTGGTTTATTTAGCAAACATTTATTTTTATGCCTATTATGTGTTCAGTCCTATGTTGGGTTGGGGGGGGTGTCTTCCTTCTCTCCCATTAGTTTGTTTCGCTGGGGGTTTTTTCCCACTTCTTTATTCGTCATTATAAGGGATGACTCTCTAGGAACGGGAAGGCTGGGACATGTAGGTGATATAAAAACAAAAGCTACCAATCGTTATTTTAAAATAGAAAATTTTAAAGGCTTACAAAATGTCCCTCCTGTGTTTGCTGAGATGGGATACTAAAGATGTGAAAGATACAGATGATGAATTGATTGATCTTGCTAAACTATTTTCTTTTTTATTATTATTATTCTTTGTTATAAAGGATGGCTTCCTGGGTAGGGTAGTGAGGAAATGAAAATTACAGACAGGTAGATAGAGAGAGAGAGAGAGAGAGAGAGATAACAAAATAAAAAATACTTAAAGAAAAACCAAGCCAAAAATAGTATAATTTAAATCAATAGTTGAAATGTAAGTCCCTGGGCAGAATATAAGCTCCTTGAGGTTAAGGATTGTTTCTTTTTTTTTTTGTCTTTGTATCCACAGCACCTAGCACAATGCCTAGCATGTAATAGTAGGTATATAATAAATACCTGTTAAATTGAATTAAATTGAACCAAATGATCTGTCTAAAAATCTACACTGAGATAAACACAGAAACAATATTGGGTGTTTCAAAAGTCTTAATGCAATTTTAAACTAATCAAGCTTATCTGCTTATCCAAACCCTTGCTTTGAGGGTTTAGCTTAAGCTAGGAAAAGACTGGAAGCTGAAAAAAACCCCATCTAGTCATGGTTTTACATTTTACAGATATGGAAACTGAGGCCCAGAGAAATTAAGTGATTTGTCCAACATCACACAGGTAGTAAGTAGCAGAATTGGAATTTGATCTCTGACCCTCTGGATCCAACTTATGTTTTTTTTTAAACTTTGGAATCAACATTAAAAATCACACCATTGGAAACAGATGTAACCAGGGTTACTTTCATAGTTTCTAGTAAGTTGGAAAAGCAACTATGATTATCTTTGAAACATTTGTGACAGGAGAGATGGTGTCCTTGGTCCCTTTCACAAACTATAAATATGGAAGGAAAAAAGCATTTTTTAAAAAATCACTTTTAAAGTATCCTAGACAGTTATTTTGGTTTGCTCCCAAAAGTCCCAGAATGGAAAAGCAAAGCTCAGTATTTCCATTAGGAATAGGCATCGGAAAACACTGTCAAGAGCTATTGGGTCATCCTAGCTTGAGGCCTCCTGACTAGCACATACACACATATACACAAAAGGGGGAAAACTAGAACTCTTAGGCACCTTGATGAGCCAGATTTCCTAAAACCAGCATAGAATTTATATGGAACTCAATCTGAGAAACATTTTGGTTTACTGTAGCCTTGAAATTAAGTCCCATTAAATTACCAGCCCACAAAATCTTGTCAGTCTAGACTTCCCTCACAAAATATACACACAATTAGGGAAATCAAATCAACATTGTTTCCTAATCATCTCATCGGCACAAGCTGTTATACTCTCTTGCAAGCCTGACTTTGTGGATTTTCCAGGCCTTCTTCCCTGCTGTTTAAAATCATTTCATGCCATCCTAGGGCAAGGAAGAATGAAGCTCAAGTTAATCAACAATGCTACTTTAAGAGATTCATTCATTTGAATACTCTATCATTCGACAGTCAGTCATTTGTTATTTATTTTCTACCTCCTAACAAGGTCCTTTGTTGAGTGCTGTAAAGGATACGATGATGATAAGACATGATTCTTGCCTTCAAGTAGCTGCCAATTTCCTTAGGGAAAAAGACAGAGATAGGATTCCTTATACATGTAAATGACCTTTAAGCAAAAAGGCAAGGGGGGGGCAGGTAGGTGGAGCAGTAGATAGAGCATCGACCCTGAAGTCAGAAGGACCTGAGTTCAAATCCGGTCTCAGACCAGACACTTACTAGCTGTGTGACCCTGGGCAAGTCACTTTACCCCAATTGCCTAAAAAAACCAAAACCAAAACCAACAAACAAACAAAAAAGATGAAAGGTGGAATGTGATGTCCCTGTGGGAAGTGACATGAGAATAGAGAAGAGGAGGAGGAGGAAGAAAACACTTTGGCTAGAGAATCAGGAAGGGTTTTATGCAGTTCTGGGAAAGTGTTTGGTGGAAAGAGATTGAAACCCTTGGCAGAAACAAGGTTTGGAAATTTTCCTTCTCTCCCACTAGATGATAAAGAGTTGGCCATCACTCTGAATTTCAAAATACATTTCAAAAGGCTGACGACTATG